>NW_021639820.1:0-600000 GCF_001865345.1 Cryptosporidium ubiquitum | reverse complement strand
ATCATACAGAATTATCCAAACATTGCACCAATATCGGTGAGCCTATTGATTTCTTTTTTGCGATTTCCTAGGTATACTGTGAAAATTTATCTGAATTTATTTAATACTATTATTTTAGCTAAATTCAATTATTTACATTTTGGCGGGTTATACATACAAATTATTGAAAAAAATATTTACAAACATTATGAGTAAAAAGCTGAAAAATTGAGTTATTGTTGATTTTTCTAATTATTTTATTTTGATTTGACTAGTTTAAGCTTCTCGAATATTTATAGGTTTTTTTTATTAATTTGAAAATTTACATTTTCTGTTTATGTAAATCAAAGTGTGGGTTCTGTCACAAAATGACAAAAAAGTGCATAAATGAAAAGTAATGTCAAATTTGCAAAGATTTTTACTGAAACACACAGTTCCAAAAAATTATATTTCCTGGTCTGATGTTATTAGCTTCAGAAAACTCATTTCCTGAAAAATATAACAATTGTCCAGATCTACAATTGGAACTCAATGAGGGAAAGGATTTGGTAATTGAAGAAAAATCTGGAGGAGAGCTTGAAATTATTATTCCAAAAAACCAAATATTTGAGGGGCAAAATACTGAAATTATCAATCAAATTGGGTGCGAAATGCCACTTTGCAAGGATGAGAATGTTTTAAATTGCCATCATTCATTTAGAGATGACATTAATAAAACAGGATTGAAAGAATTAAATCCTTATTATATTTTGCAAGGCGACAACTTTTCAAATTCAAGAATTTGCAATATAGGAGAGATCATTGGTCAAGAAACTTTGAATGGTGTAGTTTCAGATAACAATTTCCATGAACTTTTTTCAATGGGGTGTCAAGAATCAGAAGATTCCCATGAACTTAAAATTCCAACAGGTGAAATTGATGGATTAAAACATGATCATTCAAATCACAAGGCATTATCTAATCTTCATTTCCATACTAATTTTAGTATTTTTGGTGAGGTAATTCAGGATAATGGACCAAGAATAGTGCATCCACAATGTTATCAACACCAAATTCGATCGTCGGGACTGGATAAATTTACAGCTGTTGATAGAAATGGGAAAAGGAGTATACTACATGAGGTAGAAACTCAGGCACAACTAATGCCATCAATTCCAGGAGTATACTTTGATAGGAGGCAAATTGGTTATAGGGTCAGATATCATAACTCCTATGTTGGATGGGTTGCCTTGAGTAGGCATTCTTCAATAAAAGATGCTTATGAGTATGCAAAACAGCTCTGGTTGAAAGCTAGAAATAAGAGTAAAATGGGTAAATACCATACAGAGGAAATTGAAATGGGAAACCAAAACATCGGATCGAGAAAGAGAACCAGACTTGGTTTTTATGATGAGAATCGTCAGCTGAATCAAACTCTTTTGTGCAAGCCAGGAGTTATTAATGAAAATAGTGTATGCTTCGACTCTAAAAATATAGAGAATGAACAAATTTTTCAAAGTAAATATTATAATACTGAGTACAGCTCCAGAAAAGATGATTTTGGCCTCCATTCTATTATTGAAAATGGGTATGGTTTTTCAGATAGTGCAATAACAAAACAACCTTTGGGACAAGAAACTTCCAGTGAATTAGCAAAAATGTCTCATTATACTGCACTAGAAACAATGAGAAAACTATATTTTGCTACACAAGAATATATGGAAAAGTGGCCGTCTTCTGATGGACATTATACAATCCATTGGTCAAATATATCAGATCTGAGCTCTTATTTATATGGGGAGGACCACGAACAAAACCAAAAAAGAGATTTAAATAGCAAAAAATCAAAGAACTTTCGGAAAATATACATTAATTCAGAAAAGCAAAATATAAGTTTGGACAATCTAAACATAAATAAGAAACAAATAGAAAGCTTTAATTATATATGGTGATTTTTTAGGGATGAAAAATTATCTGGGATAATCATTCCAATATTATAATTCATTTTTTAATGCATCTACCAAAGCCTTATCATTCATCATATCAATGTTTGAAAGAATCTTCTCGATAATTGTCCTGAACTCTTCTCTATATTTATTTGAGAGTAGCTTTAGGAGTTCTAGGGCCAATGATTTTCTTTCATTCAACTCTTTTTCCTCCATTATATGGTTTGGAAGCAAAATATTGGCAATAGACCTTAAAGAGCTGGAATTAACTTGGCTCAAATCTTGTATATAGGGTTTTAAACGGTTAAACTCATCTTCTCTTAGTAGTTCTTTTGAAGCATTCAATACTTGTTGGTAATTTATCTTTTCAAATGGAACAATGTTGAAATTTGTCCTTTTTTGATTTTCTAGATTACTACTTCCATTCTTACTCGAAGAAAATGTCCATAGTGTTGCGTTTGGAGACTCAGAACCAGGAGATGAAGTTTTTACTCTTTTCCAAGGTATGCTCACCTTTGAAACAAGACCAGGAAAAGGTTTTGGAATGTTTGTTGCATTCATAGCATTGCTATTCTCCTCCTTAAAGTCATCCTTTATTGAGCTTTTATTATCTACTTGTTTCAACAATGTATTGATTTCATTCGTTAAGTTGGGGAAACTAACTACAGAAGGATTTCTTGCATAAAAAGTTTTGTTTCCTGAAACATTATTAGTTAAGGGTTTAGTATAAGCTTCCTTGTTACAATTTGCTTCTGATGATTGAGTAGTAGCCCCAGGTGTACCAACATAAAGCTTTTTTTCAAAAAAGTCCGAAATATTATCAAGCTGCCTAGAGTCAAGCTGAGGCAAGTGTTTTGTATTAGTTCGAATCCACTTTGAAAGCCGAGTATATATATTTGGTTGGTTAAAGCGTTTATCTGCAAGAATAATTGCTCCATAGTCATTTCTATGGCGAACTACACGTCCAATAGCCTGATTAACAGCTCTAATGGCTTGCTGATTGTACCATTGGCGTCCATCCATTTTGCTTTCATCCATGTATTGTTTCTTAAGACATACTCTAGCATCTGCTATTGAAGGAAATGGAAGCCCCGCAATGATTACTCCTCTACAAGCATTATCTGAAAAGTTTATTCCTTCTGAAACTTTCCCTCTACATACTGCAATAAGTAGTGAACCTGAAGAAGAAATCCTTTTTGATTTGAATACAAAGTCTGTCAAGCTATTTTTGGTTTTTTTCTCCTTGAAAAATCCATCACTTTGAGATGAAGAGTCTACTCCCTTCTTAATGCAATCCATATACGAATCTAAAACGGATCCCAACTCAAAAGAGTTTCTAGGCTCTATAAAAATACTTTTAAACGCCTTAATACGCTCAATCAGACCTTGGTCTGTCCAATATTTCACAGCCTGATCCATTAAAGAATATGATCCAAAGAATAAGAGAACACCATCAGGAATTCGTTTGACACAGTCAAAAACCACACTTCCAAGTGCAGAAAAATATGAAGGATTATTTCGGGCCTCATATGAACCAATTAACTGTGTATTATTAGTTGAATTTCCCTTTTCTAAAGTGACAGCCCAAAGTTGTGATTCACTATCAATAACGTGATCATTTTCAAGAAACACATCAAATGATAAATTTGAGCTACTGAATTGCTGAGCCAAGGTATCTAATGGCGAGAGAGTTCCTGATGTGATAATCATTGATCTTACTCCTGCAGATACGAGGGAAGAAAGTGCTGCTGCGGCACTGAAACACCAAAAACTAAGATAAAGACTCATTCCTTGTTCCGGAGTTTCCGGGTCTATAACCGAATTCTGGTCTCCATTTTCGTCAAAGCCGTTAATTTCTTTGTAATTATCAGGTTCATAGTGAATATATAGTTTAAACCATTGAGGGTTCTTCATTACTGTTTCATTGAATGTAAGCCTTAAGCATCTCTGAAACCTTTCCAATGCTCCTATTCTTGCATTTATCTGAACACTATTTACATCCAACTGGCTTGAGACATTACCCCCAGGACCAACTAAGTTTTGTCCAAAGTTTATCATATTTGTGAGACATTCGTCCATAGCTTGGAAATTATCAATCCCAAAACCAGAAGAAGCAAATAAAGAGTAGATATGTGAGCCAGGGTAAGTAACTCCCTGAACTTCCCCCATTTTTGGGAAGCTCTTGAACTTTGACCCATTATTATTTGAAGGAACTGGGCATTGAATTTCCTTTAGATTTCTAGAAAGTAAGTGAATACCGGTTGCCAAAGCCACAGCTACTTCAATGTCAAAAGAAATATCTACTTCTGAATCTTTATCATCAGATTCTTTTTCTTGCAAGAGCCCAAGTTTCGTAGCTTCCAGAATATTTTGAATCGCTTTTTGAGAAAGAGCGAGATCAATATCTCTCAAACCAAATGAATATGCTTCTTCTGAAACAGACTCTACATTATGAGCTTCATCCAAAATCAAGATAGTGTTAGTTAAATCAATTTTTAGGTTCTGACGGGTAATGCTATCCAACAAATAATTATAAGGTAATAGAACAACATTACAAATGTTTTCGATTTCTCTAGTTGCATAAAAAGGGCAAAAATAGCCGGAATCAGAAGATGATGCAATACTTTTAAGATCCTCAATATCCCGAATATCCGCAGCAACCCCTGAAATGTTTGCCTGTTTCAAATTGTTATGATATTTACATTTACCTTCTTTGGTTATTTTTCGGCAGTTTTTTATCAATGTATTGCCTCTAAATTTGGAAATCCTGGGATGAACACAAAGCTGGTCTCTTGAACCCAGAATAGTTGCTTTGAAAAGCTTCTTTCCTCCCTTGATAATTGGACGTTTCTTTGAAGACGATTTTTCAATCTTGGCTTTATTTTCAGCTTCCGAGTCAAACAACTCAATTGTAAAGCCATCTGAAATTCCGGAAGATTTCAACTCACGCATTACTTGAGAAAGTTGACTGTGTGTCCTTGAAGAGTATATTATTCTGGGGATAAGCATATTCGTTTTTGTCTCTTTGCTATTTTCTACATTAGTACGAGGAATTCCTACCAATTCTATAGATCCTCCTTCTGATTTAATAACTCCAGGATAACTCGAGTTTTCTATGGGTTTCTTCAGTGAACCATGGTTAATTAGGAAATGCTTTTGAAATGCAAGGGTAGATGCTAATAAGCATAGTGTTTTCCCGGTACCTGTAGGGCTTTCCAAAAGTGCATGTTTTTTGTGCTTTAGTGAATATAAAACCTTTTGCATATAGTTAATCTGGCATTTATAAGCATCATATGGAAATTGAACACTATAACCTTCAATTATATACTCATTTTTTATGGGGTTCATAATTTCTTATTCCCACAACTTTTAATTGGACAATTTGTTTCATTTTTTATTTTACCGGTATGGCATAGGGGAACATCTTCGCGCCTTATTTTTTAGTATTCATTTCAAAGTTAATGAATTTTTGGATTTAAAAGTAGGACTTAAATATCTAAAAACCTTAGATCATGGACTATTATGGAATTTTGGAGGTCAAAAGGGATGCATCTACCGGTGAAATTAAGAAATCATACAGAAGATTAGCATTAAAATGGCATCCTGACAAAAACCCTGACAACAGAGCGGAAGCTGAGGAGATGTTCAAAAAAATTGCAGAAGCTTACGAGGTTCTTTCTGATCCAGAAAAGAGGAATAGATATGACACGTATGGAGCTGAGGGTGTTTCTGCTGACTTTTCTGATTTTACATCAGGTTTTCATGGATTTGATCGCCAATTTAGTATGGGACATGCTAGCCGTATATTCGAGGAATTCTTTGGTACAAGCAATATTTTTGACATATTCTCATCTTTTGGTGAATTTCCTGGTTTCAATGAACCATCCAGAGGTAGTAGAGGGTTTTCTAGATCTAGAGGAAGTAGACTGTCTCCTTTTGATGACTTACATTCACAAATATTTAGTAATTTCGGTTTATCAGGTTCAGGTTTCGGAAATATGCAGAGCTTCTCATCTTCCTCGTTCAGCTCAGGAATGGGATTTCAAGGAGGGGTTTCAAAGTCTGTTTCTACTAGTACAAGCGTTATAAACGGAAAAGTGATCACAAGGACTAAAACTACTGAAAGGTTAGCAGATGGAACGGTTAGAGAGACTGTTCAAGAGATCGAGGAAGATGGACGTGGAAATAGGGTTATCAGAAACTCTGAAAATTCGTCAGGCTCTTCAAGAAATAGAATGCTTAGACAGGGACGATCAGAAGATCTTAGTGACAATCTTCCCCTTTCTATGGGAAGTCTTCATAGGACACGTTCTCACCGACAAAACAGAAGCCAAAACCGTTAATTATACTTTAAACTTGTATTTTTTAGTCTTTATTTCTATTTTTCATTATTTCATTGATTAGAAATTCATTTTTTTTGTAGTTGATGAATTGAATACAAAATCACTTTTGAAAACTTCCAAAATTCTATTTGAACAATTCTCCGTACAAATAATCGATCAAATTTAGTTGTTCAAAAATTTGGTATGTTTCCATCTATAATGTAGTTTAAACATATCAATTTCATATATTTGAGTAAATAATGAATATGAAGACCTAAAATATAAGGAAAATATCCTGAGCTTAAAACTAAAACCTATTATGTATTTATAGAGCTTAATTGTTATTTTGAATTTTTGAAATTATTCATTATTTTTAAAATTGGAATTATCGGTAATGACAATGGATCTTAAATTATTGGCGGTTTTTTTAATACATGTTTTTCATACAAAAGTGAAATTCCGAATGAAAAATTAATAAAGAACTTTAAGTCAGATTAAAATAAATCACATGGAAATGATCAGAGAGGAAACTGCCTCCAGTGATTTTATCTCAGATTACAGTGAAGAAAATCAAAATGATGTCAACACTAAAGCCAGACCACTTTCACAATCCTTTAAGTTTACATTGTTTATGTGTCTATTACAAGGATTCAGTGAAAGGCTATTTTTTAATATGGTTTTATTTGGATATATTTGGGGGTATTCATTAAACTATTTGAATTCGGAATGGATACTTTTTTCCCAACATCTTATTGGGTGCATTGGTTTTTTGTTTTGGAGTCTTGTTTGCAACTATCTGAAACCACAAGTAATCTTAATTATATCATTTATGATTTGTGGTCTGATATCTATAATTCAGTCATTTTCAAATTCGTTTCTAACTTTGCTTTTTTGCAGATACCTACTATCTTTTTCATATGGAGCGTTGGAACCATCTATACAAATAATTTCTACAAACTACCAACTAAGGAACTCTGAGATGGCAAAGCTATATGGAGCAGTGTCTTGCTACAAAAGTTTTGGATCATTCTTGTCTATTGCAATCTCTACAATGATTTATCTAAAAAGTAGTAGTGAAGTTACTGTAATTTATTCACGTGTTATTTGGATAGTTACTGGAGGATTCTCAATATTCATCTCTATGGTACTTCTAGCCTCTGTATATAAAGAATTTAAGAACTCAAATCAAAATTCAGCTTTTGAAATGGTTCTTCGAGATAATTCTCATTACAAAAAATTGGAAAATTATGTTTCAAATAACGAAAAAAAAAATAAGCTTAAAATTATTTTCATCTATTTTGTAATATTTTTGGTGGGGTTATTGACAAATATAGTGAACGAAATATATAGTTTCTACCAAATAACTTCATCATTCTCATTTGAAAGGTATGAATATCCGGAATTAAAAGGAGATCATTCTGGGACATATGTATTAAGCTTAAATTTAATATACTACGCGTTAAAGAGTGTAGTTTTTTTACTAGGATCTGCAATTGGGTCTCTTATATTTGGACTCTTATATAAAAATATCTATGGTATCACAAAAAAAATCAAAGAAAAGTTTGAGATAGATTCTATTATTGGTCTTGGTAGGAAGAACTCCATTAATATTCTATGTTTAGCATCAATTTCAATTATTAACTTCTTCTCGTTAAATTTCTTGTTATTACAATTTATGTCTGAGATTCCAAAAATCTCCAAGTTTTCAATTATTGACATTGTTCCTAACTCATTCAACTTTTTCTGGCTTATACCACATATGATAGCAGTATTCTTTATGGGAGCATTGTTAACATCACTATTGGAAATAATACCAAGATTCCAGCTCATCACTGTAAATAAATCTAGTACATCAGTTGTATCGTATGGACTCTATCTCATGATAACTCGTGTATTTTCAGATCCAAGCTTATATAAGTATATTTACTTATACACTCCAGATAAGAATTATACGATTGGCATTGGAAATAATTCCAGCTTCAATATTATACCTTCTATATTTCATTATCCAATAAAAAGATGGTTTCCAATCCAGTTAATCTATAAACTTGGAAAAATGGATTTCCCTTTTAATTATGTTTATTACCAAGAATTGCAAATTAGTTCAAGTATTTACTCAATCTTATTCTATACATTGGTTTCTTTTATAACATTACTCTTATTTATTAAATTCATACTTTGCAAAAGAAGCAGAAAAGGTATAGATTTTGACTAAATTTCATAATCTAGCATACAGAATTAATATTTTTAAGCTTTTCTTCTAGCTCTAATTTGGTATTTCTGGTTTTCCATCTAATTACGTGTAAATATGTATATGCGAGTGTATTTCTATCTGAAGATTGTGCACATCTTAAACATGCTTCCATTTCCAAATTAGAAATAGGGTCAGTAGGTATATTAACAGCTTTTTCTTTATCAAACAATTCTACTTGTCCAATTATTCCAACAGGCCTACATTCTTTTGAATTATCTTCCATAGAATTCAGAAAGTTGCAGTCTGCTGGAACTTCTCCAAAAGAGTACAATGTTTGAATTCCTGAGGAGTCATTTAAGCTTTCCATGTGGTTCCAAATGATCTTGGCGAGTTCGATTATGTGATTATATAAAATTTTTGAATCTTGTTCCTGATTATCAATTTTATTTACATAAGCAAGAAGTTTGATTACGTTCCAATTTGTCATAACAAAAGGAAATAGCTTTGGCTTTGAATCGGTTGTTTCCAACTCCAAAGCACCAATCAGGTAGATTGTAAGTGATTTCCAAAAAGAAGATTTCCCAAGGTCCACTCCACATACACAAACTAACTTTCCCATAATATTCTGAAGGCAATTCAGACAAAACCAGCTCAAATCTATTTGTTGTATATGTAATATAGAACCTTTTAGTGAAAAAACTAAATCTGGGTCTATGTTTCTAAATAGATCAAGAATTAAAAACGGATTAGAACTTAAAGTGGAATCTTCTTGAGGGCTTTTTGTAGATATCTCGGTTTTAATACAATATGCTTTATTAAAAGCAATAAAAGAAGCATGATTATTCCTGCTCAGATACAAGAAGCTGTGGGTTATCGGAGCCCCATCTGGAGCAAGAACATATGGATTTGGAATAGTGTGAGGATTAAAGGTCTGATGAGAATTGGTAGAGTATTGAAATGATGGTAAAGAATGAAAAAATTTACTGCTTTCTTCTTTTTGGTGATTAAACTGGATTTCGCCTTCTAAAGTTTCATATAAACTTAAGTAATGGTCATTGTATGAATCAAAGGTTTTTCTCTGGCTTTTCTGTAGATATTCTTCGTACCCTGGATCAAAGTAATAATATGAAACAACCTCTGAAATTGATGTTGGAGAAAAATAAAGATATGAAAAGAGTAAATTTTCTTGAGAATTATTAGGATGTTCATTTAATGAATATATTTGAGTTTGACTACTTTTAATAATCGAATTTTGAATGGATACTTTAAAGATTATTACCCCATTGTTGAAAATACTCAAAGTATTACTGGTTTTGCTTTTCTCATTTTGAGCCTGATCAGAGTCAGAAAATGTTGGTTTCTTTTTGGATGTAGTTTGCGATCGGTTTCGTTTACTATAGTAAATCAATTTGTCTTTTTTGGGGAATTCACAAAATTCATTTAAAATCGTACTCATAATATTAGAAACTGGAGAAAGAGGAAACGAAGAATTAATAAATTTTTCAACCTTAATATTTGAAAAAGATACCGTTTCCCCAGGTAGAAGTAATTTAATGTTGTGTTTCAGAGTTTCTTCCTCAGAAAACCAAATATCAATCCACCCAGAGTTCCAAGGAGGATCAGAAATCAAATAAATACTTTGAAAGGTGGTTTTTTCCGGTTTAAATTTGGTACTTTGATCAGTAGTTACCCTAATTATTGACCAATTTCCATAGATATTTTGTGGATTGAGCCCAATAAAGTAAATGATGTCAAGTATTTTTACACGTTCTAAAGAAATATGTATTTCTGAATCACTTTCATCTCCGAAAGAAAGTTTGGGGTAACTATTATTAAATAAATCCACCATATCGTTTCTAGCTAATTTAGTAGATCTATAAATAAGAGGGTTTTTTCTGGAAAAAACCTGCCATTCATATATATATTCAGTCCAGTATTTAATATCAAAAACAGTATATAAACCAGGTGTTCCCTGCTTTTTACTTCCAGATTTGAAGGAGAATGGTGTCTTCAAGCTCTCTGGCCATAATATAGATTCATCATCGTCACCAAATAGCTTTATTTCAATATAAGATGCAGTTTTGTCAAAATTTATTGCATCTGAAGAAAGTTGAGATGGAAAAACAAGTTCCTTAATCATTAAGTGTTCTATCTTCTCACTTTGAAATGTATTCATCGCCTCAAAAAACTCTTTTTCTTGTATTATAGATAGCAAAACTTCTGAATTTGGTAATATTGGCGTGTCAATAATCAATACAAATCTTGATATGTTGTTGAATGAATACCAGTTAGAAGGTACTTGAAATTTTTCTATTTGAGATTCAATTATCTTATTTTTATCTAATTGAACTTCCGATTTTGAAAGCTTTGAATAAGTTTTAAAGAATGGTAGACAATGAAAGTATAGTTTGTATCCATCAACCGAATTTTCGATTTCTTTGTCACAAATAAATAAAAGAACTCCTTTTGGCTGATTTATTGAAATCAATCCTTTTGAAATTGGAGGTTTAAGAAAACAATCCTCAAAATTAATGCATACAATATCTGAAATGTGAACAAAAAATGAAATCTTTTGATTATATAGTCTTAGCATTGCTTTTTTGATGAAGACAAACTTCTTTTCAAAGCTATATTTTGAGCAACTAGAATTGAATAAAAGGTTTATTCTTGAATTGCAATAAATGAATAATGGGTAAAAATTACTTTCTGAACCACTTAAAGATGGTGTCTTGATGAAACACACATTTGAAATCCAAATATTTGACTCAAGGGTTTTTTCCATGATAATCTCAGCTAAGAAATGTCCAAAAAAACCTATGTACAGAGGATAACTTTCTTCACCAATAAACAAACATTTGAGACTATTAATATTACTCGAAACGCTACTATTTTTATAGTTATTTTCGACTGTTCGTAGTCTGGGTAATTTTTTTATATTACCTCTAATATAATACAGAAACTCTATAGATAAAACATGGTTTAAAAAAACTAAATTAGCCAAATTAAGTTTCTGTGATCTTTCAATGCTTCCAATCAAATCTGCCCATTCTTCAATTGGAGCAATTTTCCAGAGTCCAAAGCATTCTTCTGTACAAGATACTGGACACTGTTGTAAATTCCTTGATTTTAACTCAATCGTTTGGCTGGGATGAGTAATTTTAAACTGAAAATGTGAGAAATTGCCACAAATAATTGAGGAAGATTCCTTACTAGTTTTTGTCCCATCTGAATATTTAATTTCATAGTTTTTGGAAACGGAAATAGGGGAACCACTTTTTAAGTTTGAAATGATTTGAACCAGTAATATTGGAAGAACTTGAGATTTATTAGTTTGAGTTCCAACTATATTAAACAAATCCACATAAAGGCTGTAATGCAAATAACAAAAGTTTCTGATATCCCAAGGATGTTGCCAGGCTATTTCTTTATTGGTATGGGTATTCGAATTGAAATCATTAAATTCCAAATACTCATGGCCAATTGTTTGAATATGTAGTGGTAAATTATTCCAAATTGTTTCTCTGGGAGTGGTTTCCTTCTTTTTTGTAAATCTGGAATGTCTTTCAAGCCCCCAGTCTGATCCTGGCTCTATTGCGATCCCTATAGGAAATGAACGATTTCCTAATTTTGTGGTAATTACACGAAAATTTCTAACCCAGAGAATTGAACCTTTTGAAATTGAGCATCCTAATGATGTCTCATGAAAATTCGAATTATGTAGAAAAAGTTTAATTGGTACCAGCTTTGTCTTTATTTCATATACACCAAACCCAAGTACTTTCTCGATTTGTATTAGCGTTGGAATCTCTAAAATTGGCCTTGAAATATTTTCGACCATTGACTCTGAAATTATTGATGTAAAATTATTTGCTATTAAGCATCTCTTCTCCTTTGGTAATTGCCTAAAATTGTGAATCAATACAGACCCTGCTACCACATTTTCAAATCTGTAAATATTTCTCCATCCAAGAATAAATCTATTGATTAAGAGATTTACTCCAGGGAAGAAAACAATGAATTCTCGATTATTTAATATTGACCTTATTACAACTGAGAAACTTGATTCGCATGTTGAATTTTCTGATGGTCTCAGAATTTTATCTATTCCAAATATACTATGTGAATTTGAATCCAACTCTTCCGAGTCATTTTTCTTAGCTCTATTAATCATTGATTTCTCATCATTAGTTACTCTATCTCTTGAAGTCGTATAATTATCCACTCTGTGCATTACAACAGTGGAAATATGAATAACAAGTCCTGTAATATTAATACTTCTCAATCCAGTTATCATCTGCTCTACTGGAAGATATGAAGATGAAATCCATAAAGTTGTTGATGCACTAAAACACAAAAGTTTTTTTTTTAAAATCTTAACAACACTTGTGATTTCATTTTGTGAATTAAATGGGTTTAAATGTCTATTAAGCAAAATGCTTCTTAAAGGAGCATTAGGGTCTTTGGTCTTCATCTTCACAATTGCCCAATCTCTAATGATTAACCAACAGGAAACAAACGAAAATTCTGTTTCACAACACTTAAGCATTATGTTTGATTTGAATTTCCCAGAAATTTCGCATGGAATTAATAAAAATCTTGGAAGAGAGCTTTGATTCAAAATATTGTCTTGGAGAAAGAGAAAATTACCATTTTTGGTATAAACAAGCCTCCCTACTATACTAAAGCTGGAATTATTTGGTTTTAAAGAAAATGATGTGGATTCAGACAAGTTTGTCAAATTGATCTGTTCACCTCTCTCTATAATGGAATTTATTCGTTTGTAAACAGCATGCGTTTCACAATGCCCACAATTTGGAATAAAATTCTCTTCATCTCTTTTTTTCATAATTTAACATTTGCAGACTCTTAGTATTTTCTTTAAATGCTTTATTAAGCACAAAGAAATGAAACAATATGAGGCCATTGATTTTAGGCAAAAACCGCTACCAAAAATACTGAAAACCTGCCAATTTAAATACTTTTACCACAAAATTAAAAAATGCAAATTTTGGCTCAAACATTAAGAGCCAAATTCGCCAAAAAATAAACCTTAAGCCTAAAATCCGAGGAAATGCTTTTGAGTAAATAAATCTTAATACGACTAAAAGTAGATAAAAATATTTGGTAAAAATAAATATATTTAGACAAAAGGAGTGGGTTTTATATTTAGTGATTAGTAAATCATTCAAAGTTAACTAAAACAAACTTTAAGACAACTCCTAATGCCCTGATATACTGATATAAAGACTGATTAGAAATAATTGATTAGTTTCAAAGCAACGATTGCAACAATAATCATTGCGATTATGTGCCAGAACTCAAACCCTTGTGTGATGTTACATTGGTTTGAAGACTTAAGCTTGGATTCAGACTTTTCTAGTTTTTCTCTCAAAGAAACCACCTCTTCCTTAAGCTCGTTGCTCTGTTTCTCTAGAGCCAAACAATATTGAACAAGCTCATCATACTTGTTCTTAAATTCGGAGTCAATTGAACCTACCTGAACATTGCTACTGGATGACGGCCCAACTCCTGAAGAAAGAACTGAATTTGGAACTCCTTGAGATGCATTTGAGGAGGTTCCGATGGCACTCGATGAAAGAGGCTCATTTACACCCATGTTTTCCTGCTTAAAAATGACCGATAATCTGTGCTCAAAAAGCTGTTCTTTACTGAGGTCTTGCCAGAAATCCTTTGTAAGCTGCTCAACTGAACTGTCACATGTTGTAGTCTGGATTAAAAACCTGTGAGAAGGAGAGGCTTGCTCGACAGATTGTAAAGGCTGAAGAATCACTTGAATCTCCTTTGATTGCCCTGCCTGAATCAGCCCACTGCTTGGACGCACTAAGTAACCTCTTGGAGCTGTAGTCTTAATTTTGAACGCCACTGTCGAAGATGTGATATTCTCTAAAATAAGAGGAGTTGTCACAGAGCTGTACAACACAAGCGGAAACTCGAGAGCCTTTTCTGGATGCACTCTTACCAATTTTGCACCTTCTATTGACATTCTTATAGGTTTGTAACTTCCACAGTATATATAACAGTTAAAATCCTCTAAATGTACACTCACACTCTCAAGCGAGGGAGGAATTCCTTACATTTAATTGTGCTTTAAGTACAATTAATAAATTAAAAAATTATGTACGCAGGATACCCAGACGTACACGCTGTCGATTTCTTATTTTTATTTTTTTTAAGCGAGGCCTTATTGCGCCTTGGAGACATTTAATTGTGTACAGTAAAAAAAAAAATTGTCGAGCAAAACATGTAGGGGATCAATCATATTTTTTCTCTTTAAAACTTTATGAAGAGTTAAGAAAAAAAAAATCGGTGAGAACAATTACCTTAGTCTTTAAAATTTCAGATTGACACCTTCAATATTGGAGAGTATTGGCGGTTTTTGCTAGAATAAATAAGTTAACCCACAGTTAAAGATAATATTTTTTAATAAAAAAAAAGAACTACTATTAAAAAAAACAAAGGAAAGTTATTATAGTAGGAACTTATGATTAGAATGTGATTTAACTTAAATGTGAGTCTATGAAACAAATTGTTCTTCAATTCGAGAGTATATTAGTTTGGGTGAGATTAATACTACATGCAAATTTAGAAGGTTGACAATATTACATGCCCTTTAATTAAAAATATATAACTATATGGATATTGGAAATTGGTCTCTTTTCAACTTTTTTTATTCTGAAGAAAATAGTTTTGGAGTTTGTTGCTCAGAAAATGTCAGCCTTGAATGCAAACATTAAGGAAGAAGAATCTCAACCTAAGTTTTTTGACAACAAAGCAGGAGAAATGATAATAGCCAGTATTAGGCAAAAAGGAAATCCAATACTCTCCCATGTAAAGAATGTTCCTTATGAGTTTCGGAACATTGTTCCCGACTTTCTAGTTGGCAAGTACGATGCTGTGGTCTTTATAAGCATTAAGTACCACAAGCTTCATAATCAGTACTTGAGAAGAAGAGTTGAGTCGTTGCAAAAAAACTATAAGGTCAGAGTATTACTGTGTTTGGTGGATATTCCACCTTCAGGAGTGATTGATGCTGCTATTTTGGAAATCACTGATATTTGCTTTGACTTAAATATGACCCTGTTTCTCGCATGGAGCCCAAGTGAGGCAGGGCAAATATTGGAAACTTTAAAATCACATGAAAATTCTTCCAATGAGAGCATCCGAGGAGGGCTTTCGTTGGACCTGTTCACCAGAATAAAGGATGCTTTAAGTTCTTTACCAAGAATAAATAAGACAGACTCCGAAAACCTTTTGAAACACTATGGGTCAATTTCGAAGTTAGCCAGCGCCTCCGAGGAAGAACTTTCTAAGATACAAGGAATTGGCCCTATAAAAGCGAAAGTAATTACGGAAATATTTTCCACTGAGTTCTCAGACTTTTAATGTTGTAAATTGAATGACAACAAAAAGTCACTAAATCTATTAGAAAAGAAACTTGTCTGAACTAAAACTTAATTAGAAAGATATCTAGATACAAAGATGATTTAGGTATTAATATAATGAATATATTTGCATTTGTTGATATATTAATCATTTAATCTACATTACTGCATTCATGCCTGAAAGTTCAGATAAAAATTATCCAAGAGAATTCCTTTTAGCCAATGATTGAATACTCTGATTAAAACATGATGCGACAGATATTGATAGTTGAGTAGATTTCGGTGCGACAAACCTACCTTAACTGCTAAAATTTGTGTTGGTTTTAGCATAAGATCACATAAGAAAAAATAAAGCGTAAGCTAGAAAATATTGCCTGAAAGATTTGGGCTTCTGGCAAGTCAAATAATAACTTGACAAACTTGTGTTGAATATTTCGCATTAACTGGATGCCTTGTTGCTGCTCGACGAGACTTCGAGCAGATTTTCTGTTTGTTTGTTCGTGGCCTCGCTTGTAAGGGAAGGATCCTCATCTGCTCGAGATGCACCTGGATTAAATGCGTCCAAAGCTGTGGGTTGTTGTACTAGTTGATCATTGTTAGGCAATAACTGCTGTGTGGAATTGAGCTGATTAAACCAAATTGTGGAATCAGGCTGTGAGGGAGCAGTAGATGTAGGATTGCCATTTTGGCCTATAGGAGATGCACCTGGGGACTGTGTAGCTTGACCAGGTGGAAGGGTCATTCCATAATATCTTCCAAACATATTCATGTTCATCTGCGAAGCTGGATTCATTGCGGAGACTTGAGGTATCTGAGTTAATAAATTTGCATTTTGTCCCAACATTGGTGGGATTTGTAGTCCAAAAGGGTTTATAAATGGGTTTGGGAAAAAAGAATTCAATATTGGGTTAGCTTGAGAAGCTGAATTTTCAACTTGGCCAGGAACTGCTGAAGGAAGCATTCCGTTGTTTTGGGAAAAGGAGTTCTGGAGCATTGCCCATTGTTGCATTGCAGCTGCTTGACTTGCAGCTGAATAGTTACCGTATAAATTCATTAAAAGAGGGTTGTATAACCATTCATATGGACCTGGTGGTATAGCTCCAGTCGGATTCTGTAATCCCGTGATATTTGCTGGATTAAATTTAGAAGAAAATTGGGATAGTGGATCTGCGTCTAAAAGATTCTTTGATGCAATATCCGATGGATTCTTTAAATAATCTGTAAGTCCTTCTTCAGAAAAGTGATTAACTCTTGACTGAAGTAGGTGTCTGGATGTATCCGGTGCGGATACTGATGTTGCAGCAGCAGAAGCAGCAGATGCGGCAGCAGCAGCTGCTGCAGCTGCTGCCTTTCTTTCTGCCATTCTTGCTCTTTTTGAGCTAGAACCTACTGCACCATTTGGTAAATGGCGTCCTTCTGCGGTAACTTGGGACCGGAAACGTTTGGCTACCTCAAGAATCTCGCTGATTATTTCTTCGGAAGCATTTGCAGGAACTTTAAAATACTCAAATTCACGGTCTTTACCAGTATAATATACGACTCTCCATCCTTGAGGCTTTTGGCTCCAATAGACTCCAGGTACACCACTTTTTCTTACTGCGCCTCTTACTTGCGGCTGAGTAGTAGTGGCTGGCTGAGAAGATGTATGATTTTTAACTGGAGCCTGATTCTTGTTCGGAGTAGAAGCGATGGCTGCAGCAGCTGCAGCAGCTGCAATTGCTGCCAGTGTATTCAACCCAGAGTTTGATCCAAACCCATTCTTTTGCTTTTCTGCGTTTGCAACGGCATCTCGTTGAGAAAGGAACTGTAATACAAGTTCATCCTCGACAGATCTATTTGCTTGGTTGACAGACTCAGCTGTAGATTCACCAGAATCACCCAATTGCTGACTAAAGTTAGGGTCCTTTATAATTCCACAGGAAGTTAAAGATGCCAAAAAGTTCATTGCATGAGAATATGCCTTTCCCTTTCCCCAACGTTTACAACTAAATTTTCGAACACTCCACCTTCCGTTTTTTGTTTGCCATTCAAGAATCCAGTCCCTGCTCTTTGCGTCAATCCAAAGCTTGTATGGAAGTGAAGATTCTGGCATATTAATTGAGCCAGAGTCTTCCTCTGTGTTCAACATGGTGGATTCTCCAGATAACACATTGATAGTGCCTGGAGACTCTACATTTGAGTCAGTAATGTCTTCTTGTATAGAACTTTCTTCTTTAGTACTTGGCTCCTTAACTTCATCCAAATCTTCATTCTTAATTTCACTCTTATCAATGTGAGCCAGTTCGGATTTCTCAGATTGAATGCTCACTCCTTTTATATCCTCAACTTCATTTTTATGCTCTTGGGTTGGAAGTTCAGTAATTGAAGCCGAGTTAGTATCTAGAATTAACTCATCTTTGTGTCTAAAATCTTCTGATAAAGCATTTAACACATTTATATTGTCTACTGATAAATCCTTTTCTTGGTTATTTGGCAGATTTTCTGCTGAAATATGGCCAGAGTCATTCTCGGACATAGTATTATCTTTCATTAGACTATCAAGTTTCCATAAATTTGCAATTAAATAGCTTTAACTATTCAAACCCTGTGCAATGTACCTTAAAGCTTTGACGATAACTTAATAAAAACAAACTATTATTGAGCTCCGTTGTCCAATATAATATAAATAATAATAAATAAATTAATAATAAAAATATTATTATATTTTATATATTATTAATTTTAAAAATTCAACGATATTGCACAAGATTTTACACAACACAAATAGCTCTCTTGTGCAATGGTCTGTCTGGACTTGTCTGCGTGAATGGCAGTCCGCACAGCAAAGTATACACTCACATTCTGCCACTTAATTGTGACTATTTGCTCACTATTTATTTAATACGTATTGCTATACATCTATCCCTCCGTTTCTATCCCTCTCTTTAACTATCCTATCTGATATTACTAATTCTTTTTGCCTTTTTGCTATTTCCTTGAGCATTAACTTTTTAAATACGCCTCACGTCTCCAGAGCAGGTATCGAGCGGGAAAGACACGTATTCAATAATTCAATTTTTGTGTAAGTAAATAAAAGATATCGCAATACATTGGATAAAATATCCGTATTAAAGAAGTTATTCCATACTATGCTTTCTAATAATAACTGAATAAGGTGAATGTTTTGGAAGAGATGCGTTATTCTCACATTAACGGGATACGGATTTTGCTGTTCATCTAATGGCTGGCAAACTTGTACTTTTAAGTTCGTCTCTTTGACTACGAGTAAATAGAATAATGCATTTTTAATTCGATTTCTTTTTGAATGGCTGTTAATTTTGATATTGACTTTTTTCGTTTTATCCAGTTTTTTTCTTCCTGGCAACCTGTTCTTTTCTATAACTATATTTTAGATACAATTGTGGCTAGTGTATTTTAACTGTTTATAGATAAGCAGTTAAAATACAATTTTCTGCCCCGAATTTACGGTAACTTTAACTTAGGCTTTATAAAGTTGGTCAATCATAATTATTTAACTCCAGTAATTGAAATTTCTGAAATTGATTTGTAGCGCAAAATTATGTAAATTTAATGAGTCGCATTAATAAAAAAAAATAATATTACATTAGAAATGAATATAAGTGGATTTTTACATGCATAACTCCTTCATAGTATTTTGTAGCTTTAGGGAGACAAATAACAAAGTAAAAAAAGCATATTTTTAGGGTGTTTTCTCAAGGGTTTGTCTGAGTAACATGGCTCTGCGTTCAAAGTCATTTACTAACCAGAAACAACAGGTAAATGTTAATTCGAAAAACGCTTCAAATAATATTGAAGCAAACTCAGATGAATTAATTTTATCTGGAAATCAAAGGAAGAAGTCGAGTGCAAGAATCTACAGCTCAATCGAAGAAAATCCAGAAAAGTTGTCAGACAGTAGTAAAGAAGGGGATGAACTGGTTTCTGCCATAGAAAAGAATCCGTCTGTTGACTTTCCAAGTGTGAACCAGTGGGTACTAGCGCTTTTTGAAGAGGAGGGTAAAAAGATGCTTGCTCGTGTAGTGGGTTGGAAGCTTTACGGAACTCAAGTTACACACTTAACGCACTTAGTAGACAAAAAAACAAGAGAAAATAAACAAAATCCTCTGTTAAAGGTTATTTCATCTTCACAAGAATCTCAAAAAAAAGAAGATTATGAGTTTTACGTCCACTTTAGAGGTCTAAATAGACGTCTAGATAGGTGGGTTAAAGGTAAAGATATACAGCTCTCGTTTTATATTGAGGAATTGAATGATCCAGTTTTATTTGAAAGGTTTCAGAAACAAGGAATCAAATTTATATCTTTATTAGGAGTTTCAAATTCAGCAAATAAATCCGGAAATAGGTCTAAGAAAAGAAATATAGGAATTTTGGATATTTCTGATGGAGAAGATCCTGATGAGCATGAAGGGATGGACCATTCTGCAATTCTTGACCATGAGGAGACCACAAGACTTAGGACAATTGGTAGAGTTCGTATAGGCAAATTCATTTTGGATACTTGGTATTTTTCTCCACTTCCCGATGAGTATCAAAACGTTGATACTTTACATTTTTGTGAATATTGTTTGGACTTTTTTTGCTTTGAGGATGAACTTATTAAGCACCTTTCCAGATGCCAATTAAGGCATCCTCCAGGTAATGAAATATATAGGAAAGACAGTATTTCAGTTTTTGAAATTGATGGTGCCTTAACTAGAGGATATGCAGAGAATTTATGCTATTTGGCAAAGCTTTTCTTAGATCATAAAACCCTACAATACGATGTGGAACCGTTTCTGTTTTACATTGTCACTGAAGTTGATGAAGAAGGGTGCCATATTGTTGGTTATTTTTCTAAGGAAAAAGTTTCATTGCTTCATTATAATCTTGCCTGTATCTTAACTTTACCTTGCTATCAAAGGAAGGGTTATGGAAAACTTCTTGTTGATTTGTCATACAAACTCTCACTTAAAGAAGGGAAATGGGGGCACCCAGAAAGACCTCTCTCTGATTTAGGCAGGGCAATATATAATAATTGGTGGGCTCACAGAATATCTGAATTTCTCCTTGATTATTTTCAACAAAATAAGATATGCGAAAGAGGTAGCTCAAAGTATTATACACAAGTAAGAAACTACGGAAAGTTTATTGATAACATTGTCAGAAGTACTGGAATTCGGAGGGAAGATGTAGTCAGAATTTTGGAAGAAAATGGAATTATGAGGAATATTAAGGATCAATATTATATTTTCTGTAACAAGGACTTCCTTAAAAGCATTATTAAACGCTCTGGAAAACCAGGAATCACTCTTATTGACAAAAATTTTAATTGGGTTCCTTATAGCAGAGCTCCTCCATCAGAAATAGAATCATTACCACAAGAATAGATGTGAACTGTTAACATCAAGATTAAAGCTGTTTTTAAGTTAAATATATACATTATATCACTTCAATCTGTCTAAATCTAATTTATTTTATCAGTCTTAAATTTGTCTAAATATTACTATAATTCGCTGGAACTTGGTAGTGCGAATAGTTTTCAAAGTTTACTCCATCTGCACTTAATATCGGGTTCATAGAGAAAATATCATTATTTTCAGAGCCAATACCTTCATTGTATGCTGCGAATATTGGTGGAGGAATGCCTTCCACATAATCAATTCCTTCCTCTTGAGCATTCTCGTTTTCTAGGTCAATATTGTCTCCTTCATATTGGCCAAAACAATCATTATGAAGTCCTTGGTGTTGAGTATTAAAAGTTGGATGACATGAGTCTTCTTGCTCCACTCTGTGAGCTGAAGATGAATGACCCTCACCCTTATTAAGCTCGTAAAAATGGCCAGTAGTGTGATTATTTATTAATATATCTTGAGGAACGCCACTCACAATGTTGAGGTTTTGATTCTGAACAAATTCACTGTTTTGATCTTGAGTTTCCTGATTAAATATACTGTTCTGATATAAATTAGGTTCTTGATGTTGATTTGGAATAACTTTATAATTATAATTGACCTCTGTACTGCTATTTTTAATGCATTGAGGAATGCTAATTTCCTTATTTTGCTCAATATTTCTATTCTCATCAGAAAACTTCATTTTTTCCATGTTATTTTCAACGGTTTTTTGTGGAGGAAACTCATCGCCACTATTTGAATAGCTTTTGAACCCCTGTTTTTCTCTAGAATTCAGAATGCTTTGGTTGTTTTCTTGGATAAAAGTGTTATCAAAATTCTTCTTAGGACTATTGCTTATGGTATTTACTTTTGGACTCAAATCAATCTCTTGAGTATTATATTCCTTAGAATTCAATTTACTGTGCAAGTTGGAACTTTCTAATTGTGTATCCACTTTTCCATCATGCTTAATATTCTCCAATGTTGAACTCTGTTGTTCAAACAAATGTTCAAGAGTTACACTCAAAGCTTTATAATTGAATTCTATTTGATTTAAAACGTCATTTGCCATAGTTTTCAATTTTCCATAGTTTTTTTCTGTAAGGATTGAAATACAATTATCAACCCGGTCAATAATGGAACTAAAACAAGACCCTTGAATTTCCTCTAAAGTGCTGTTAATACACTCATCCCTATCTTTTAGTCTTTGGAGCAAAGAATAAGTAATATCACATTCTTTTGCAGAAATATCTTCTTTACTTCCTACATTTGATATTTTTCTCTCTAACTCCAAAATTCGTTGATTTTTCTTATTTATAATTGTCTTAAGAGAGTTGATCTGGGTTTCAGGATCTTGGGTATCAGGAATGAAAGAATTTATAGTATCACTCATTGGTGTTTGATAGCTGTTGGTGAATTCAACAGAGTTGTTTGGTAGATCTCTGGACAACAAACTAATTTCTTGTAGATTCGAACTATTGTTTCCACTCTTCAATCTTGTATTTTCTTCCAAAAGTTTTTTATTGAAGTCACCAAGTTCAGATAATGCTGACTTGAGCTTGTTTAGTTTTTCAAATTCTTTACGTTTATTTTCAACCGTTTTATCCATCAAATTCATAAGTAGGTCAACTTTGGGTAAAGATGAAGATTTAGATATAGAATTTGGGGCAGTAGGCGGACGGACAGCTGATTGTATTTGATTTGGAGTTAGAGAAATTCTAGAGTCAACTTGGAGATCTGACGAAAAGAAGGAACTTTGGATTACTGGTATAGCATTCTGAGCTTGGGATGGAAATTTTGAGCTATTATTACTGTTTGTAGCAACATTATCGAGGTTTGATTTATTTGAAGGAAAAAATGTAGGTGCAGTTGGAGGTCTAGCAATATCTTTCAACCCAACCATGTTTCTCTCCGCATTGCTATCCATATTTTTCATGGGAATTTCGGGTACATCAAGGCTAATTTGACTATTCTGAGCTGGTTGGGATATATTTAATTTGAATTTGTTGTTGGAACTAATACCTGGAACTTTTGGTGGTAATTTTGGGTTCGGCCTGCTTATATTCTTATTAGAATTAGGCTCTTGAATTCCAATATGAGACACTGAATTTCTTCCACCTTGGAACTGGTTGTGAGTCCTGATTTCCTGAGATTTATTTTGAGAATTTGAATGATGGTAATCATTCGAAGGAGAGCCCATTGATGTTAGCATTGTTCGAGAAATATTTAATTGTTCAAGTCTTTCTTTGTTATCCTGCATTTTCCTGTTGAATGAAGAATCATCATCAGTGTTGGCACAATCTGAAAATGGAACTTTTGGGGGAGGCGGAATAGGTATATTTTGAAAATTAGAATTTTTGTTTGAATTTTGAATAAATGGCTTGGAAATGTGACTTACAGACTGTAAATTATTAAGAGGTTGAGTGGGTCTTGCATTTTT
Organism: Cryptosporidium ubiquitum; assembly: GCF_001865345.1. Taxonomy (NCBI): domain Eukaryota; phylum Apicomplexa; class Conoidasida; order Eucoccidiorida; family Cryptosporidiidae; genus Cryptosporidium; species Cryptosporidium ubiquitum. The sequence goes on along the minus strand of NW_021639820.1, from coordinate 576,344 downwards.
TGGAGAATGATATCGAAACCCTCCAGATTTTGAGGAGCTATTCTGAAATGGAATAGATGGTGGTGGGAAGGCTGAAACAGGAGTATTAATAGAAGTACTGTTTGTTTGATTTTGATTAACCGTTGTACTCGCACTCAAATTCCCCAGAAATCTACCCATATCTGGCTTATTTGCATCAATATCTACATTAATTCCGTTATTCATATTAGTATTACTGGAAGATGGTCTAAAACTTCCATTCATAAAGCTAGATTTTTGAATATTTGGTTTATTAAACTCAGAATCTCTATTGATATTGTCAAATGCACCATATCCATCTAAGTTTGTAGTTGCCATATTATTTGAGTATGGACTGGTAGATATATTCATATCACTAACATTATTTATTTTCCTCTGGCCCTCTTGGTTACCTGAATTGTATTTTGTTCTTAATGTAGGTGAAATAGGAATTTGGGAATACATAGCCTGAGATAAAATTGAGTATATTACGGATTATTTTAGATGATTTATACCTAATTTTAATTCAGTAAAATACTCTTTTTCAACAATATGTACTTTAACTCACTATCAAACAGATTATCATTTCAAAGGACTTTAGTGCGCCAAAATATTGAAAAGTTAAATAAAATCTTACTTAATTGTGACTAACAAAATACACAAAAATATATTCATTTAGCATTCATGGAAAGGATTAATAATTATGATAATGATAAAAAAGTCTTATAACGTACTTAAAATCAAATTATGATTTTTAAAGATTAATTAACATTAAAAAATAAATCTTCCAAAACAGGTGTTTTTTATCGTTCAAAAGATATTAATAGCAGCAAATAGTGAGTTCTAATTATTCATGTGTGTTGCTTAATACTATCTTAACTAATTCTATTCTGATAACATTTTTATTTTTGTATTTTGTTGGGATTACCGCGCCGGTTGGCGCTAAATGTGGGGAATTTTTGCATGCAATTTATTTGAGTCTTGTGGCAGCAACACATCCTACTGACGTGTTAAAATTAAAGTCAAAAAAAAAAAAATTCTTAATATTATTGGGTCTATGAAGGATAGAATTCAATAATATTGAAATTATTAGCTGATAATTCAATATTGTTGAAGGCCAAATTGTGATTTTCCTTATTCAAAATATTTTTTTTAAGAAATATTTATTACCAAAAAAAAAGATAATACTGATTGTGGCATTTTTTTAAATAACCGGATTTATTAGAAGCAAAATGGAAGCATCCAGCCATTCTTATTCCGGTGATATAAAAGGTGGACTATTTCATGGAAGAGGTGTATTAATTTACTCAAAAAATGAAAAATATGAAGGAGATTTCGTAATGGGTAAGAGAGAAGGCTTTGGTAAATTTACTTATGCTGATGGAGCTTCTTATGAAGGTGAATGGGTTGACGATAAAATCCATGGTCAAGGAAAGGCAAATTTTTCTAGTGGAAATACTTATGAAGGGCAATGGGAAAATGGAAAGATCAATGGATATGGTAAGTTAACTTTCAGCAATGGGGATATATACGAGGGAGAATGGGCTGATGGTAAAATGCACGGAAGAGGTGTGTATAAGTATGTAGATGGTGATATTTATTCAGGTGAATGGAGAGATGATAAAAGGCATGGAAAAGGTACGGTAACATATGTAAGTAGCACAGGGGATCAAATTATTGAAAAATACGAAGGAGATTGGGTGAATGGTAAGATGCATGGTCACGGAAAGTATGTCTATGTTGATTCTGCTGTATACGAAGGTGATTGGTTCGAAGGTTCCATGCATGGCAAGGGTACGTACATTTTCCCATGTGGAAATGTTTATGAAGGTGAATGGGTTAATGATGTTAAAGAAGGCTATGGTGTATTGACTTATCAGAATGGTGAGAAATACGAAGGATATTGGAAGGATGGCAAAGTTAATGGCAAGGGTACTTTAACTTATAGTAGAGGAGATAAGTATGTTGGCGACTGGCTTGATGCAAAAAAGCACGGTGAAGGTGAACTGTTTTATTCCAATAATGATAGATTCAAAGGTAATTGGGTTGCTGACAAAGCATGCGGATTTGGAGTATACACTTATGCTAATGGGAATAGGTATGAGGGGTATTGGGAAAATGACAGGAGGCACGGAAAAGGAGTATTTTACTGCGCAGAAGATAACAATGTATATGAAGGTGAGTGGGCAAATGGAAGGAAGGACGGTAAAGGAATCCTCAGATTTGCAATGGGGCATTCAATACAAGGGATATGGAAAGATGGAGTTCTTTCACAATTCCACAGTTTGCAGTTCCCACCCGAATCACAATGGTCAAATCCAAACTTTTAATCACAGCTCGTCTGCACAATAGTTAAAATTTTAGATAATAGATAGCGAGGTAACTACATAATTAGAATGTAACCACTGATAATATATAATCATCTAGTGTTATTTAACTTTTTTTATCAGATTAGTTACACTACCTAAAATATTTCTAATTAATTAAGTTAATGAGATCTTTTAGCTCTCGCAATTCTTCTTCTATGAGAAGTACCCCCTGCTGGATTGGATGAATGACCAACAAAAGGGTTTGGATTGCTATTATTTCCCATTAATGGCGATGCCCCAAGTAAATTGGAAGGATTGGATCCAAAAATATTTGTATTCATTGAAGGTTGACTTGAGACTTGAGGCTTAGGGTCAAATGGAGATACAGCAGGGTTATTTGGCATTCCTCCGAAAATGCTATTTTCTGTTTTGCCTGTTGAATTAAAGATTCCTTGAGACGATCCAAAAAGATTGGAGTTGGTATTTTGTCCCAAGTTCTGTCCAGGAGTCTGAGTGATGGCCTGGTCCAATGGCTTATTACTACTCGATCCGAATATAAAAGGGTTTGAACTATTGTTAGAACCAAAAATAGATGGTGTTTGTGAGAAAATATTCGTATTACTTGTAGAACCTGTTAAAGAGTTACTTGATCCGCCAATACTAGTGCTTGAATCAAAATTCAAGGAATTCTGAGCCGGGTTCGTGTTCGACATTGGAATTTGAGCTCCGAATATAGAATTTACATTTATTGTCGAAGATAAATTTGTAGAAGCAGTGTTTGAGCTTGATTCTAAACCTGAGAGCAAAGAATTGTTATTTGGTGGAACCGTAAACAAATTATTGTTATTTGGAGTAGAGCCTCCAAACAATGATGTGTAGACAGTAGAAGAACCAGTGCTCCCACTGAAATTAAGTAACTTTGTATCAAATAATCCACCAGCTTGTAGGTTCGTCTGTGGCATGGTCGTACCGCTAGTAAAACTTAAACTTGAAGAAGAGTTCAAATTACTTAAACCTGAGGACCCTGCGAATGAAATTTCGGAAGTAGATTGCTTTTTTTCTGTATCATTTGAGCCAAATAATGGGCCCGAAACTGTCTGTTTTTCTGAATTAGTTATTGTTGTTGATGCTCCGGTTGATGAGGAAAGATTGAAAATATCTTTTGTGTTGAAAGCACTTTGATTAGAGTTAGAAATACCAGATGAACCAAATAATTGATTTATGGAGGAACCCTGTTGAGAAGGTAAACTTCCGCTATTAATACTTGTAGAGGTAAATAATGATCCTGGGTTATCTGTTCCAAAAATTCCAGTCTTATTTTCAACATCTGTATGTTCCTTTTTCTCTTCATCTGCTGGAAACTGTTTTCCAAACAATGGAAATTGTGGTTTTGAGATAGAATCTGTACTATCTTTTTCCAAATTAGCAGCTGTTTCAGAAACTGGTTTTTCTGTTTCATTAATTATAGTTTTTTCTTCGTCTAAAGTTTTAGAAGTAATTCCAAATAATGAAACATTGTTTGATGTGTTGTTTTCGATAGTCTGGCTAAACGAAAAAGCGCTAGATTGGCTACTAGGGACAGGCAAAGATGGAGTTTTTTCTTCAGATTTGGATTCTTCAGATGTAGCACTTTTTTCATCAGTCTTGTTAATTTGGAACAAAGAAGGGCCGAATAAAGAGTTGCCTGTTGTAGAAGTATTTGCAAATGAAAATAATGAATTGTTAACTTCGTTATTAGTTGATCCCTCAGTAGAGGGAAGTGAAAACAACCCTGCTGCAGATACTACAGGCTCTTTCTCATCTTTTGTGTCTTCATCTTCTTCTGGCATAAATACTCCCTCATTATCCACCTCGACTAAATTGGGTTTGTTAACATTGGCTAACCACCACGGAACAGCTTCATCCTTTTTTTTCTCAGAAACTTCTGAATCTCCATTTTTAGATGTAACGTCTTCAGAAGTCGCTTCCTTAATTTCATGAATATTATCTCTCTTTTCAAGACTTTTTTCACCAATATTAGTGGAAATAGTAGTTTGATTATCTTTTTCGCCATTGATTGGCAATTTTGAATCAGATTCAACGAGATTAGATGATGAATTTGGCAAGCTCTCTTTATGGCCCGTATTTTCTGCCGGTTCATTTTCCTTACTAGGTTTTTCCAAAATTGGCTTCTTTTTAGTTGTTGATAATATATCGGATGTTTCAAATATGGATTGATCAGCACTCTCAGATTTGGAACTAGCTGTTAATTCTTCGCTATATTTCGAATCCTCCTCAAGATTACTATTTCTGATACTCTTGGTAATTTTTTCTTCAGTATGTTTAACTTCGGAGTGTTTTTCAACCATTTTTGGCGATTCTGAATTATTTTTTGGCTCATTAGAAGTTTCATTGCGAATTTCGATCGTATGGACAAAGTCTTTCAAACTACCAATAGGTTTCTTTGATTTGCAAAATACCTTTTTCATTTCTGCAGCAGATAAGATCCTACATGATGAATTCGTTCGATTTGAAAGTGCGCCCAATAAACTAGATCTATATCTTAATGGGGTTCTTATCTTTTGAATTGAAGAAGGACCATTGCTGGAATTAGGTTCCGTATTGGGAGGCAAAAACGAAGCCTTGGGAAAGTTATAAGGGTGTGAATACTGAGTTAAACCCAAAATACTGTTCTGTCTTTGTGAATCTTGAAGTTTATCAACTGAAAAATTATAAGTTGGAGCTGGATCTGGCTTATAGTCATCTTCTATCATAGAAAGTGGTAAACCATAAGTATTTGTTGGTTTATTTGGGGTGTTATTTTGTGTGCCTAAAAACCCTGTCTGAGCAACAGTCGAAGGAGTTTGGCTATAAGACTTTTTCTGAGGAGGAAGAATATTAGATTTTTTATTTGTGTTATTTATAGGTTCGCCGTTGATATCTTCATCATCGCTAATAGCATCATGGAACTCCTCTTCCTCACATTCTTGTTCACTATTCTGTTTGTAAACTTGCTGTAAGTTTCTTTTCTTACATGTCTGAATGTCTTTTTGTAGATCATAATTGCTAGATATTAAGTTGTATTTAGAAGCACTATCTGATAATCTGTTCATTGCGTGTCTTGTTTCTGAATGGAAAGAGAATTTACTAGGAGGCAATAAAGGAAGATGATTTCCATGGCTAAGTAAATTTGCTTCATTTCTCAAATGGCTATCTGCCTTGTAAACCTGAGGATATGGGGTTTTAACAAATTTACTACTTTTTTCTGCACTCTTTTCAATAACTGAATTCTTTAAATCCTGATAAGAACTTTTACCTAAACCATCAATTGGAGACTTTAAAAGTCCCGAGATTGTTTGTTTCCAACTAGAGTTGCCATTAATTTGGTTCAAATTAGAATATAAAGCGTTACCTTCAACTCTAGTTGTTGGTTTAGGTAAAAACCTGTAATCCTGTACTGTACTGTTTGAATTCGCAAAAGAATTAGAAGGCAAAAACTGGCTTTGGTCATGTAATTGTCTTCTTAGTGCGGAACTTCTCGCCAAATTTTCCGAAGATGATGACGAGAAGTTTATATTCCTCATAATGAGTTGTTATTCGAGGAATGATTTTTTTCAAACACACAGTAATAAATTTGAAATTTTGATTTTTTTCTTTTTATTTTATGGGGTATTGAGGCAGGCGGTAAATTTAGTATTTATTTCATTTTAATTAATGTAAAAGTTATAATAATAATTTTTGCTCATCTCCTCAAGTTATTAATTCTTCCTTGCAAATTATTATAATTGACCCTATTTAATATATTATTTGGCCCTTTTTTTTGTTTAGATGCTGCTTTTACCCACAGAATAAGTTATTGTGCTGCTCCCTATATCCCAAATAAATTCAATTCAAATCTGATTTTTTTTTTTGGAAACAAACTAACACTCTAGAAATTTACTATATTTTTCTTTATTCTAGCAAATTTTTTTATTTTAATTTTACTTTAGATAGAAATTTTTCAAGGCGCAATGGTCTATTCTTTAAAAAATTAAGAAAAATATTAAGCTAAATGCTCAACTATATCGTTTAAAATAAATGCACATGTACTTAAATATTACATATATATACCTGCTGATGTGAATTAAGATATTCCAATAATAATGGACGAAATCAGACGTCAGATCGAGGATTTGATGGGAGGGATTGAAGCTCCAATTGAGAAAAAAGACCCTCATGATAATGACGTTTGCAAATTTTACCTATGCGGACTATGTCCTCACGAATTATTTGAGAATACAAAGCTATATATGGGTCCTTGCAAAAATATCCATTCGGAAGTTTTAAGGAAAAAATACCTCTCTGAAAGGGAAATTAAGGGAAATACTCAAATTAAATACGAGACAGAAAGCTTAAAAGTATTTCAGGGAATGGTAGATGACTGTAATAAAAAGATCGAAAGAAATCGTGTTCGTGCTGAGCTTTCAGGTAGTTCAAAGCTTGAGGACGAAAATATCCGAGCATTGGATCTCGAAATTAAAGAGATTATGAAGGAAATTGATGATTTAGGTGCAAACGGTGATATAGATGGGTCTTTAAAAAGGATGGAAGATTTGACAAGGCTAAATCAACAAAAGATGAAGATATCTGCTACAAAAGAAGATGTTGAGAATGGTATGTATCGTCAAAAACTTCACCCATGTGAAATTTGTGCTGCATTTCTTTCGGAAACAGACAACGATCAAAGACTGAATGACCACTTCAATGGTAAAATTCACGTAGGGTACCTGAAAATTAGAAAACAAGCAAAGGACTTGAAGGAATGGCTTAAAATTCATTCTTCTAATAGGAATGACAATTATAGGCATGAAGGTATAACTCATAGAGGTGATACTCGATACAAATCCCGCAGACAAAGCTACTCTGGTGAAAGCCGTGCTTATCACTATTTAAATAATTATAGGGATAGAAGGCATAGGGAACATTTGGATTACCGTGATCAATATGGTAGCCATTCATACAGAAGAGAAAGGAATCAAATTAGATATGAAGAACATGGAAACTATTATAAGAAAAGTGGGCCTAATGATTCTAATTATCCGGAGCAAAAAAACAAATATTTAGATTATAGATCTAACCCTTATTCAGCAAGTGAACCGAATAGAATAAATTTAGATAATTATGAAAAACTTGCAAAAACAAATGAAAAAAATTATCCACCAAGTGATGGAGAAATTTCTCCAGAAAGTGACTCTTCTCATTCTTTATCAAGAAGTATCTCACCGTGTTAATGTATTCTTTCGTCCAGAATCTTGAATGTAGGGATCAAAACAGACTTTTCCCAAGGTGAATAAACTAGTTTGCTTTTCGAAGAAATTTTATTTAAAAAAAAGAATTTGGGGAAGTATTTACAAATAGTTGAATTACTTTGTAAATTAAATTCGAGTAGTTCCAATTTCTGATCATCTGATGTTTTGTCGTCAAATTCTAATATATTTACATCCAATCCACGATCAATTATATGTTTTTTAATGTATTTTTCTTGTCTTCTATTATATTGAAATGTTTTTACACGTAAATGGTCGATATATGCTTTAAGTTCTTCTTCAGAAATATCTTCTATGCTTGTTTTGTCACCCAGAATATTTATGAATTCTTTATAAGCTATACTTTGTAACAAACCAATATATTTCTTACAGGTTAATAACCTTTCTTTAAGTAGAAAAACTTCTTTTAATAGTCCCCCCTATTGTCAAATAAGATATTGGTTCAATTTAAAAATGTTCATTAGATAATTACTTACATCAATCATTTCATTGATCCTTAAATCAATATATTCTTTTACCTTGTTATTTTTTACCCAAAATAATAGACTATTATTGTACCTAATCTTGTAAGGATACATTTTAGTTAGCTCGGTAAATTTCATTCCAGTTGTTTTATAAATCTACATGAATAGTTAAATAATACGAATAAATATTAGCAGAAAATTTACCTCTATACCTCTAATCATTTTTCTTCGATCGTTTATATGTAATGATGATGCTCTTTCAGGGTCTATTTTTGAAAGCTGTTCAAATAACTCCCTATTCGTGAATTCTAAGTATTCTTCGTCTTTAATTGAAGGATTTACGTCATTATCCGTTTTAGAATCAATTATAGACTCCCAAATCAATGCCTTGAGATACATATGAGTACCACCAACAATAATTGGAATAGTATTTTTGCTAATTAGTCCATCAATCTATTAATTTATATAACAAAAGTTAGTTAAATTTTGTTAAAGACAACTTACTATTGGTATTGCTAGGCTAATATATTTTGAAGCTGTGCAATCTTCATTAACGTCGAAAACATCTAATAAATGATGTGGGATTGTATTACGGATTTCTTTGGATACTTTAGCTGTCCCAATATCGAAGCCTTTGTATATTTGCATTGAATCGCAGTTTATTATTTCTGATTTCAAGCCCTACAAAAGGATATTTGACCATGCACTTTATCATAATAAACATACTTTTCTATCAAGATATTTCCAAATGTCTAGAGACAAACGAGTTTTCCCAGAAGCTATAAGTTATAGAAATAAGAAAGATTCAAAAAAGTTATTCAAGCCTTAGTGAATGTTAATAATTAATCTACCTGTTGCACCAAAAATAAAAATAACTGGAACGTCCTTAATGTATGAACTGGAAGGAATAAAACACATTTCATACAATAATATCATTCAAGCATAGATAAAATATCATAAAAACTATTTCCTTGTGAAGATTGACTAGTTTGCTCGTTTTTTTTATCCTTATTTATTTGATTTGTTATAGCAAAGTCAACAATAGAATTTTTTTTTCCTTTGGGTAATGAACCCGCCTCGTGAGTCTTACTTGTAAAAAATCTTTGATTTTTTTTGAAGTTTGTACTAGGTTTATTATGTGAATTCTCACTTTTTTTACTACCTTGGTGTATTTCATTTTGAATGTTTGTATTTGCAATACTTAAAATATAGTTGGAATAGTCAAGGATATCTTCAGTTTTGTTTTTATTATTTTGAATATTATTTATAGTTTCAGACTTTTTCACATTTTTAGCCCTTTTCTCCCAATAAACTTTGTTAAAAATAAAGTTGCAAACTTCGCATCTAATTAATATATTTTTAAACGAGTAATTAGAGAACTGTTGGCTACTTATTTTACTTTGTTTAAGTAATTTCTTTTTAAATTTTTTCCTGAAAATTCCTTTTATAGCTTTAACTTCTAATTTACAATTAATTCCGATTAAATATACTGAAAAACATTTTGGGCATATTTTACCCGAAAAAAAATCACTATATGATTTTGTCTGATCAATTTCAGATGTTAAATTTGCGACTTTGCATATCAAACGACTAGATAAACTAGGGCAAATTAAATTGTAAAACTTTGATGCATTAATTAAAAATTCTAATTCATGGTTATTGTTGGATCTTCCTTCTTCTACAACTTGGAAGTTGGGTTTCTTAAAATTACTATTACCACTAAATTCGTATGAATTTAACGATTTATTATTGATGGCTTTTGAGATAATTGAGAGCTTTGACTGTATTTGTTGCATTCTAACTTTAAGACAATAAAAATTAAGTAAAAAACATATCAAAGTTGACTACTTTTATGGAATAAATTGCATTATTAAGTTCATAATGATTCGTCATTAAATTAATGATTTTAAGGCGCCATAAAATTTAACAATTATTTTCATGTACTTATTACGATTGTGCTATTTTCCTAAATAATGATTATATTTTCCAATTATAATGGATATGTATAGACACGCTGGAGGAATTTCTAGTGTTGATTTTCACAACTTTGAAGTTAGAAGAAGTTCTAGAGATCAAGGTTTTGCAATTTGGGCTTCTAATTTAACATGTGAGGAAAAGGCAATTACAATAGTTAAAAGATTATACTATTCTGAATTCTCAAAATACCTTTACCTTGGAATATTTGTATTAAATATTTTGGTTCTTTTTATTGGTTTGTTTAAAGCCCAATCAGGAAGTAGATTTTCTATTTTTTTAGAAACAACTATAACTATAACCTTGACATTTGAAGTAATAATTAAATTATTTTTAATGAAAAAAAGATTTTTCAACAAAGCAAATAATGTATTTGATTTCGTTGTTGCCTTAACCTGTCTATCATTATTATTCCTAAATGGTGATATTCACCGTCTTTTTACTACAAAAAAAACAACCCATTTGAAAAACAACCAAATAGTAAGTTGTATACAAATAATTTATATCTCACTAAAATTACGGATCATATTTTAGGTAACAGATATATTCGAGCAAATTCTGACATCATTTAGATTTTGTCTTCAAATGTTAAGAGTTTTTTCTATTGCTAGATTGAAAGGGAAGGCCGATGTAAGTTTGAACAAAAAATGACTTATTGTTTATTTACTCTTAAAGACTGTCGATAATACCGTTAACTTTGATGAGATAAACTGTTTGGAAGAATCCATATATTTTTCTGATAAAAACGTTGTATAGAGTTCGATTTTTAGAAAATTTTGGATTCAATTAAAATTTAATTTATTTTTAACAATTTCTTTCTTATCAAATTTTTAAATTCTTAGCCCTCCACTTCCAGTAAAATCTTCTAATTGGGTCTACACCCTGTAAAAGTTGAAAAGCTTTCAAAACAAAATCTTTATCACCTTCTTCATATGCCATACAAGCCTTAATATATACTACCTGGTAACAACTGTCGTAATGATTAACGTAAATTTCTTCAATTGCGTCTTTGAAATTCTTTGGTACTTGCTCAAAACTCAAATTTTTAATTAAAGTTTCCTTGTTAAAATTCTCATTAACCATTATCTTGCTAAAGAATGAAATAATGTAATTCCATATTGAATCATTATGTGGGGCAAATATTAGCCAATTAACTATGTAATCAACTTCCTCGAGAAAATCTGACTCTTTTAATCTATTCATCTTCTTCAAATTGGTGAAAATAAAATTTCTGTAACACCAAGCACTATTATTTCTGCAATCTTCCGTTATTATTTTTGAGACAAAATCCAACTCTTTAAGAAATAAATCACTATCAATGGAATTATATTTTCTAATAAACCAAGTCCTATGATTCCAAACATACATATTTTTTGCGTCACTTTTTAATTGTTTATTTATGAACTTCAATTCCTCAATATCAAATCCAAGCCATTCTCTAATTATTCTCATATGCCACCATGACTGGTAGCATTTTGGAGTCCTTTCACAAATACCTCTAACGAATCTTAATTCCTCTCTAAGAAACTCCATTTTATTTTCAGTCTCATTTTCAAAATAATTTACACGAATGATTTTCCTTCTAAAATACCATGCTGTATAATGTTGTGGGTTTAAATCTATGACTTGTGTTGAAATGTCTATGTAATCAAGATCAGAAGACTCATTGTCTACAAGCTCCTTTAACTTGCAAAAAAGGGCATAGTGATCAGGTTTAAATAAAAACTTACAAACTCCTTCATTTTGGAAATCATCACTGAATTCTTTTGTTTGAAGATCCGAATTTTCCAATAAATTTATTTCCTCCATTGGTATTATTTATTAAAAAATTTTGATTGAATAATACTATCTTTTATCATATTATTCTTCATTAAACTTTTCTATGCAATTAATTTTTATTTTTTAAATCATATAATTTCGCCCCTGAATAAATTATTGGCGGAAACACAAGATTTTTTTATTTAAGAACTTGTTAATCATGATCTACTTAAATTTTATTCAACTAATTAAAGAAAATCTTTCTGTTGGAAACCCCACTGCTATTTTTATCTCTTTTACATTAATTACCCTATCAATTGTATTTCCTTTTATATGTTATGTTGAGCTAACAAAGAAGAAGGTGAGTTTTAAAGTGCTTAAATTACTTTTTAATTAACTTGAATCATTCATTAAGGTTAAAAAACAAAATAAAAAAAAGGTAAATAATAATCAAAAAAGTAAAAAAGAACCTCAGCAAGTCACACAACAAAATTCGAAATTAAATAGAAAAAAAATTACATCAAAACCATTTATTCCACCTCTGGATACTGAAGAAAGTGAGGATGAACAAAAGAAAATTTCCGAAAAAAATGAACAATTTGTCCCATCAACTAAACATATACAGGGTTTATCATTTGAAATGGATAAAAACGATTCCGGAGGATGGAAGGTAGTCGGAGATAAAAAATCAAAAAGATCACACACCGAAGTATCATTGACAAGCATAGGAAGTGAAGAAACTGATGAAAGTTCAATTAAACCAAAGAGCAAACAAGTTAGACGTAGAAAGCCAATAAATAAAGTCCCGGGTATGACAGATTGAGTATTATATGAGTACTTAGTTATCTAAATTAGAAGTATTTTCTACATTTTTTTTTGGAATTTAATTTTTGTCTTTGTTAAGAAAACAGAAACTAAACTAATCATCAAAATCAAAATTCAAATCAGAATTTTTAAGTTCGATTTCAACCTTACGTTTGAAGTCGTCATATGAGATGTCCAAGTCCTCAAATACTCTACTACCAACTTTTTTTTCTACATCATTTGGCATCTCACCTGTTTGTAGCTCACTCAAAATATCAGCTTCATTAAAAACTTTGTTATTTTCATTAATAGAACCTAACATTGCACTCAAATCATCTGTAGGTCCACCAGTTAGTGCATTTATTACATCAAGCCCTGCCATTAGATTTACTCCAGAGTTTTCTTGCCCAAATTCTATTCCACTTTCTTTTAATGCATTCTTAATTTCTTTATACTGTCTAATTGAGTTATTAATATTAACGGCCATATCTACAGCCGTACTTATCTTCGATATAAGTGGATTGGGTTTTTCATCTTCGGTTCTACCACCGGTATCAATATCATAGTCAATTTCACCTTCGTATTGATTTTTGGGATTAAATCTTCCTGGCATTTCATCGAATTTGTATAAGTCATCAAATTGGAAACTTTCTAAATCACTGTCTTGATAATATGACTTTTTTTCATAATCTTCTGTCTTGCTACTTTTATCCAAATTCTCAATGTTTATTACTTTTGTCAAGAATAATTGAAGTTTTCCATTAGCCTCTTTCCTTTTCAATTTTATAATATTTGAGTTAGCGTTAGATTTGTTTAAATTGAAAACTTTATTTATTTTTTTATCTTTAATTATCTTCATTTTTCGTTTCTTGACTCTTTTTTTCCATTTCCAGCGTCTGTAACAGTTAGTATTTGCAATCTCCTCTTCTCTTCTTTCAAGTTCTTCTTCCTTTAATTGAATTTCCTCTGAAAGGTTCTTTATTACATCATTTATGTTCCCTGTTATATTTCTAACAGTGTAGAATCTAAAATTTTCAATATTCGCAAGCTTAAGGTATTTGTCTGATTCTCCAAGAATTACTAACGACTTTTTTTCTATATTTAAATATTTCTCAAATTCAAGTTCAGATATAAGATCCTCATTTAATAATGTTAAGTTTTCCGATTTGATATGTGGAATGTCTTCAATTCTTTTCTTTAATGTTGAAAGTGCTTTTACATATTTCCCTAATAAAATAGTGTGGTTATTTGAGGATATTTGGTTATTTTTAATATAATCAGTTAAATCTGCTGCATAAGTTACATTATTATGTACAGGTGTCTCAAATGCAAATATTGAGCTTTCTATATTGTAAATTTCATCTTTAGATAGTAATAACTTGGGGAATCTAAAAATTTTCTGGAATAAATTTGCTTTTCCATAATGGTGTATTAGAGTAGTTTTCATGGATTTTAACTTTACATAATTAAAAACAAGTGAATCTGAGGCGGACGTTATTTCTTTCATTTTATTTTGATAGAATTTTAAATAAATGGTTTCTAGTGTATTTAATTCGTCAACAATATTTGTCATTAAGTCATTTATTAATTTTAATAACAATTGAAATGACTTGACTTTTTCAATCTGATTTTGTTCATTATTATTTGGCTCATTACCTTCAAAAACCAAAGATCCCTTAAAGTTCAGTTTCAAACAATCTTCAATAAAGTTTGAAAATAATAATATTTTTGTTTTTATTATTTCTCTTAACCAGTTATTCATTACTTTCCTTATTTGGAGTGCTCTTCTTAATGGTAATTCAATAGATTGGTTGGGGACCCAACATTTAACTCTAGCTAATTTATTATCTAAAGAAATACAATCTTGAATAATTACATCTAAATTTGCGATTTCTTCCTTTTGAAATTCTAAGTCCGAATAAACTTTTTGCAATTTTGAATCTACTCCTTTTAAATTTTGATTTATGGTAGAAAATATAGGAGGAAATTTATCGCAAATTTTTTTGACAATCGAAATATAGTTTTCATCTTTTTTTTTTTCTTTGGTATTGCAATAATTATCAACCCTGTTTTTTAAATCTGATAAATAATTTTTAATTGATGAGACAGATGGGAACTCGTCATCTCCATGATAAGAACCATCTAAATTGGGTGCACTTGTAGTTTCAAACTTTGAAACAAAGCTCTCTTTGTTTAAGTCAGATAAGGAATTATCAACAGAATCCACGTATTTCAAAATAGATAAATCACTTTCAAAATAATTCGAAAACTCTCTCGATTTTGAAACTTGATATTGCAAATAATAATTGTAAGCTTCTTCTGATATTTTGCTTATACTTAATGCAGTTGGATTTCCCACTTTATTTATAATCTTCGAAATAATATCTGACCATTGTTGTATAAACTGCAATCTGAATTGAATTGCTGGCTCAATTATATTCTTTACTTTTGAAAGATTATAATCATTTAAATTAAAAAACTCAAGTGTACTTTCAAACCATTCCCCAAATTGATCAGAGGGCTCTTGGAAAATTTTCAATTTAGAAAAATCAATAGTTTCTTCAGTTTCTATTCCAAGATTAATATGTTTCACATATCCGAATTCAGTTTGAAATAAGTTGAAATCCCAATTAAATCTAGTTTTAATATTTTCATACAATGTTGAAAACTCTTTGGTAATAATTTGTTGTTGTTTTAATAACTCATAAGAATAGTTTGGCTTTTCGAAAACATTTTTATCTTGAGATAAATTGATTGAGTTTACAAACTCTGAAGTTCGATTATACATTGACAATGCTGAGATTAAGGTGGCGTTATTATGTGGCCATAAAAACAAGTGTTTTAGTGAAGAAAGAGAATCAATTTGCTTTAATAAATGACTTGAAACATCATTTAAAACGCTCCTATATTCTTTGTTAATTTTTTTTTTAATTTTATCACTAAAATTTTCATTTGTGCTAAATTCTGACTTAATATTCTTATATAGTGAGCTCAAGTTTTTTGCACAATTTGTAAGTGGATCTTTCAAAACACTTTTAATCAACCCCACAAATACATCATATCCTTGTTCAATGATACTTTCGATATTATTATTCAACCAAATCCACTCCATATAAATCTTAAGTGTACTTGGATCTCCTTCAAATTTGTAATGGTTTAATTGCTTAAGTGTTTCTTTACGCAAATGATTAATAATTGCTGAATTTTTTTCGGAGAAAAATATATTCCAGTCCGAAGCAGTTTTCCTTAAAGTTTCTGAACATTTTGCAAGCAATTCAATAGAGTCTTCCATAGATAAATGTTGTTTAATCCGATTCATCAATTCTTTAGATTCCTTTATGAGTTTAATTGCAATTTGAACCGTTGTTAATCTCTTTTGGACAAATAACCATAAAGAAAACAACCTATTGTTTAATATATAAGCATTTAATGTTATAAGTGTATACCTCGATGAAATGACTGACAATACATTTCTTCTATTAATAGAGTAATTCACAATCAAATTTCCTATTTTATGAATCATTCCTAAAGTATTCTCATTAATTGAATTGGAATTTTGAAAGTGTTTAATACAATTTAACAAATTATTGACTTTTTTTGAATTCATCTTAAAAATGCCTTCAAAACTATCCATAGTTTTATTAATTTTATTAGAATTTTTTTTTAGCCATTTGATTTGATTCTTTCTAGTTGATTGATTATTTTGATCAATACCTTTATCACAAATATCTTGAAGTTTTCTCAATGTTTTAATAAAACTAAAGTTTGAATCCAAATTATTTGGGCCAGTTGAAATCTTTGAAAGATAATCAATGTTTTCATCATTCAGTGTATTTTCAGATGTGTTTAGAAATTTTGAAATATTTATTAATGCATTTATAGATTCTGATCCATTTTTAACAACTTTTTTTTTATTTTTAATACACAAGTCAAAGTTATTGGAATACTTTAAATATTCATTTTTTAAAAGAAGAAGATCTTTAAGTGACAAGTTCAAAGAAGATCTACTCGAGATAAGTATTTTTGTGGATTCATCTTTATCTGAAGAGATAAAGTAATAATCTTTTGCCAATTCAAAATATTCTTTAAATTTTTCGTTAATTTCTTTTGTACGGTTGTCATTTACAGAAAGGTCCAAAAATCTTTTGAATATTTCTTCTAGATTAATTATACTTTTCTTAGACTCATTCTTATTTAAAAAAATGACAAATTCCTTATGCAGTTTCACTATATTTGAAACTTCATGCTTTAGTTTGTTTCTATATGACCAAAGTTGATTACACTGATCCTGAATATTTAACTCAAAAATGTTCAAACTTGAAATATCTTCCGAACTTGGTAGTAGAGTGATTTCATTTATTGACTTTGATATTGAATTCTGAATTGAATCCAGATTATTAGGTAAAATGGCATTGTCAGGACCTGAATTTCCTTCAGAGTTATCTAAAATTTCATTTTCACAAATTATAAAATTAAATAAAAATAAAAATGTTAAAAATTGCACCTGAAAAATGGTCCATATTGTACTGTTTATTTTACTTTTGGATTTATTTGACATTTATTGCTTTTTTTTCCAGAAATATTTTCACCTAGATTTTACCAGTATGAAGTAAGTATTGATGAAACTTAATAAGAAATAAATTTTTGAATATCAATAATTATAGTTTTCAACTTGAATATTACTTCAACATTTATAATAATTTTTCAGAACTCCAAAAAACACAAATATAGAAATTAATTAAATGAAAACTGCCAGGGAATTTGCAAAGAAAAACGACAGTGGCAGGATTTGAACCTGCGCGTGGAGACCACATCAGATTTCAAGTCTGACGCCTTAGACCACTCGGCCACACTGTCCATGTAGGTCAGAGCACAAAAACAGGGTTTTTTTAATATAACTGTAAACTTGAAAAAAAACGAATAAATGCCAGGAATTCTGGGATTCACAAAAATAAAAAGTAAAAAAACAATTACTCGTTATTTAGTAGTTGATTTAATCATATTTAAATGATAGATTATTAATCAATATCTTAGAATGCAATTTTTTTTTGCTATAATTTAAGCGATAGAAATAAAATTAGAATATTTGGAATTTAAAGATAAAAGTTCTAGTTATTTTAGACCAAATCCTTTGGAATGTTCAAGCGCAATAAGTAATAGCCTTTCTAATTTTTCCTTGTTCTGGTAATCCGGAATTAATAGGAAATTGAAGCACGTGTGGGCAATAGGAAGTAAATCAGAGTCTGGGCCATGACGACCAATAACAAAACCCAACTCACCTAAACCTTTCATAGGTACTCTATCTGATCCTGTTACAAAGAAAAGCAGTTTTTTTTGTAACTTTAAATCTAATTTTTTGACAATTTCCCAAAACATAACTACGGTTGTGCTATCTTTAGTATAACCATCCTGGTATTGCGATGCTTCAATCAAAGAGTCAATGTTAAAATCTGAACTTCCACAAATGACCAGAACTAATTCTTCTGGAGAAAATAATTCTAGTGTTCTTCCTCCACATACGCTTTGAAAGCCATTGTAGAATGCTCTAAATTGACTTTCAATAGACTTGTTTAGAAACCAATCTAAATAAATTTCAACATATCTTTGTACATTACTGATTGTAACTGGTTCAGATGGATCAAACTCTCCAGGAGCAATGGGAACTTCAGTCATAACTCCAAAATTGTTAATAGTCGCAGAAAAAGTAAGACATAGTTGTTCCATTTCTGATTCGGATTTTATTGACAAAATTGATAATAGCGAATTGGCTACTTCAGGTTGTATTTCATATAAATCACCGATATCAACTTTGTATCCGAGTAGCTTTTTATATACTGCAAGGGGAAAATGCACATCCAAAATAATTCCATTATAAATCGCTAGTGCCAAAACAATTCCTATTAGTTCAAATTCTCCATTTGACTCGAGTGATGCCATATTAAACCAAAATAATCGGGTATCTTCGTAATAAATAAACATTCCAAAATCTATGTTAAAAATTTCTTGAACCAATAATTGGAAGAACTCTTTTTGAACTCCTCCTTCATCAACTCCTTCTTCTCCAACAAAGCTGACCTTAAGTTGTTTTTTCAAGTTGCTTTGAATAACTAGTTGCTCCATAGAGTCGTTAACTATTGAGTCTCTGTGCACTTTTAGTACAAGAAATGGTTGGATAAGTGCTTGCGTGGGGTTAAAGAGAGATTCCACTGATCCGAGTGCTTGGGAAATTGACGATTGAAGTTCTAATCTTTGTTGCATCAAAGAGTCTTGTTGAAGTGCCTGCGCTTTAATAGAGGGTTCGAGGAGATAAGCATTTTTTAATAAGCCAAATTCTGTATCATTTGAAGGTGGATTAGATAAAAACCATTGTCTGAGTTCATATTGCAATAAAGCTCTTGCAGAATTAATTGCTTCATTTGTGAAAAGGGAAATGTCCAATCTATTGTTATTCGAAAAATCAAAATCTATGGTGATTATCCCTCTTTCCTTATTTGCGTCAAACAGTATTCTAAGTAAATTACTTGAGATTCTTAAATCATTAAGAAATGCTGGTTTAAGCGACTTAATAGCATTTGATGCAATATTTCTGAAGGGAAACCTGGTAATATCAAAGTTTTCATTATGATCGTCATAAAGTTCATAAAACCTCACACTTATCATTTGCTGAAGTGTAGACACGGCTTGCTCTAGATATTCTAATGGAAGTTTAATAAACCAAGATTTTATAACTTCTTGAATATTGCTAGGGAACAAGTAAATAAGGTTCAATGCACTTCTAAGAGCAGAGAACCCTCCAAATCCATGCTCAAGAATATTTCCTTGGAATAATACTAATACGAATCTGACTTGGCAGGGCCTTATTATTTTGGCTCCTATTTTCTCATCAAGATGTTGATTAATTTCAGTAGTTACATTGAAATTGTTCTTGATCATCTCAATAACATTTAACTGAGCCAAACTTATTATACTAGAAATTGGTTCATTGTTTATAGTATTCTTTACAATCGGTAGTTCAGAGGTTTCGCGACTCATCAATTCAATCCAATTCGTAAACATCTTCAAGTGAGCAATGTCAATTTTAATTTCATTATCATCGCCTTCCTCAATAAGAAATAGCTTATTCAAAATATAGTAATCAGAGTAAATACCCACTACGTCAATTAAGCTTTTATTGTGGTATTCCAAGACTCTTTTGCTTTGCTCATAGGAATAATTTATTTGTTTAAGATCATTAATACAATTCCTAATATTTTTAAGACGTTTATAGCTTCCTAAAATACGTTCACACAAATTGTATTTCTCAATCATCATATATAATCCTTCCAAATTAAATTTTAGTAATTGTTTTTCGTCTTTATTGGTACATTTACGAGTCAGTTCATTTGCGAGATTTATTGCGTTGGCTGCTGATTCAGTTGGGTCGCAACATAATAAAAGATACTCTTGAAAGCATCTTTCAAACAATAACCTGAATAATACAGATGAGTCGTCACAAAGTTCCATATTCCTTAACTCAATTTATTATTAAACAAATTGAGATACTGCGCGTAAGTGCAGTATGAGGTAAGCGACAAAGGAAACAAAAAAATCCGAGGTAAAAAAATAACTAGAATTAAAAGAAACTAATTTCACTCCAGCTGTCTAATATGTAATATTAAAATATTAAGTTCATTACAATGTATAGAAAAAAAAGAATACAATAGCTAGTACCTTAAAATTATTTAGCAATGTAATGCTGCCAACAATTTAAATATATATAAAGTTTTAATAAATCAGTGTGTTTGAAAACTTGAATTATGCCTATTAGAAGATCTAAAATTAGAATAATTGTTTGAATTAATTGTCTGGTTGTTCCCAGTCTGAGGAAAAGAATGTTGAATGTTTCTTTGATTATGTGCTGAACTAAAATCGTTGACATTGTTCATATTAGAATTTGCTTGTGGTTCAGGGCCTTTATTGCGATTGTTTGACTGCTGCTGCATTTGTTGTTGGACAATTTGATAAATCTGATTCTGTTCCTGTATCCATTTGGAGTGGATTCTAACTCCTTCCTCTACACTTGGACGAATCTCATCTATTGAAAGTAAATTGCTTGATGGGGGTTCAGAAATAGAGACTTTGCACCAGTTATTGGTATCAAAAACTTGCCATTCAGTAGTCTGCCTTTCTTCATTTTGAACCTTCGAATACCATTGAAAAGATTCGGGATAATATAACCAACCCCTATTACAAAGTTCCACAGCTGCAAAACCCTGAAGCAAGTCTTGTGGCATATTATAAAAAATGTAAAACAAGGTTTCAAGAGCAAATTTCTGGACATATGTTGACTTCAACCCAATTATTTGTGAAACATTATGGGGAGTATTTGCAAATGCTTGAATTATTTCGTTTGTTTCAGATTCTGGTTGGGCCGATTTGTTTGAACTCCAAGGAGAGTCAAAATTGAGATATAAACATTCGGATGAATTCAAGTTGAGTCCTAGTGTAGTCAGATCGGTACCGAGAGCCAGAATATTTAAATCAGAATCTGTCATTCTAATTACATTCAGAATACCTAATAACCCATAGTTCGTTCGGTTGTAAGAAATTGCTTGCTGATTAGTTTCGTATAAAATGTCTTCAAGTTTCAACTTATTATCCACATTATTTTGAGTCGAAGCCTGTTTGTTGCTTTGATCTTGACTGTTTATAGTATTTTTTTGTGGTGGCGTATCTTCTTGATCACATGAAGAAGAAGAACTCTTCTGTACCTGTTTTGTAGCATCCATCAAGGATTTACTGTAGATTAAGATGAATCCCTTGCATACACTTTATTAAGTATTACAGTATCAACAATTATTCTGATTATATTAATTTCTCAAAGCGGTACAAATAATAATCATTTTAAACGCGTTATGCAAACTGGCCTTTTTATTGGTTATTATTTTATTAATAAAAATAATTTCGCGCCGGTCAAAACAAATACCGGCATTTTATTAATCGTAAAGTAGAAGATTATTTATGAACCGTTTCTCATGGAAACACAAAAGAAAAAATCATACAATTGACAAAAATAATGGAATATTAGGTAGAATGTTGTGGTCAAGATATATTTTTTGTTTTTTATTATTTCTTATTTGGTATATTTGCACGTGGTTTGTGGGTGCTCACCTTCTTAGAATTGAAACAAAGGAAGGTATTTATACAAAGTCAACATTCATTAAAGAATTAGCTTCTGTAGGGGAGTTGAGAGATGCAGTTTCAGCGGATTTGAGTTCTCCAAAAGTAATCATTTTTTATTCTTCATTCTGTGCATATTGCCATATGGTTTCAAATTCTTTAAAAAAGGTTGCAGAATTATTGACCCCTACTGGTGTAAAGTTCTACGCATTTGAATGTGGGAAAGGATATAGCGAATGCTCAACTTGGGGAATTGAGGGACTCCCTAACCTTAGATTAATCGCCCCTGAGAACAAAAAAATAAATTTACAATCATTAATTAATTATACGGAATTTAGTGATATAAATTGCACAAGAAAATCAGAGAATCACATTGTATTCCCCGAGAAACATATTCCAAAATTGATTGAGTTACCTTATTTTAAACATTTGAAAAACCAATCGGTTTCTATGTCAGTAATAAATGAAGACACCTTTGTTATGTGCTCAATTATTAGAGCCTTTGACTTAGAGAAAGTATTCAAGCCAGTAAATAATAGCTCAGTGTTGTCTTCATCAGTGATATCACAAATAAAGGCAGGAACTCCTAATTATTTGGGTAGGTGGAGTGAGGAGTCAATGCAAATAAGTCCTTCCCATGTAATAGTTGATGCAATAACAACCAAATTATATATTTTACATAATTGGGTTTTTTTTGGTAACGATGTAAAAGGTAATTCACAGTTTTTAGAAAAGAAACGTTTGAATGCTTTGTATAGATTTGTTGAAACTAGTTGGGTCCTTATTCCAAGCAAAAGAACGAGGGTGCAACTTAGAAATATATTGATATTTCTTAAAAAATACATGGACAATAGAGACAATTGTATTTATTCTAAACTTTCACTAGATGATTGGCAGCGATTCATAAAAACAATTGTGATTGAAGGTATAGGTATTACACAAAATGGTGGTGATCCCACATTTTACATTTGCAAAAAGTCTCTATTTTGTGGAATTTGGCTTCTTTTCCATTCATGGACAGTGTCATTACTTAAAGGTGTTCAAAAACAAGGAAAAGGCTGTCCGTTATATAATGGTCCTTCGCTCACACCTGGGCAGGTTGTGAATAGAATAGCCGAAACTGTCAAATATTTTATGGTCTGCCAAAGTTGTAAGGAACATTTTGAATCTATAATTAATAATAATACATGTGATAGAACTTCTTACATTCCACCAACAGCTGGCGACAAATTTCCAGTTTTACTTTATGAAGCTGAGGGTTTGGTCTTTTGGCTATTTAGAGTTCATAA
Organism: Cryptosporidium ubiquitum; assembly: GCF_001865345.1. NCBI lineage: Eukaryota > Apicomplexa > Conoidasida > Eucoccidiorida > Cryptosporidiidae > Cryptosporidium > Cryptosporidium ubiquitum. The sequence goes on along the minus strand of NW_021639820.1, from coordinate 553,305 downwards.
TCTAGTAACGCTAAGAGTTGCAACCGAAAGTAGTTATGAGCATTTAAGGCAGAAAAGATCGTCATTCGTTTCTTATGTAGGAACTGGAGTCTCCTTCCCTCCAGTTGGGCTCTGTTTTGAGTGTTACCGTCCAAATCAAACTCCAGCACAAGTAACGAATCAGATGTTGATTAGTATAAATGATCTTACTGATGATGATTATGATAAAAATATTTTTGAACAAAGACCGGTTGTTGCATTTTTGGAAACTTATTACTGGAAAGAAGGCTGGATTTTGCCGGGAACTGATCTTGATATAAGTAAATCGAAATTAGCATCAGTTGATTCTTTTCCCTCCTCAAATTTAATTGACCCTTTTGATTCAATTAAGTCAGTCAAGGGGTCTGCTGAAATACAGGTTGGGTCAGTATTTGATATCTTCCCTATTTTGTACCCAATTCTTACATTCTTCATTTTTTCATTGACAGTTTTCTATTTAGTTGAAACCGGACCTTTTCTGCAAGAACAAAAACTAGCAATATAGTTTACTAAATGCTCTTATTCTCTAATAGCTTTTATTTGTAATTCGAACCTTTCTGTGTTTTTAGTTTTCATTTGGACCTTTGTATTTGGGTCTCACGTTGAATTATACAAGTTTTAATGGATTCAGACAATCGGGATATAAAAGAAAGAATAAAAAGAAAACTTACAAAAAAATTAAATAGTGGTGCCTATAAGTTAATTCCATCAAATTAGCAAATAGCAACAGTAATATGGGGAGTGAGCACCTCCATATTTGAGCAATCTACAAATCCACCTTCCCTTGGTAATTGTGGAACACGCTTTGTTACAGGTGATGGTAAACCTGCAACGTGGGCCTCGTGTCTTGCAGCATCATTAGCCTTGACTCTCTTAAGGAAATCCTCATTGCATCGACTAAGTCTTACGTGCTCAATTCTTACATTGATTCTCTTGGCGATTTGACGGTTACCAACAACCTTATTGACAATAACACCCAAGGCTCTGGGAGCTACGTTGTATACAACACCGGTGCGCCCATGATAAAAGTGGTATGGCATACCTTTGTGAATAGAGGAGTCGACAACGATATCAACATAATCTCCAACCTTGATGGGTTTCAAATATCTTGACAACATGGGAACACCCTTTTGTCTAAATCCCTTGGAGAACTTTGAGCGAGTTCTTGCTCTCTTACCGAATGAATGAGGCATCTTGAGTTACTTCAACCAAAAAGAAAAATTCAATAAAGTTTAACTCGTTTATTGGTTACCCCTAAAATTTTTTTTAGAGACGCGGAGACACATTTGGACTGTTTGGTGCTACACGTACCTAAATGGCGCCATTTGCGAGTCACCGGTCAATAATTATTAGATCATGTGCTACAAGTATTTTTTGAGATGGCTCCCAATCATTCGGCTTCCGCATTTAGAAGTTATTGCTTAGCTTTACATAAAATTTAAGGGAATTTAAATTTATTTCGAGCCTATTTTCGTGCGGTATTCACTCAAATACGAGCATAACGCGAATTAGTGTCTGACTATTTTTTTGCATGCCAAATTGAAGTATTTAGGCAAATACAGTAAAGCCATCATTGCTAAGTAAACTAATTCAACAGGAATCGTGGCAATAAAAATGGGAGATAGTGTATTTACTCGTGATAACTACAACTTTGAGATGAGGAGAAAAGCCTCATTCTCAAAGTTGACTGGAGCTGTTCCAAGAGGTATGACAGGAATGTACTTGGACGACTTCGATCCAACCGCAGACAAGAGAAGAGAAAAGTTGTGGTATTTAATGGAAAGCTACTTACCAACAGACATTGAGTCTATTCAGAGATCAATAGTTAATCATGTTGAATACACACTTGCAAGAACTAGGTTCAATTTTGACGACAATGTTGCTTATAGAGCAACTGCTTATAGTATAAGAGATCGTCTAATTGAAAACCTGAATGATACAAATGAATACTTTAGTGAAAGAGACTGTAAACGTTGTTATTACTTGAGTCTAGAATTTTTGCTTGGTAGAGCCATGCAAAACGCTCTTGTTAATCTGGATATTGAGGAAAACTACAGAAAGTCTCTGTTTGACTTAGGGTACAACCTTGAAGCATTATATGACAATGAACATGATGCTGCCCTTGGTAATGGAGGGTTGGGAAGACTTGCTGCGTGTTTTTTAGATTCTATCGCCACGAAAAATTATGCTGGATGGGGATATGGAATTAGATATACTTATGGTATCTTTGAACAAAAGATCGTTCAAGGGCGTCAATTTGAGCACCCAGACTATTGGCTTGTGCAATCTAATCCGTGGGAAATTGAACGTCAGGACGTGACATATGGCGTTAGATTTTATGGTCATGTACGTGAATTTGAAGAACATGGGAAAAAGAAATTCAGATGGGTTGATGGTGAAGTAATTCAAGCAGTTGCATATGACAATCCAATTCCAGGTTTTGACACCTACAACTGTATTAACTTACGTCTTTGGAAGGCGACTCCTTCAAGAGAATTCGATTTTAATGCTTTCAACGAAGGGAAGTATGTTGATGCTGTCTGTGCAAGACAAAGAGCAGAGTACATTACTTCTGTATTATATCCAAATGATAACACTGAGCAAGGAAAAGAACTGAGGCTCAAACAACAATACTTCTTCGTATGCGCAACTATTCAAGATATTTTAAGAAGATTTAAGAAGTCTGGAAAGGTAGATTGGAGCGAATTACCTAAAAAGGTCTCGTGCCAACTTAATGATACTCATCCAACTATTGCTGTAGCTGAAATGATGCGTATTTTGATAGATATTGAAGAGTTGGATTGGGACTTTGCTTGGAATATCACAAACCAATGTTTCAATTACACAAATCATACAGTTCTACCTGAGGCTTTAGAAAAGTGGAGCTCGAACTTGTTCAATAAACTACTCCCTAGACACCTGATGATAATAAACGAAATAAACCATAGGTTTTTGAGCGATGTAAGGGCTGTATTGGGAGATGGGCCATGGATTTCAAAAATGTCTATTTATGAAGAAGGATGGGACAAAAAAATTAGAATGGCAAACTTGGCAGTTATTGGATGTAAAAAAGTCAATGGTGTCGCAGTTATTCACAGTGAAATAGTTAAAAAAGATTTGTTTTCAGATTTTGTTGAATATTATAGACGCAAAGGAATCAAAGACAAATTTATTAATGTGACAAATGGAGTTACCCCAAGAAGATGGATTAATTGTGCGAATCCAAAGCTTTCACATTTAATTTCAAACTGGCTGGGATCTGATAGTTGGCTAACTAACTTCGATATGATTAGAAGTCTACAAAACAATATCGATGATTTATCTCTCCAGAAAGAATGGGCTGAAGTGAAATTAAGTAACAAGGAAAGACTTGCAAAGTGGGTTGAAATAAATACAGGATACAAGGTAAACACAAGTATGCTCTTTGACATACAAGTCAAGAGAATTCATGAGTACAAGCGTCAACTACTTAATTTATTTTACATTATTCACAGATATTTAACACTAAAGCACATTTCACCTGAAGAACGAAAGAAATATGTACCAAGATGTTGTTTCTTCGGTGGGAAGGCTGCCCCTGGATACGCTGTAGCTAAAACTGCAATAAAAATGATGAACAACCTCTCAGTAATGATAAACAATGACCCAGATACTAAAGATTACTTGATGTGTATTTTCTTACCCAACTATAATGTCAGTAATGCTCAAATTATTATTCCTGCATCTGATATCTCACAACATATTTCAACTGCTGGAACAGAGGCATCAGGAACAAGTAACATGAAGTTTGTAATGAATGGTGGACTTATTCTTGGTACTCTTGACGGTGCTAACGTTGAAATTCGAGAAGAATGCGGAAACGAAACTATGTTCATTTTTGGTGCTTTAGAACATGAAGTTGAACACATTAGGAATAGAGCGAGAGAAGGAAACTACCCAATTGACCAAAGGTTATGCGACGTCTTTAACTTTATTAGAACTGGAGGGATTATGCTTGGCGATGGAAAGGCTCAAGGAGAATTCTGTGAAATTGTGAACAAGATCTGTTCTAACGGCGATGGTCAAATTGGAGACTTCTACTTAATATGCCATGATTTCCCACTATACTGTGATGCACAAATTAGAGTTGATCAGGCATACAGAGACCAAAATACATGGGTTAAGACTTGCATTAAAGCAGCCTCATCAATGGGAAAATTCTCTACCGATAGAACAATTGAGGAGTATGCTACAGCAATCTGGGAGCTCGAACAATGTGAGAGACCTGCACCGGAGGCATGCAAAAAACTATCCGGATATTTGCCTAATAAATCAAAGTGAATGATTAACTGAATTGCCAACCTAAAATAAACACTCATTAATATTCTGAAAACTATTGAATAATATCCTGTTGCATTAGCTGCCTAGACTAAATTGACAAAGAAAAGGATTTCAGTAAACAAATTTAATTTAATAGTAAATTACTTAGTGTTTCGTTTAAGCAGTATTATATTTTTTGCTTGTAATAATAATAATTAACATTTTGAGATTCTCAGTAATAAAGGTAAAGATTTATATTACCGCCAAAAATGTCAAATGGCGCGTGTGTTTTTCGTGGGTTTATTTTATCAATGACGTAAATTACATGGAATCTAGTATCCCATATTGCGCCATGCAGGTTATAAATATCGATTTGTCAGCATTTTTTTTACTTAAAAAAGGCATAACAATGGAAGAAAAGGAAACTGTTCCAAGCAAAGTGAGAATAGCCGAGGAGGGGGAAAAGGCTAATTCCAATGCAAAACTTAGATTATTTTATGACGTGTTATCTCTTGCATATTTCTCTGTTTTATGGATGATGATGTTTTTGGATTGTGGACCCAACTATTTCAGCTTTTTTTACTATTTGACAAATTGGGGATGCACTTCAACTCTGATATTTTATTTTATAGCAACGTTGGTAGATTACGAACGTTTAGTGAAAGTGAATGTATCTACAAATCTAATACATTCATGCACATTTGTAAGAGAGTTGAGTGTTTCATTACAAAGTGTAATTGTTCCGTTTTTCTGGATAATAGTTTATCCACAAGAAAGGTGGAGATCAATTATTTGGGAGGTGCAAATGCATGGCATGGGGCTCATATTTATTTGCGTTGATTACCTCATTCGTTTGTCAAACTTTTCGTCTCTTTCTTCTAAGAATTTGTTTATGGTTGTTCTTTCATATCTGGCCTTAAATTATTTTGTTGTAAATAAACTAGAAACCATGATTTATCCCGGAATAACTTATAACACAATCGAGTCATGGTTAGTAGTGATTCTAGCTATTTTGCTCGTTCTCACAGCTCACCAACTGGCATCTATCATCACTATTTGTTTGGTGGTGAAAAACAAGATTTGGAGAAAGTATGAAAAAGATGATTTCGTAAGTAAAAGCATAAAAATTGTTCAAAAGGCGCAGAAATTTAGGAAAAAAGATGGGATAAGGAAGAGATTGGGGTCAATTTTCATAGGATAGTAACAGGAACGATTTAGTATACAAGTCTAACAGTTAAGAACCAGAAAAAAAGAAACTTACTGTGAATACAAGCAGTTTTTTATTCAAATTCAAATATATTTCCGATCTCGTAGCGCTTTATTATTCATTGCGGGGTAGTAACTAGAGACGCTCTATAAGACGTATTTCTCAAATAATTACGAGACAAGAACTTAATAACTTGAGGAATGAGTCATGAAAGTTGTCGCGCGTAGCAAATTTTGGCGATCCTTTGAATTTAGTAGGACAAACAAATATTTCTAGAAAATGAGACCTGATACAAAGGCTGATGACACCATCGAGCAAGCTCGTCAAAAACTTAGAGATAGGTTTGGTGTGGGAACTACTCAAGTTGGAGGTAAAGGTACAGCAAGAAGAAAGAAGAGAGCACAGAAACCATCAACCGGTGTAGACGTAAAAAAACTCCAGGCAGTAACTTCTCGTTTTAGGTGCCAAACTTTTCCTGCTATTGGTGAAGTGACAATGATGAGGAAGGATGGTACTTGTCTTCACTTTTCAAACCCAAAATTACAGGCTTCCGTTGCTACAAACACATACATCCTTACAGGTAACCCACAAGAAAAACTTATCAAAGACTTACCTCAGCAAATTAATCCAATGGATCTGAGTGCATTTCTAAACGATCCAAAATTCCAGAAGCTTTTAGAGGAATCTCAGGCAAACCGAGTAAAGATGGCAACGGGGGAAGATGACGACATCCCAGACTTAGTTGAGAATTTCGAAGATGTTGAAGAGTAATTCGCCTTAAGCCTAATATATTTTGTTTAATGAGTCTGGGGATTTTTCACATAAATGATGTGAAGTGGCAGTTACATTTGTAACATCCTTTGATATTGATATTCGTCCAGCCTTTTCGTTAAAAAACCTGAATGCATCTTAGACGGATAAACACGAATGTAACGCATTAATAGGCAAAATATAGCTATTATTGTTTTTTTTCTAATTAATCTAACACTTTCTACTCTATTTTTCCCCTAGTGTTCGAAACTATAAGTTAACTTGTGTTTGACTTGATGTTGTCATTTGAGTTTGTTTGCAAGGTACTTCATATGCTCGTTGGCTGAAACTGCTGCTCCAGAAAGCAGATTTTCTATCTGTTGAACACCAACCACTTTCTTGTTCTAAAATTTATTAATTTTTTTTTTCTCAAAATAAACAATAACTTACCTTTCTAAGAGTTTTTTGTTTTTTAAAGTTCTTTGGCTTTTTAGAGGGAACAGGTTTGTTACTCCTCTCTTTCAGCTTTTGTTGAATTGCTTTTTTTTTATTAATTATTCCCTGCGTCATATTTAATCAATTTATTATTAAATGTTAAATTATCAGATAAGTCTTGGCGGCATTCCTATTTCAGTATCGTAACTTAAAATCCCATTTTCAAATTAGATCCAGAGAGCTTAAAAACCAGCATTTAATTTTATGGACAATACTGTTAATAAAAATACAAATGTGGACGATAAAATACGAAATATTAAGGGAAAAGTTTTAGAATGTAAAGAGAAGCTATTGAAAAGCGAATTTTGGAGTACACTAATAGAACATCTAGAAAGTCAAATTATAGAAAATTGGGTCAAAAAAAGAGTATGCTTCAGTCCAAGATGCACTTTGAGGAGCGGTTGCATTTGCCACAGTGATATTTTGTTCGTTATTGGTCTAGGAAGTTTGGAGTCGAACTTCAATTATAATTTTTCTTCATTTTTCCAGCTTGCAGCAGTGGCTGCCATAAATGAACGCATAAAGCTAGAGGGAATCTACTTTTGCGACCCAGAATTTACCCAAATTGATAGAGAACTTATTTTTGAATTATTTATGACATTCGACACTCACATTGAAGTATTTACAGTACATGATTTAAGTATACCTTTAAACACAGTTCATTACCAATTAAAAAATAAATTGTATGGCAGGGACAGTCACATAAATATATTATTTTTTATGCCACACTGTGATCGCTGTGTTTTTGGAATGTTAATACATTACTTCAATATTGGCGAAGGAAAAGTGTTATATTCAGACTCAGCTCGGATGATTGTATGGGGAAATAATTTGGAAACTTTCAAAATAGATTCAAACAAAAATTTTAACAAAAGGTGTGAATATTGCAAAATATTGTTATCTACACTTTCAAAGATTGACTATAAAAAGACGGATTTTCCTGTCGATAATTATAAAACCGTATTTTACAGTTCTTTTAGTGATCTTTCAATTTATAATCTTCCACTAAATAATTTTATATATTAATAATACATAACTTTTAGTTTCTAACCGTTTGATTGACCCAATTAATGTACTTTTCGTTGCCATATGTAATTTTGGTGGCAATAATTTCAGGTATTTCATATGAATGAATTTCCATAACTTTTTTTTTAAGAGTTGTAAACAATTGAGAAGTGGTTTTTACCAATAAAATAGCTTCATTTTCATCATGAACTTGCCCTTTATATTTATATATGCTTCTCACACTAGGAATAATACTTACACATGCACAAAGTTCTTCATTTACAAGAGTTTTAGCAATTGAGGTAGCTTCGTCTTGATTTTTTACCGAAATATAAATTAATATTATGTTGGATTTGGTTATTGTTTCTGGCATGCCTAAATTTTTTTTTTATCAATAAATAATAATATGAATTACCGCTTCTAATATTTTATTTATTTGAATCTATGTTGCGACACCGTAAGTTTTTTATTGGAATCTTATGATTAAGTTAATAAATTTTCTAATTGAATTTAGAGCCAGGCCTATTAATGTGTAGGAGACAGCCAGGAGTCGCAATTGGGCGTTTATGCGCTAGATGCGAAGGCAGATGCCCAATATGTGACTCTCTAGTACATCCTGAAACTGTTGTTAGAATATGCAACGAGTGCAACTATGGCTCCCAGCAGGTAAGTGATTCTTTTTGTGACCTTCTAAGTAACTGCTATCAATATTTCTTTAGGGACGATGCATAATTTGTGGCTCTGAAGGTGTTTCAGATGCATATTATTGTAGGGAATGTACAATTTGTGAAAAAGATAGGGATGGATGCCCTAAAATAGTAAATCTTGGAAGTTCTAAGATAGATAGTTTATACCAACACAAAAAATAGTATTGCATAAATTTATGTAAAATATTACATTGTAAAAAATGTCTCGTCTACTAATGTTAATTTATCAGAAAAGAAATATTTGGTTTTAGTGGGGAATTAATGAAGTTTGCTAATTATGTCACCAATTAAAGTGTTAATGGTGGCTGAGAAGCCATCAATCTCTGATACTATTTCGAAGATTCTTTCAAATGGAAAGTTAGTCACACGGCGTGCAAAAACTCCTGTACACGAGTTTAATGGGAACTTTAGGGGAATGAATGTTCAATTTAAGGTAACTTCAGTCGCAGGTCACGTTTTTGAAACTAACTTTCCTCAAAGCTACTCCAACTGGGAAAAAACAGATCCAGTTTCTCTTTTTGATGCACCAATAATTAAAAATGAATCTTCATCAAAAATGATTTCACATTTAGAAAAAGAATCGAAAGGTTGTAGTTACTTAGTACTTTGGCTTGACTGTGATAGAGAAGGAGAAAACATATGTTTTGAAATAATTAGTGTAGTTTCGAACAACATGAACAAAGGAAGAGATCAGAAGGACTGGGTTTTCAGAGCAAAGTTTTCGTCAATTGCTCCAAGTGATATTTCTTATGCAATGAAGAACCTAGTTTCACCGAATAAGAATGAATCAGATGCTGTAGATGTGAGACAAGAGCTAGATCTAAAAATTGGAGTTGCCTTTTCAAGATTGCAAACAAATTATTTGAAGAGCAAATTTGGTGATTTTAATAAAAGTTCAATAATTTCTTATGGCCCTTGCCAGACTCCAACGCTTTTTTTTACTGTCCAAAGAAGAGACTCAATAAGTAGCTTTATACCAGAAAAATACTACACAATTTCTGTGACTTTATCTAAAGACTCTCAAGATATAAATCTTAACTGGAGTCGTTCCAGAGTATTTGAAATTCAGGTTGCGAATTGTTTTCTTCAATTAATTCAAAGTAAGAAACCAGTAGTAGCAAGAGTTATTGATATTACAAGCAAAAACACAAGAAGAATTAGACCATTACCTTTAAATACCGTGAGTATGCTCAAATTGGCATCTACAGTACTTGGGATTGGACCATTTCAAACATTGAACATTGCAGAAAAGTTGTATCTTTCTGGCTTTACTACTTATCCTAGAACAGAAACATCAAGATATCCAAAGAATTTTGATATAAAATCTACAATAGCGGTAAGTTCATAATGAAATAATTAATGATTCTTCTTATTATAAATTCAGATGTTTAAGAACAATCCAATATGGGGGAGTTATTCATCAGAAATGCTTCAAAAAGGTTTCAACTTGCCAAGAAAAGATGGAGTAGATTTAGGTGATCACCCTCCAATTACACCAGTTAGGTCTGCAACTCAAAGTGATTTAGATGGGGATTCTTGGAGACTTTACGATTTAATTACTCGGCACTTTTTTGCAACAATATCAAGTGACATAAAAATAATAAACAAAACGATTAAATTTGATCTTAATGGAGAGACTTTTGTGCTAAGTGGGAAGCAAATCATAGACCATGGATTTTCAGTGATTCAAGGAAGAAGTGCTTGTTATGAATCAAGTGTTATTCCAAATTTTGCTCAAAATGAATTAGTTTCAATTAAAAATATAGAGATTATCACTAAAGAAACAAAACCTCCACCTATTTTAAGTGAAAGCGATCTACTTTCTCTAATGGAAAAATATGGAATTGGAACAGATGCTTCAATGCCAACACATATCCAAAAAATTCAGGAGCGTGAATATGTAAAGTTAGTTGCAGGAAGAAGGTTGGAACCCACAAAATTAGGTACTGCTCTTGTACATGGAATTATGAATGTAGATCATGAGCTTGTTATGCCTATGATTAGAAGCGAGATGGAGAAATATGTTGATCTTATTGCTAAAGGTAAATATAATCATAAGGCAGTACTTAAACACTCGCTATCGGTTTTTAAGCTGAAATTTCTTTATTTTGCAGAAAATATTAGTCTCTTTGAGTCATTGTTTCAGCTTGGTTTTACGAATATCTCAGCTTCTTGTAGCAGAATTAGCAGGTGTGGACAGTGCAAAAGATATATGACTTATATCTCGAATATTCTTCCTCAAAGGCTATACTGTTCTTTCTGTGAAATTTATCTAGATATTCCTCAGAGAGGCACTATTAAAATATACAAAGAACTTAAATGCCCAATTGATGACTATGAAATATTATTATTTACTGATCAAAAAGGGAAAAAAAGTATCTTTTGCCCAAGATGTTACAACGATCCTCCTTTTATGGATGCTAAAGATAATATGTTTTGTAAACTTTGTCCTCATCAAACGTGTAACTTCTCGTTAAAATCAACATTTTTTATGGCTTGCCCAAATCAGGAATGTAGAGATGGGATTATCACATTAGATTTAAGTTCTTCTCCTGATTGGAAATTCGATTGCTCTAGATGTTCTACATCTTTCTCATTAAAAAAAAGTAACTCTGCAAAGATTTCTCTATGTGAGCACTGTGAGAAATGTGGATCTAGAAAGCTTAAGGTTAGCACAGAAAAAATACTATCAGAATACCTACTTGGGTGTCCAAATTGTGATGAACAAATATTCAATTTAATTGAAGTAATCAACGCACCTAAAGTTGTCTATAAATCAGATAGAAAGAAAACTAGTTTTAGAGGTGGAGGGAAGAAAGGAAAAATACATTAAATATAATAAAATCCTTTATTGATACTTTTATTTATATTTCGTTATAGTTGACTTCATTTTGGTTTTTTCTACAATTTGAAACGGACTCAGGAAGATTGCAGTATTCGACAACAGACCTCTTCCCACTTTTCTGGTAAAGTTTTATAGTATTGATTAATACTTCACTGTTTATCCCATCTCTAATAGATTCGAATACACGATTTACTGTGTTAATATCATTTGGGGAGTTTTTATCTGATCTTATTCTTTCAACTATCCACCCACCCTGAACTGTAGTTAATGGTTTGTCCCATAAAATGTTTCCATCTTCAGATTTGGCAGGTTTTGAATAAATTACATTTTCGTCGTAGTAGCATTCTAGTATTTGTCCAGAAGTTCTGTATAGCTTGAATTGATCTACCAACTGATTATATACATTTCCTTTTGGTACACAGAAACAGTTGACACTTGCTCTAACACCTCGAATTCCAACTAGAAGTTCAAGAAATACACGAGAATCATAAGACTCTGATTCTGCATAAAATATCGCTGCAAAGTCCGCTGTGTTTAAGTGAGGTGGTTTCCATTTCAATAGTTGGGGGCATGTTCCAGGAATGTATGGTAGGTGAACTGGTGTGAAGATTATCCCATCACTTGGATGTGGTAAACGTTTTGAAAAATTTAATATTGCTGGAACCTCATCAACTTCAAAAAAGTCCTTAAGATACAACTCAAATGGGGGGGGATCAGACAATGTTGCAATCCTATTCTGTTCATATCTACATTTTGGAATTACAACTTTCAGATATGCCAATTTAAGTCGTTCTAATAAAGGCAGGGATTTGACAGTATCATCTCTTTCGATACAAATGCAATCATAGATCAAATATCTTAAAATATATCTTTTTTGTCCATCAACCTCAACAATATCTTTAACCAGTTCTCCATCCAATAAAGTATTTTGTTGAAAGTATTGTGTATGGTTATCTCTACTTGAATCTAGGTTTAGTAATTCAGAGTTTTTTTCCAACAAATTTTTTTGAATTTCCGAATTCTCGAAATTCCTATTTGAATTCTTTACTTCAAAAACCGTATCCCAGTATGAACTTGGAAGAGTCATCTTTACCATATTAATTTGTTGATTTCTATCAATTAGAAAAACCCGTTTACTAGCCGCATATAGAAGGAGACGAATTCCATCAGTCTTTTCACAAGCCACATAAAGGTTCTTTCCAATGCAAGATTCGAGTTTTTGTTTGTTTAAGGATACGGGTTGTGAGCCAGGAAAAGTATCCTGACGCCAACCACAAAAAGATCTCACTTTTTTTAAAATCTCATTTCTTGTGGAGTCTTAATCAGAAATTAAATATATATCCAAGAAAACACAATATTTCAACTTACCGTCATTCAAAACAACTCCAGGAATTTCGATATTTAGTGCGAAATCCATTAGAAAAGTGAAGGGAGTTTTATTCAATGTATCATATGGCGCGCAAAACTCATTTGCTATTTTCATTTTTTAGGTGGCTCATGCTTTCTGGTTTTTTGCATGATTCGAAAAATGATCTATGGTTAATAATTTCTGTGGTTGCAACGATGATCTCCTTATTAATAATTCCCTGGAGCTTTCTAAGAGTTGCAATTTCTCCAAATGTTACTCCTCCAACAAAAACAACCAAACATGAATTGTGCTTAACCGTAGATAGTGTAGACGGAATTAATTCAACACTAGGACCCCACACATAATTAAGTGCCTCTTTAGAAGAATCATCACTACTTGACTTGGTATTGCTAATTTCTCTACACAGGATTTCAACGATTCTTGTACTTATTGGGGCATATCCACTATACACACAACTGATGTCATTTTCTGATTCACTCTCATCAACAAAAAGATTAAGAGAACGTTTTATTAGTTGCCAATATGATTTTTTACTCGCTTCTAGTTTTAAAAGTCCGACCCTTTCCAAAATATTCATTCTATATAATTCCTCAAATCCGAAAACTGATAATATATGCTTTTTTATTTGCTCATAAATTTTTCTATTCTTGAAACCATTTTCAATTATGCAAGAGAGGCACAAAATTCTATATATTTCCTCTATTTGAATACCCTCCTGATCTAGAAGATCTTCGAAGGGAGACTCCTCCGTTCCTCTTAATGAAATGGCTTCTGAAAATCTTGTACTAAGTTCCTTGACAACGCCCGTCACCGATTGGGACGAATCCGACATAATTGAATCTTCAAGTCTTAATCTTGTCAAGGTTTGGTAATCTTTTGTAAAATACTCATTTAAATATGTAGCAATATTAACATGTTTAGCAAGTGTTCCTTGTTCATGTTGCTTACCTTTTAATTTTCTAATAAAATCTCCGATTGCAGAAATATCCTTAAGTTTCTCTTTTTCCTGATATAGTGATTGAAGCTCGTTTGCTTTTTGATGGAGGTAAATCCCCACATCCTTAAGTTTCAGGTCCTTTAATATTGTGAATAATGGATCTCCAAAAAGAGGTAGTTTCCAATGAGTAGATTCCTCACTAACATCTGATGGCACTTTATCCGCTGGTATATCAACATATGTTTTCTGGACGCCAAAAAGAAAGTCAAGTAAAGCATGATAAGAGAATGGAGTTGAAAATGGAGTGACAAGATCACATCTTCTGTCAATTATGATTACCTGGTCAAAACACATCGGAAAATCATTAATCAAATCATTATTTGAAGAATTGTTAATAATAGAGTTCTGAAGGTAATTCTGAGTAAATTCCAAAGTATTTGTTAATAAATCCTTGTCGAAATGGTTGAGCCCTAAATATTTACAATTCTGATCATCTTCTGTTTCAAAAAGCGTATTCCAATCAAAAGGTTTAAGATTATCTAATAAGGAGTTATTCTCTTTGATATATCGCATCAAGTGCTCTAGGACTGTCACTCCTGCTGATCCTATTGAATAAATAGGTACATTTGTTGAGTTTGTAAACTTTAGTAGCCAATATAAAGAATAGGCGACCAATTGTAAAGAAGATTCCTCTTTATAAACGTGGAAGTCAAAAAAAACATTTCTTATTTCCATCAAAAGAGATGTTTCGTCTAAAGGGGCCCAGTATAAATTAACTGAATAACATTCGGGGAAAATATTTAGTGAAGTTAGTTGCTGATGTAGAAGCCGTAATATTAATTTCGAATAAAAAGGAACAAAACCAATATAAAAACAGAGATCAATTTTTTGTTTTCTTATATTTTTTTTTAATAATTTTGAGATCAATTCTATGTGTTTAACAATCGTAAAGGTGGAGCTCAATGATGGGTGGCAAAGAAATACACATTTCAATTCATATACAAGATTTACTCTTGTATTTGAATCAAATTCAAAATCGCATACTAGTGATTCTAATCTTTCCTCAATATCTTCTGAAATGATTAAAGGTTGAATTTTTTTAAAACCAAAATTATTATAATCTGCAATATCAGTGATTAAACTTAGCAGTGAGGAAATTGATGTTTCAATAAAAAGTTGGGGTGCCAAATTATTGCCATTATCTTTGTTGGATATACATTCAAGAAAACTAAGTAATGTTTTACGGGATTTAAGTCGAATTAAATCCATCAGTTTTTTTCAAATTATTTTCATTTTTCGTTTGCGCGATATGTTAAAAAATAGTTCCAGGCGGAATTACAAAGGAGTATATATTAACGGTTTATGCTCAGATCAGTAATAATAAAGTAGTATGAATAATAGTTAAATACAACAAGTAGTGAGAATAACGTATATATAAAAATTTTCGATTAAATTAACTCATTTGGTTCGAGAAATAACAAAAAGCAAGGGAAGGTTTGGTAATGCAAGTATAAATACGATTCCAGTTGATTCAAATGGCCTACTTAATCTTACCTAAATTATCGAATAATTATTGAAAATTTAGCTAATATGAAAAAGCGGTATTGATTATTTTAAGAATAAATATCATGAATTTTTCAAAGGTGAAATTATATGAACAATGGCAATTACTCAGGCTATATGGTGTACTAAATAGCCCTCATTTAGTCCTTATTTATCCGGTTTATACGATCCAACTCAAATCGATGTGCTTACCTTATTTTGAAAATTATCTCGATAATGGCAATAGTATAGAAGATGCACATTTGAAAACCGCAAACCCGAGAATAAGTAGAGGGATTATTTATAATTTAAGTGGACTAAAGCTGGTTTTCGATTCTCTGAGATGTATTTACAATGAGGAGGGGTATTGGGGATTGTATAGAGGTTTTTTACCTATGACTTTACACTCATATTTAACACGGATGATACATGATCAACTTATAAAAATTTATAAAAGACACAGTAATAAAATCCACGATTCATATATAAAATCTGCATATGTAAAGAACAGCACAAAATACATAGCCGAAGTGGTAACTTATCCTTTGCTTGTAATTTCTACACAGCAGGCAATATTTGATGTTAAGCGCTATAATCTTGGTATACAAAATGACCAAGACAGAATAAATGAGCCAGTAATAGGAATATACTCACTAGTTCAGCTCTCAATAAATTCAGAAGAAGGAATTACTTCTTTATGGAAGGGAATTACTGCACACATTATGTTCAAAGTAACAGAAGACCTGATAAAAAACTATCTATATTCTTATTTATATACAAATTTTTGTTCTGTGAAAGATATAGAAACTAGGAAGTCAACAACTACAGTAAAACCAAATAATAAAAAACATCTTAAGCACGGGATCAGTAATTTCATTACATCCTTACTTTCACCGTTAGCCCTTATTTCAACAGTGAAAAGGTGCCAGACAAATGATCATATTGGATTATGTAGGGGCGACGTTGGAATTAAAGAAATACTTGGAAATGTAAATTGGGGAATATATTTTGGTCAGATGGTTGTTAACTCGGTATTTATTGCTATATATTTATTTGACGGAGAAAATTGTACGTTTTAACTAATTAATGCAGTTTCCAAATTACAATATATGTTCTCTTTAGTAGTATTGGAAAATTTGTAACAACCAAAATATATGATTCTGCATTAAGTAAGCAGTAGGGTGCGTAGAAATAATCCAAAATAGAATGACGTTGTGCAAATAGTCCTTTGAATTGTTTTTATTGCATTCTGAATTGAGTTATTTTAATGATCAGTTTTTATTCTAGTAAAAATACAAATTTTGATATTATTTGCAGTAGTGAACACTAAAACACTACCACTTACACCTCCAAATACTCTGCTTGATAAATCTCTAAAGTTGTGCTTCCCACCTAAAAATACATTTCTTATTCTATTAAGCTTCACCCAAAAAAAAAATTAACTTAAAAAGGGATATTTCTTATTAAACTAACAAATATCTAAATAGTATTAAAGCTTCGTTTAAACAATAAATAGTTAGAGCAAAGATTTGAAAGAATGATCTATTTCTAGCTTGCATGCTTGATAGCTTCAGAAGGAACTGTAAACTATGATGATAATATTCGGCTCATTAACCAAGCACTTATTATGAGAAATACATATTTCACTTTCGGTGAAATAAGTAATTAAAGATGGAATTAACCAAAAAAATTTACAAGACAAAGGAACCAGATACTGAATACTTTAATCCTGAATATATGTACCTATATTAGTTTTTTGTACTAAAAAAACTATTATTTCAATAAATGATCTATATGGTATCTTTGTTTTTATAATATGAAGCAGTTATGTTATTGCTTGAATAATTCCAGCAATAACTCCAGAAATAAGTAAATTACTCACTTATTTTCGAATTTTTTTCAATAACCATGAAAATTCATTTAAATAAATATAAAGTCAAAAGTTTAACTATGGATTAACCTCCAAAAATAGTGTAGCCTTAGTTATCCCTCCTAGTTTTAAGAAGTTTCAAAATAAATGGAACTGAAAGTAAAAAAATATTAGGAATAAGCAAGTATTGGTTAACTCTTGCCCAAGAGATTGTTTCAAAATATTTGGAGGTTAAATAGTTCATAATTTGGAAAAAAACAAAACATGTAAAAGCTTGTATTCCTGCTAATCTCGCGAAATTTGAAAATCCAAATGTATCACCAATAAAACAATTTAATGATCCGAAAATAAAGGACCTTAGAGCGGAAAATGCCCAAAAATATAAATAAATGGACCAGAATGGTAGCATGTGGATAAATATGAGTAGAATATGAATAAAACACCCCAAAATAGTAATTAAGCCAATCATGAAATTGACACCATATTTTGTTGCAATAATACCCCAAATTACGCTGAAAATGCTTCCTAAACTCATAATAATATTATAAATATTCATTATCTTAAGAATTTCCTGATTTATAGCAGCATTCTGATTCATATATAATGCTGAAGAAACTATGTATTCACTTTTTGAAACTAAAATGGAGCATCTCCAAAAATTATATGTAAATAGTGCCATAAATGTGAAGTACTCGTAACTAAATAGCTGCTCAAATATTGGCCTGTCAATTATTGTATTTAGGCTACTTCTGGTTTCTGGGTTAACAAAATTTGTTAAATTTGAAGGGGTTGAAAAACTTCTAAGTTTATCAATATTCAGTAAATACCTACATTTTGCTAATGAACAAACCACGCTATACCCACCCATAATTGCAGAAGAGGCTTTAAGGTCGCACATTGCAGAAGATTCACATTCTAGTCCATCAGAATTAGTGCACTTTACCTTCACCTTAACATTTGTAACTTCAGATCGTGCTCTTAACTGTATCGTTGTTGGACATTTAATTAATATATCTTCATTAACAACAGATTTTTCTAACTTTTTAAAATCTTTTTTCAACAGATTTCCATCTGCCATATCTTCCTGGCAAGTAATAAACTGTTTAATTTCGCTGAGTTTTTTTCTTGGAATAAGTTTGTTGAATGTTACTGAAGGCAATGTTAAAAAAAGTGATACTAATGAAAGTAATGAAAGAACTAAATAAATATAAATAAATAATTTTTCTCCAATTTTTTTGTCCATTCCGGAGAAACTTTCTCCAAATTGAGTCGATTTCTTCAAACCAGGCTGGAAGTTTCCTATTAACAACGGTAATAAAATTGAAGCATCAATTAGGCCACCCAAAATTGAAATAACCAAAGACTGCATCTCAAATAATGATGAAACTGAAACTATACTATATGAAATACAAACCCTTCCAATTCCTAAAAATAACCAGCTTAAACTCAGCAAATACTCGGCAACCCATAGAATTTCAAAAATATTGGTGAGTAGAAGCCAAATAAATAGACCCGAGCATACAAATAAAGCTCCAATGGTACCTAGTGCCCTTGGCCCAATTATATCTGCAATTGTTCCTGCAATAGGGCTTGTGATAAGTGGAACACTCAAACCAAATTTCCAGGCGTCAACATATAAAATGTTCTGTAGATTACAACCTATAGGATCGCATTCATCGTCACTTGAAAATGGTTCGAATAATATTAAATCTCTTAAATCTGGGTTCAAACAGTCGTCACCTCGATAGTTTTTTGCAGTTGGGTCACATCTACAGAGATTCGAAAAAATACAAGCTCTTCTAAGTAGTGGCAAAATAGCAGTAAATGAGCCTACTAAGCCGCATACAGAAAACGAGATTAGAAAGTACAATGAAAGCAAAAACCAACGATTACATTTCGGCTTTTCCTCCATTTTTAAGTCAAAATTGAAAGAGTCAATTATTTTTTAATGGAAATCACGCGGTACTAGGTATTGTGTTTCAAGTCTCAATATTAAAAATAATCTCAAAATAAATTGGAAAATCAAATAAAGTACAGATAAACTGAGTGTTCAGTCATTAAACACATAGAGTCAATTAAGGCCAAACATATTTAAATTGTATTGATAATGGCACAAAGAGAAAGAAATGTAATATTTTTTAAAAAACTCATCCTTACAAGCAAAAACAGAAATATTCAATCTGGCGCCAAAACAGGGTGCAGGTTTTAGACATAACGTGGACTTGCGCATGCAGCTTCAAGGCATAAAGTCAAAAGGAAATCATTTTCATTTCAGAAGTATTTGCACCGGATAATAAATTTGAGCTCGATTATAATTAATAATTATCAATATCAGGCAAAATGAGTGGTGCAAGGAGCTCTATATTCATTGCTTGCATAATTTATTTTATTTCGTTGGTTTCAGCAAATGACGTTTGCGTTCTTAAGAAGGGGGCCAGTTGTTTGAGTGCTAAATACTCATTCATTGATGGTGGTATGCAACCAGGTAATGCTATCCGTGTTTCTGTTGATCTTTTACCAACAGCATCGTTAGAATTGACAAATTCTGCATTCCAGAATATTGCAACACTTAGATTTGGTGTGAATTCATGTTCTATTGAAAGCAGCCTAGCTTCAATAAGAGCATATGCACTTTACAAGAATGGTCAATACAATACAGGATCCACAATTTCATTTGATCTGGTTGCATTAGAAAATTCACTTGCCGTCTACATGACTGGAAATAAGATTTTGGAAATCCCATTATTGGTCACTGCTCCATTTATGCTGATATCTGACAGCAATGGAAGCCCACCAACGTTGCAGTTCATAGAATATTCATCGACTGAAAGCGGTTTCTGTTCAATTGCTTCATCTGGTACGTGCAACAACTCTAGCTTAGTAGGTATGTCCAGTGGTATTACTAAGAATTTGACTATCAAGGCTGAATTACCATCAAGTATTCCAGATGATTACTTCAGCTTTTTCATTTCGACATACGGTAATATTTACAAGCTTCCAGTTCTTGAGGTAGCATTTACAAAGGAGGAATGGCTCGCCACAGCATCTGGATCTTTCGTAGGGAGAGGTAAAATTCCATCAGGAATTAGTTTGGGTAGTTCTATTAACTTAATTCTTGTGCCAAGTTCAGGTGGATCAGTAGAACTAAAGGTAAATCAAAGCTCTTTAGGTGTTCTAAAGGTTGATCCAAGTTCAATCAAGTTCATCTATCAATCTGTTAACCAAGGAACTATGAATATCTCCTATTAAACAGAAAAAAATCAACTCTTTATATTCTTTGATTAATTTGCAAATGAAATTTCCTATTTGGAAGCATTGTTTGTATAATTAAACATATAAAGAATAAAGTATTGCTTTGATTTACTGGAGAAATCTAGATGAAAAACCTAACAATTGAAATATTGCCCAACATATTCTTCAAAAGATCACTTTGATATAGTGTAGGGATTATTTCTAGATAGATTAATGCTAATTCTCCGATTATTCTTTGTTTTATAAAGTATATTTGAATCCCATTGCAATTTTGCAAAATAATTAACTGATCTGGGGTTTTTTATGTCAAACTAAATACATATGTACTAACTTAGAGCCATATGAGCTATAAGTTTCTTCGATTATTTTCATTTTTAACAACTATTTAATTATTATGTAAATTTTTGGTCCATATTATTGACATGGAGTATGATTTAATTGAGGCGCTAATGTTTATTTCTCACAACTGTATTCAGTACTCTAAAAAAAATATTATGTATATTAAATTAATGGCTGGATAAGACACATGCCATTTTTGTATTTTAAAACACATGGAGCCATATTATATTTGTCGTATACTAAAAGAATATGGTTTAGATGATGTTTCAAACAAAGTTTTTGAAAAGTTTAAAACAAACTCGGAAATTCCAATCAAAATAAATTATGATGGCACAGAATCACAAATAACATATGAAGAATTAACAAGTGGGCCTCCGGATAATATTTTTAGGTTTATCAAATTATTCTTATCATTTATCAAATTGTGTAAATTTAATAAGAATAGTATTATAGGGTCTGAAAATTTAATTTCTAATCAAGATAAGTTTTTCGATATAATTCATTCATTAAAAAATGAAATCATTGATCAGTCTAATTTTGTTGAAAAAATGAAATATATCTGTTCTAGAACAACTCACCTAAGTTTGAGGGGTTTTAGATACGGGGTTAACGACCAGTTAATGTTTTCAAATACAAAAATGTCTCAACTTCTACCTCATTTTTTTGGCGAGTTTATCCAATCAAATTTTATATATGCACATCAACATATTGAAGATTCTGAATTTGGAGTAGGAGGAGAACCAGCAAGCGTATATGTTATTAAAAAAGATAGAACGGGAAACGTCTTGATATCTGGAGGTGATGATGGAATGATTAGACTCTGGAATACATATACCGGGAATCTTTTGGTTTCTGTAAGAAAACATGCCGGGGATATAATCGACCTTGACATAAACTCATGCAATGCTCTATTAGCATCGTGTTGTGGTAAAGGCCAGCTCCTATTAACTTTATTGAATGGAAATGATTGGGTTCCAATTACAATTATTGAAAATACAGATAGACTAACTTACGTTAGATTTGCATATTCGAAGCATAGCGTCAAATCTAGCAATGATGATATATTTCATGAATCCGAAATGTTAATTTCCGCGGGTGACAATGCAATCATAACTATTTATAAAGTATCTGATCTTTTTATGCACGGGGTTTCGCACTATTTAACTTTAATGAAACGGAAGGAATTTACAGAAACCACGCTTAGTCGTTTCAAATATTTGTTTAAACGTTATGGAAATTTTGCGCAATCATCAGATTCTTTTGAAAGAGAAAAATCATTGTTTTACAAAGCTCCTCCTCTTTATAAGATTGACATTTTCCCATTATCTCCAAAAGCATTTGATATTTGTTTAAATCCTCTTTACAATCATGGATTTTCATCCAATGAAAGTCTTAAAAGCTACTTCTTTTTTTCTGTGGGAGCATCGTTACATTCTTTGAGTTCAACAGAAGAAATACAAATAAACATTTCTGGAAAGAACATTTCCACTGAAGTCATTACCATCCAGAAACAATGTGATGGGCAAGGTTATTCTTTAGTTTTCATGATTTCATTAGAAAATTTGTACGGTAAAAGTGGAATTCATTTGATTGATATGCCACAAAAACACTGTGAGCACCCAGACGTTTCGTTTGCAAATAATTCGCATGATTTAGTTACTGCATCTGATGATGGTACTATTATTATGTGGACATTTTCCAACGAGAGCATTCATAGTCAAATTAACCTTACAACATATATTTCCGACCGAATAAGCAGTAACTCGTATTCAAAAAAAAAAAGTGCTTCAAGAAAAAATGTTGCTGAAAAATCCCCTACCGAAAGTCTTTCAGATGATGACTCGGATTATGTAGGAAGCGGATCAATGGATGAGAACTCAATATTGCGTAGAAATCCTATAAGAACTTCAAGATTTGTTTTGAAGGATGACTCATTTAATAAGGAAAATAACAGATCTAACGGAGCCGATGGTTCTCCGAATGTTGTGCAATTTATTGACAGCATACAATGGTCATGCGACGATTCAATCATTTTTATTGCTCAGTCTGTAGCATCTAAAGGTATGTTGAGAAGAAATAGAAACTCCACCCTTGTAAATTGTATTGAATGTTGCATTTCCTACTTTTCAAGAAATAATGGGAAAAGATTTCTAGATGTAGTTCTCCCAGGCACTTGCTCAAGAATTGCATGTCTAATTCCTCACCCAATGTCTCCAGAAATAGTTTTGTCATTGACATATAATGGAGTTATTTGCGTTATATCTGGCTCAAAATCTGGCCAAATAAATGATGATAAATTGAAAAATAGTTCAAGTATTTTATTTGAGCATAAAAATACCAAAAATCCGTATTTAAATGGAATTTGGATAAAAAATGGGTTGGGCTTCGTAGTTTCACAGAAATATGGGTCTTTTGAAATTTATAATATCTGTAATAATCGAGACTTAAATCAACAAGTTTTAATTCAGTCATATAGATATTCTTTTCCTGAACAATTTTTTTTGAATGATTTTTCTGAAATCCTAAGGGATGATATATTAGGATGGATTGATCCGAACTTAAGAAAGCCAATTTATATGATGCCCAGATCAGTTATAGTTGATAGGAATAAAAGAATGTATACAGAAGATGTTCAACCCCCAACTCCTTTAGGCTCTTCATTAGGAATTGAATCATTGAGAAATATTACTGAAAATGAGCTACTTACAAATAGGATCCCAATATTTTCAGAACAAAATATTTCCAACGTGCATAAAACTCAAAATTCAAATTCTGAGATATATTTAGAAAGAGCTAAAAAAAGATTAATTCACAGAAAAAAAGTTTTTGAATCCATTAAAAATTTATTTAATAACTATAGTACTTCAAATAACTCAACTTTATTTCATTCTGGAAATACATTAGGTAATATTAACGAAGAATTAACATGGGTTTCTTCTCAAACTCAAAATGACGAGACAAGT
This sequence comes from Cryptosporidium ubiquitum, assembly GCF_001865345.1. Classification (NCBI taxonomy): domain Eukaryota; phylum Apicomplexa; class Conoidasida; order Eucoccidiorida; family Cryptosporidiidae; genus Cryptosporidium; species Cryptosporidium ubiquitum. The sequence goes on along the minus strand of NW_021639820.1, from coordinate 529,707 downwards.
AGTGTTGAAGAAGCTCAAAGTTATTTAAGCGATTCTTCGAACGACGAAGACTTCGATATCAATCATGTGAGTAATACCAGTACCAATAGAAGGCTTAGAATGGTCGGTAGACGTTCTCCGTCGATTTCGGATATTGGAAGTTCTTCGTCATCAAGTGATTCTAGCTTAGACGAAAATGATTATGATTCTGACTTAACTTCGGAAGATTCTTTGTATAATGAAATTAGAGGTTCAAAAAACATTACTAGGCCTCGACGTGGAGTTAATAACAAAGGATTGATTCATGATTCAAACTCTGATAATGAAATTGTTCAACAAGAAATTGAATTTAGATATTATGCACTTTCAAATCTTGATACAATTTGGGCTCCTGATTCTGAAGAACAAGAAATAAATCATTTGGTTGTTTGTAAACTATGTAACAAATCAAGCACAACAATTATTGGGTACAAATACTTAATTAAGTCAGGAATTGAATTTAACAGTCAAAACATCAGACCAATTCTTCACGGAGTGAATGGATCTATTGACTTGGGGCCATTAATTGGGCCATTTGATTATCGCTATAGTACTCATAGACCAGAAAGAAATGCCAAATTTCTTCCAACACAAGATCTTAATGGAGGACAGTTTTATTTACATTCAAGATGCTTAATCACAATTCCTTTTCTTCAATGGGAACTCATAAATGATCAAATTTATACAAATTTATTTGATATAATAAAAAGAATTTATAATCCCTCCGAAGGAACTCCACCACTTCCAAAAAATGGTTTGTATTCAACATTTTTTGATTCAAAAATAGTTAAATTCCCAAAACTCATTGCAACATGTAGTTATTGTCATGAATATGGTGCCTCTATTCTTTGCCAAGGTGGCAAATGTAGTCGTCAATTCCATTATCATTGTTCGTCACTAGTATATCATTCTTTTCCAGAATCAATAAATTCAAGTTTTATTTCTCCTCGTGAATCTAACATGTATTGGTGCGATATTATGCAATTTTATTTATTTTATTGCCCCAAATGCATTAATCTCAAGCAATCAAATGTTCCATATTGCCCAAAAAGAGAAAATATGATTGATAACACCAGATTAAACCATTGTAATAGATCATGGTTGTTAGTTGATGAAGTTTCAGCAGGGTATGTTCCTCAAATAAACGATTATCTTTATTTTTTTCCAAATGCTTACATTTGCTCGGGACTTGATGATATTTTTTTTAAAAATATACTATTAGAAGTTGGCACTGAAAATAATAAAAAACCCTCAAGAAGATCAAATAAGAAATTTGAATTTATAAAATGCAAATTGGTTAATATTTCATACGCATTTCCGAATAGTGCTGAACAATCTATTAAGGCGATACTGACATTTTCAACAGAATTAATTTCGGGTAGATATATTTACTGGCAGATAAGATGCAGTCCAAATGATGGTCCTGATTACTTGGTTTTAGAAGAAGAAGTTGAGAAAGGGATATACAATTTGGAACATAGACTAAGAATTGGGCAGGAAAATTATATGTTTATTGACAACCAATGGCACGAAATCGTGATAAAAAATATTAAGCAAAATGTGATATGGGAATCTATCGAGGTTTCTTGGAAACAAGAAGAAAGTAGTAATAACTCTTTAATGGTTAGTCCATGGGAAATACATGAAATTGTGCCTGACAAAAAGTCAGTTCCAAAAAATTTAGAAGCTAGTGACGACTTAATTAAAATTTTTTGTTGGATGCTATCTCAAAATGGTCAAAGTAATCCTTTGTCGATCGTTGAATTTTTCAAGTACCCAATTCCTTTTTTTTCAAACAAAAATCTATCAAAAAATGAATATTCAAATCAGGAATGGGTAATGCACTATTGGAAAGAAATTCCTCTTCCATTTAGTTTTATTTCAATAATAAATCGAATTAACAATAATTATTACAGGAGGATGGAAAGTTTGGTATTTGATATATTTTTAGTGAGGTCAAATTGTGAGCACTTCAATATTAATAATAATAATTTAGTTCAAGGTATTCGTTCAGTTGAATATGAATTACTCAGATTAATTTTTAGTAAGAGACTACCAAGATATATTATTCAAACTAGTACGGATATTTCATTCCTGGAAAGTGAACCCGAAAAAAAAATTTCTGCTGTTAATTCCAGTACTTTCGACTCAGACGAAGAAATAATTAATAGGTTAGGAAAGAGAACACGTAGAAGATTATAACAAATTTAAATTTAAGACTGTAGAAAATTAATTCATAAAATCAAGTTAAACTCGTAAATGTCTAATATTAATAATTCTAATAATGCACTTAGCTTGATTCAGAAACTATTTTGTTCGCTATTTGTTATCTATTGTGAATTCTGTTTCATACTCTACATTCATATCATCTTCTTCCCACTCCTCATAATCATCTACATTATTGGTTGTTTCATCAATATGGGCTCGATTTGAATCTATTTCATTCCCAGACAACAAAGAATACAATCTTTTTCCGTAAAAAAATTGTCCAATTTTAGGAAAAATGAGTGAAGTTGGTACAAAAATTAAAATTCCAGTAACTATTCCTGCAAAAATTAACGAGATTTCCAATAATTTATAAGAATCAGATTCATTATCAGTTTCCGGTTTTGATTTAAGGTAAATATCTGATATTTCAGTTCTCATATCACATGTTTGCCCAGGTAGTGAGCAGGTCCAAGTCTCAGTCCTATAAGGACAGTCTGCATCAATATTACCATTAGATATCCTTGTACGGACAGCTTCCCCGCACCCTAATAAATCGGGATCAAAGTCTTCGGGTCTTTTACACTCTGATAATCCTCCCCATGTACCAACCGAACATTCTGAACATGAATTCTCATTAAAACCAGCCAAGCCAGTTGTAATCCCAGGGGCCTCTTTACCACATATCTTATTTCCAGTGTATAATTTGCATCTTGAGTTCTTTGCATCCAAGATAAAGTAAGTACAGTTCACCATTACAGAGCAAAATGCCCTACACATTTCAAATGATTTGGCCATTACATCAGTCAAAAAACCTTTGGTCGAGTCACAAACTCCATCAATATTTGCAAGCGAAGGACATGCAACACCATCAGATGTGCTTAAAAGTTTTTGGTTGCAAGAAGACTTATCACATGGAAGTTCGATAATCGTTACTTCTGGAGCGCAATCTTCCGCTTTTTCATTTACCAAAAATCGAATACCTATCATAACATTCCTATCACAAATACAGCTTGACCAGCGAAAGTCTGTATATTGACAGGAGTTCCTAGTATTTTGACCAATTATTGTTCCTTCCTTATGCTCCGTGCTCTGAAGCGTTAGGGCACTTTTGTGTTCAATCCCTGCCCTTTGAACTGAACAGTAAGAACAGTAAACCAGGGATAAATAAAATAATAATATTAAAACATTCATAATTATAATTTCAAATGATGTTTTGCTGTTTCACACAATTACTATGCAATCCAAATTATCTTGTATTTGCCCACTTAGAAATAGCCGCTCAGGCATTACAAAAAAAAAAAAACGGATATTGAATAATATTTATCCCTAACACTACCTAACAGTTAATGATGTAAGATTAAATTAAAAGTAGTTTTTTGATGAGAATATGCGAGTAAGCATTAATTTGATCTGTTGTTGAGCTTCTATTGATTGTGAACTCACATTTTGTGTCTTAATGTAGTATTCATATATAAAAACCTTTAGAATTTGAAGCCCAAGAGAGGATAATGTTGGGAATTCCAGAATTAGTATGGGATTAATGATCTCTTCGTATTTGTTATAATCCTCTCTAAGCAAAGTGCTAATTTTCGCATTTGATTCTATTTTAGTTTTCACTATATAGTTGAAATGGGAAGCTAAGGGCATACCATTTAGAGAAAGAAATAATCTCAGTGACTGTTTCTCATCGCAGGAGGGTATTCTTGTTCCATTATGTGCACTGTAATAATATCTAATACAACGGATTAAAACACTCATTTGTGCTTGTAACCTACGATGAATGTTTAAAAGTATTGTTTGTATTTTTCCGTCATTATCTAGATTAAGTGTGATTCTTAATATCTTTATAATTTCTGAAGATAAAAGAATTTCGCAGCCGCTTCCATCCTGATTAATTTTATTCCAAGTTGAAAGGATTTGGTCAATATAGTTGCTTAAAATAGTTCCACGCCATGGAGAGCAATTGAATTTTCTATTAGGAATTTTTTGATTACAGACATTATGATCAAATGATTTATTTTCTTCGAGCACAAGAGTATGTGAAAAATTTGTATATAAATCGCTTATTTCATCGCACTGGTTGAAGGTATTGGAATTATTAAATATAATTCTATTATTGTAACTATAATATTTATAAAGCATTTGTTTTTTATATATTTGATCATCAGAAAAACTATAAAGTTGAATCTTAGGAAATTGGTTACTTTTAAGATGCTTAATAATATGATTCGCCTCATTCCAACAATAGCCATTATTTCTTTTTCTAGTTTGAACCCAAAGCTGCCCATCTATAAGTCTTTGAAAACAATGAGTGTTCTTATCTTTATTGAAATCAATTGAAATAGGACAGTATGCATCTCCTATTACTTTAAAATGGATTATTTCTTCCCAATCGGGTAAAATAGTAGGAAGAATATAGTATTCTGTCTTATTTTGGCATTTGATATCTTCAGATCTAAGTTCGACCGAAATTGGAACATATATTTTTTCCTCTGAAATAATCCCACTAAAATTGCAACAACTATTAAGAGGTTCAGGAGAACAACTTACGAGCTTTGGGATAACAACCTTTCGACCGTAGTTAATCGCAGTGATAAAAAGATATCTCAATGGTTGGAATATAATTCCTGGAGTACTAATATCAGAAGAATCTTTGGGATATATTGGGTGAGTTGCTAATAATAAAAATGTGGATCCGAGTTTATCTTTATTACTAAATGAATAATGACCAGCAGACAAGAACAGAAACCCGAGAGCGTTATTATAGGCCATTAATTGACTGTGAACATGTTCAATCGGTGGTATGGAAAATATGCTGAATGGTGAAATAGCAGTTGAACTGGTCCATAATAACTGAGCAGATTCTAACAATTGCGCTCTAAAGTACTTTATTTGCATCAAAATTTGTTTATCACCACTTCCTGAAAAACATAGGGACGCAGTAGTCAAGCAAACTCTAATACAAAGTTCCTTTGACCATCTGTCAATTGTAATATGAGAACTACAAATAGATTTGTCTTTAATAGTAGATGCAATACTAAGAGGCATCTGTATTAAAGGAATTCTATCAATGTATTCGAGTATTGTTGTGACTGTATATTTAACCTCAACATTCTTTTTCCCTGCAAACACTATACCTAATCCCCAAATAACTCCAGACAAAATGGCAATACGTGCTTGAATGCAATGAATCCAATCCAAAGTTCCCATCGAAATACAATGCATAAGCTTTTCATTAACCTTTGGTTCAACTCCTGAATATTTTTCTGAAGTAATAGGAAATGGAAAATTTTTGTCTGAAGGGAGGTACCAAAGGTAGCTAGGGATTTGGTTGCAGATAAATTCTTTATTAGGTATACAACTTTCTTCCCATTCAATAACAATTTTTGCCATAGACATAAAAATAAGCGTCTCTGGTCTATAATTTACCAGTTCTTCTGGCCGATTAAACGGTATAGTTATTGAATTTGAAATAGATTTATTTTTACTTCTTATATGCATAATCGAAATAGAAAGTGCTGCAGGGATTCCTAGTATGGTTGAATCCACAATTTTAGAACAGTAGTTTTTACTAGAATTAGAAAACTTGTTTGTTTCTGAAGATAAATTGGTATTAGATTTTGAGATATTTCCTCTATCCACATTCTCATTTTGGTATTTAAATCTCTTAAGTCCAGAGAATTCCGTATAGTGTTCAAGGTTTGGACCAGATGCAAGATTTGAGAGGAATTTAGGAAGTTTATTCCCAGAAATACAGCTTAACAAAGTATTAGTAATATCATCTTCTATCATTGTATTAGAAGATATATTATTTGACTCCTCACTTGGTTGTAGTACCATTCCAAGAGAAATTGCTGCAGATATAGAGTATAGATTCGGATTAATTGATGCTTGGTCGTCAATATCAGAAACTGCTCTAAGAAACTCAGAAAAGAGGATTTCTACAACCTGACGACTACGACTTTGTGAAAACAAAAGCCCAATTGAAATCACCGCAGAGTATTGATTTATACTTGATATTTGAAGAGACTTTGTATATATATTAGGGAGTATACTGGGAATATGCATTAAATAAAGCCTTAATAATGTGGTGTTTTGGGTTTTAAGAGCAGTAACAGCCGTTGCTAACAAAACTGAACAAGTTTTTATTGATTGGCCATCATTTTCTAGAATTTTGTAAATCTCCCTGGGTTCCAGAATTAAAGGGAAGTTTGTTATTGAATCAAATTTTTCCACCTTGAAAAATCCATTCAACGAAATGCCGTACAAAAAACCAGATATGAATGGGATGTCATCTTGAGAAGAGAATGCGTCCAATTGCTCGATTATCCACAGTTTTTTATTTTTATGAAAACTATCTTCCAATTTGGAGTTTGGGCAGCAATAATTCAGGGATTGAGTAACTCCCATATAAAATTCATTCCATATTGATATATCAAAGCAAACTTCTTTAAATCTTTCTATATCAACGCTTATTAAAGAGTTGGACGCAACTTCATAGATTTTATTTACAAGTGCAGGGCGATTTAGTCTATTCAATGAAATATCAAATGAGGAACCACCGAATGTGCAAGCTGCCCTACCGAGCAAGTTAGTGTAAACTAACTGTACCGCATCCACTATTCTTTGCCTTTGAAATTCATCCCAAGATTCTTCATCAATAGGATATGCGCCTGAAGACCGTTGTAATAATATTTGGGGTGGTTTATTGAGTGATAACAGCTCCAGTGCATCGCAATATCTGTTGTCATAGGAGAAAACTTGAAAGCACCATTTATAGGAGAGTTCAAACGAGCCAATATCTGAATACTCTGTTAGATCGTTTTTCCATATTTCTTTTATTGTTCTTTTTTCAGATAAAATTATTCTAGATGGGTCCATTTTATTCTTATAATAAACTTGTAAATTCTCTAACATGCTTTTTTGGTCATCTACAGTGTTTCTTCCATGCGGAAGAACAGATGCTGCAAGGTTATCAGAATGGTTTTTAGTTGTTTTCGAGCTAATATTAGTGTAAGATAAGTTTGTGTTTTTTGCAGAGCTTAACATGTCAAGCCTTCCTAACAAAAAATATTTTTTATCATCGAAACTTAAGTTTGGTCCATTATTTGAGTAACAATTAAGAAATTTCTCTATTGGAAACGAAATAATTGGGCTTAAAATGGGTAATATAGTATTAGTAATTCCAGCTTTAGAAATAAAATCAATTGTTTCCCGATTTTTAGATCCATTAAATAATTGTTCATAAAGTTTTATAGTGAAGTGTTGCAATGGAAAATGTTCACTAATTATTTTGAAATAGATATCTTCCCTATTCAGTTTTGAAAATTTCGTAAGAAAATATATCTTGTCCAATAATATTGGAGGAAGGTCCCAATCTGAATAATTTGAATTATTTTTTATTTCGTTTATGAAATTAAATGAAGATTCCAAAAATTGGTAATATTCGTAATAATTAGATGAACATAGTTTTTTTGAAAGAGGAATTAAAATATCTTTCATTAATCGGTTTTGGTAATTTCCAAATGCATTAAATTGTGGTAACAAACCTAGTTCTTCATATAGAGCATGCAAAATGTACATGCACTGATTTGTGGTTTTAAATTCTAACGACTGGTATTTAAGGTTTAAATTAATAAAATCTTGTTTTTTACTTTCTAAAAATTCATGAGGAATTATTCCCTTCGATATCAAATTTGAAAACTCAATTCTATCAAATGGAGATTTGCCATTTTTCTCCAAATACTTTTCCCAAAATTTTGTTAATTGTTGCCAATTTTTTGATTTATTGTTTAGGTGAACATCTTTATCTGAAAATAATTTTATCTTTTTGTATACTCCATTTGACATTGGAGACTCAATTGAAATATTTAAACTCGTGTTTGAAGTATTTAATCTTCGCTCATTAATATATTCAGATTCACCTAATAGAGCTCTGCGCAAAATATTCCAATGTTCTTTAGGTTTGCTTATTAAAATCTCTTTAATTAGGTTTAGTGAAAATTCTGTATTCGTAATTTTCATCAACAAATTTGTTAATATTTGGACTAAAAAATCTTCAGGGAGTAGTTTTAATGAGCATCTAATACCCATCAAATGGTTTTCTTTTTTATAATTATCTCTAAATTTTACCAATACATCAAAATTATTTGAGACTCCTGAGCTAATACTTAATAATTCAGGATTTTCTATATGCTCATGTTTAATTTCTACATTTAAAATAAACTTTGAACCCGAATAGAGTAAAAGCATTCCCGAATTCAGTAGTAACAAAAAAAATGTCGGTAAATCATGGAATTTTTCTTGGTTAAAAAGCTTACTTGATTTAAGATAATTAAACCCATATAAATAATTAATGCCAAATAACTCATGTTTTTCTTGTTGGTGCCCAAATGTAATCGGTACTGCATCCCTAACATCTTGTATTGTTTGCACCACTATTTCTTGACTCCCAATATTAGAGTTTTTTCCGTAACAAACATCTTTAAATTTGGATTCAGGAAAAATGACCAGCTTTAGCTCTGAAACAGAAGGGATACGGTAAGATATTAATATTTTATTCTCAAAGATAGTTCTGGAAATAAAAATTGATTTGGCAAATTCTATTTTTTCTTTCGAAGAATCTTCCCAAATAGATTCTATAACTAACGAAGAGCCAAAGTTAATATAACTATAAACATATATACTGTGATTTTTTTTTATTTGGTCATAAGCCATTATCAATGGAAATTCTATTGAACCCCATATTACAATCTTATTAAAGATTGATTGATTACACTTTTCAGTTAAATTAGTTGTACTTTTTAAAGTAATATCAATTTGTTGTTCAAGTGGATGCCCCAATATAGCCATGTTTATCATTGACCCTGTTTCTATTCCGTTGTATCCAACTATTATTACGCCTTCCTTTAGTGGGATTAAATTCACGACTTTTTTTATTTTATCCGTTATAACTCTTTTGTTTTCGTTATTATTAACGAAATATAGCTCACCTCCTTGGCTAATAAACATAGTACATTTTCCCAATTTTGAAAAATAGGTTTCATGCCAAATAATTGGTTTTATATTTTCTATAATTGAATTAATTTCCCTGTTTTTTTTATTAGAAATGAGCCCATAAGAACACTTTTTTTTAATGTAATCGTTTTCAATGTAGCAAAGTTTATTCTCATTTTCTGACCAATAAAACAATTTTTCTGAGTTATCATTTCCGTTTAGTATTTTTCTAGGATATTCCCATTCATGCGTTCCATTTTTTTCGTTTCTTTTTTTCGCATTTAAATGGTTATTCTTGAATTCTTTTTCAAATCTGAAGTGGGAATAATTGCACGCATTTTTTAAAGCAAACTCTTCTAATATTGTTGCATTAATCATCGATGAATCAATTGTAATTTACAGCAAAAGTTCTCACACTGTAGCGTGGAGCTCTTTTTCTTTATTACTCAATACAAAAAATAATTTACCGCGGTAAAACTTTTTTTTTTTAATTTCACAATTATAAGCATAAAGAAAATGATCAAATCAACGATTTGGACTTCAAAAACTAATTGGTTAAATTTCCAACATTATTATCACGATATTATTAGATTTTTGTTAGTTTGACAAAATCTAGATGAATAAATCCACTTAATCTTAGAAATAGCGATAATGTTTTGTTTTTCTACCACAAAATAAATTACAATTTTATTATTCTTTAGTTTTTAGATTATTTCTCCTTTCCATTAAAATATTATCTACGTATTATTTAATTTGCGGCTTGCTGTGCGCGTTTAGCTTAAAATCATTTTTCTGCTATTTTAAATATTTCTTCGTAATGTGGGTAGGCGAAGATGAACTTCCTGATAAGATAAGCTTTCTTACATTTAATGCAGGATTACTTGAGTATCGTATTTGTGGAGTGAAGTTGTATCAAAATCCACCATATACTTCTCACAGGTTACTACAAATCCCGTCAGCATTGAGGGGAATAAATGCTGATATTATTGCATTGCAAGAAGTATTCGACGAAAAGCACTCTGACTACATTATTGAGTCTTTACAACCAGTTTATCCATATTTTGCTCGTGAATCAAAGCAAAATCAAAAGCAAAAGTCACTAAAGAGATGGCAACCAATATCAGTTATACATAATCAGTTGGCACTACACAACGGATTATTGGTGCTTAGTAAATATCCAGTATTAAATGCAAGATTTACATGCTTTAGTGATGTAACATTGATTGAAGAATGGTTCATAAGCAAGGGAATGTTAGAAGTAACAATTCAACTACCAGGAATGGATAAATCACCACTAACCTTATTTAATATTCACATGGCAAGTGGGGCAGTTAATCCCGAGTCAGAAACAATCGAAACACTCAGAAACAAAGAAATCGAACAACTTTTAGGGGCATGTGACCATGCAATCCGCAGAGGGGAGGTCCCTGTAATTATTGGAGATTTAAATGCGGCTCCGAATTGCTGCGGTAGTAACTATCATTATTTTACGGATAGAGGTTGGAGAGATTGTTTTGAACATTTAAAGCATGAAAATAAAGATAGCACGTCCGCCTCGTCAAATATAAGTTCTCAAATAAACTTAAAATCTAGGCAGAATGACTTTGATTACAAAGGGAAGCAAACATATATCGATATGGATGACCTTTACGATGATTTAAGTAACTATTCAAAAGAAAACTTTACTCACAGAGAGGAACAAATTGAGGAGGAAGAACATGTAACTCCCTCAAGCAACGATTCTTTTTCGACTAGGATTGATATTGATACAACCCCGATGATTAACATGAACATCAGTACATCCAAAATAAATAAGGGAAATGACGACGTTGCAGTTGTAAACAAGCTTGTTTCATCATTTGCTGTTGCAAAGGCTGCAGTTGAAGCAGCTAAAAGAGGATTCTCATCATGTTCTCCTGAGTCTACAAGTATTGAGGTTGTCTCAACTACAAAGTCTTCGAATTGTTCAAATAATATAAGCGAATTTCAGGGCAACTACCCAATTAAACAGTACTTTCCAGGTAATAAAGAGTATAATAGTAGCAAATCATTTTCATCCGATTTTACATGGGATCCAAATAATCCTCTTAATGTCATCGGCCCGCATAGTAATTGCCATGGCCAAAGATGTGACCATATATTTCTTCCGCCAACCCACCTATCGAAAAAGTTGGCTCAATACGAACCTCACAAATCAAGCGTTATTCTTAGAGAACCTAGGGTTCTAGTTGATGGCTGGTGTTTCGGCTGTGTTGGGTCAGCAGTGCTAGTTACTCTCAGCGATCATTACGGGGTTTACGTAGAACTTAAGAGGAAACTTGACAATAATTGCAGGAATTCACAATATTAATTATAACAAGTTTCATAGCTTAGAAATCTAACTACTTAATACTTCTTTATTGATACCCCGGTGGCTACCGTTGTAATGATAATAGTAAATATAGTAGCAATGAAAACGTAATTGATATCTTCACTGTTACCTACAGGGATGTTAATTATTATCTCTTTCTGTGATTTTCCTATCTTTACATTTTGATTTGGCGTTATTTCAAACCTAAAATTCGGAACTAAACAGTATTTATCGCCCAAATCTTCCTCATAGATAATAATTGAAGGGAATCCAATTACTAAAGTTTTAAAGTTGCAGCCATTACATGCTGATTGATACCGTGCATGTATTGGTATATTTGATGATTTTCCGATGCTCAGTAATAATGAACTGTCTGACTCTTCGCTAGGTCTTTCAATATGAACTGGATGAAGAGGAATTAAAATACCATCAACTTTCCTTTCATTCCTTTGAAAAATTTCATCGATATCCAGAAATATTTCTCGATTAAATGAGTCAATCATTACTGGAGTATTTTCAAAGTGAATTATTTCTGTCTCTAAATTCCAATGAAAACCAGATCCGCTCAACCTTCTCACAACTTCTAAGTTCCCGTATTCACAACTGTCCCCCTCTTTGCTCTCACCAATTTTTATTGAAGTAATTGTTGTTTCCCATCTATTACTAAAATGATCCATAATAGATAATCTATGTAAACTTAGTGTTGAAGTATTAAATGAATTTAATTCAAATAGGCTAGCAAGCAATTCTTTTAGAATTTTATTTTCTACTTCTAAATGAGGAAAATAAATAAAAGCTAATTCTTCACCTTTTAGAGAAAAAAATTCTGGATGATTTGGTGTAAATGGATTAGATTTACTTAAAATATCCAAATATATGACTTTATTAACTTCATTTAATCCATCAATAATTTCCCCTTCTGAGTAAAGCTTGGTGAATTTATTTACAACTGAAGTATCAAATCCCATATTGATTTTTGGAATTGACAAAAAGTGTTTTTTAAACTTTTCGTTTACATCACATTTTGATGTTTTTTTCTTAGAGAAAAAAATAAAGATTCCATTAGGTAATGACGGTACAATTGAAAAACCAAAATTATTCGAAAAAAAAATAACTGAATACCAATCAATACAATTGTTTAATTCCTCATTCACCTTGCTATAAAATGCATTGGCAGAAACATTGATCGTTTCATTAGCAACTTTGTATCTTTTTGAACTCAATTCTTTTAATTTAATAAAAGAACCTAAGTATGCATCTGTTTCTGAAAATAAAGCAATACAAAATAACAAAAGCTTAATATAGTAATGAAAATTATTTATTATTTTCATTTTCAGAAAACTAAATCCTATTATCCGCGAACTATTTAGTTGTGGGCGGAATTTGAAAATTTTCTTAATTAACATGATGTAGATTAGAAACTCAAGCGTATATAAAAGTTTTAATTCAAATATTATATTATTTACAATTGTTTACACTTTTGACGCCCATGTTGGAGCTTAAGTACTTATTAGACAGTTTTTTTTTAATATCCTCTCCAGAATCTTTTAATACGAAAATGGTGTGTTGAATATATAATATATACGGTAATACATATCTACAAAATAATATTCTTCTTACACGATCTAGTGGTATTGTGTGAAGGAATATTATTGATGCTGCAGGGATAGAAATTGAAATTATACAAGGAATATATTTCTCAATACTCCCTGAAATAACCACAGTAAAAATAAAAGAAAATAGACCCCATATTAAATATACAATAATAGTTGAAGATACTCTCAGGTTCAAATATGTCCCTGCAATCAGCAAACTCGACGAAAGAGTTATAAATCTTAATGAAATATTACCCATTAAAATACAATCGATAATATTACAAAAAACTGTCCAAGAACCAATAATTATGCTTAGCCATTGAATGTAAGAATGAGCAGATTCAGAAAACTTAGGATATATTAGCATTTTTCTTAAAAAAGCGTTGATTATTTTTTCTTTAATGGAATGCCGTTTCCCAGAATGCTCTTGATCATTTTTGCCTTTGTCTCTTCTTTTACCCAAAGTTATTTTATTAATTTTACATAGGATATATATCATTCCGATTAAAAACATGGAAATTATAATTTGAATTCCTTCTCTAAACACGAAAAAAATTATTTTCCTTTTATTTGAACTTTGTATCAAACATACATATGGTGAATAAATGCATAGCAGTTGTTTAGATTTGTTAGAAAATAACAATAGCCATTCTGCTGAAGACATGAGTGGAACAATAATACAAGATAATAAAATATAATGAATAGAATGTTCTATTGTGTTACAAGAGTAAAATTGCAACCATTGAGTATACATGCCTTCAATTTCTTGGTCAAGAAAAACTTGAGAAACGGCTCTTGTTGAAATTGGAAGAGTAGAATCAGGAAATTCTGCAAATCTAATAGTTAATATAAAGCTTTCAAATTTATACATCAAGTTTCTGAATAATTTCTTTGTTCTCTGTCTATATTTATCAATAAATGTCATTGATGGAGAAAATCGTTCAAAAACTTCATTTTTTTTTTTTACAAGCAATCTATTATACAATCCTTGTAGAGTTGAAGAATGGGGGATAGCTTCAAAGTCGTCAATGGACTGTATCGGAGTATTCATTGAAATTGAAGATCCTAATGAAGATGATTCATTTGAATTATCTGCAAAAGATATTGCCCTAGATATATTTGTGGAATGTATTGAAGACGGATTTATTAATGACATCGAAGACGAATAATTATGAGAATCAACCCTAAGTAATTCTGTGTCATTAGAATTATCTAAGTCTTCTGATTGCTTCGATAGTTGCTTTAATGAAATTCCAAGACTTTTCGAAAGTTTTATCAACTCACTTTCATTTTCTATAATAACTTTAATATCGTATAATGATTTTATTTTATTAACAGTAATATCTCTTATAATAGAACAATTCGTGTAGATGTTATTCAGGACTATCAAACCGACAGAAAGTCTCGTAAATAACAAAGTGAAACTAAGTGCTTGAAGAATACTTTTTTCATAAAAGTTAATGTCTATAGCCGATAGCATTCTGAAGTTTGCCCAAGATAAAGAACCAAGTCCAATTATTGCGTTAATAAAAATAAAAATAGGATGAAAACCCGTGAACCAAAATAAAAAAAAGTATGATAAAATATCCAGAATTCTAAAGTAGAATATATCAATGCTAAAAATGGGAATAATGCAAATATTCATAAGTAATACTAACCATAGTAATAGTAATGATAGATCTCCTTCTCGCATACGATTTGAAACCAAATAGCATCCTATTGTAAAAATGAGCCTTAATGCATTTGCAATAACCATGGCATTACTTCCATCATATCCACTCAAAATAAAATATAAAAGTGATATTGCGGATAAAAAAAGAAAAATCTCGTAAGTCTCCCTAATAAATGCATGTATAACTATGTGCCTTGTTTTGTTAACCTTCCTTATATTAAAAATTGAATCAATATTCGAGTTTAGTCTTAAGTTATTACCAAGTCCATATTGCATTTTACAAAGTATTTTTCATGGAATATTTATTTCAAAGGTTATGTTAAAAAATTCAAATATTTAAAAGTAAAACTATTTTTGCGCTAATTTTATATCTGTATTCCTAATTTTTCTAAAGCCGCTGTAGTTAAATTTTCTAAATTATCTTCATCATATATCCCGTTTTCTTCCTCTTCTATATGTTCAGTAAATTCAGCTTCATCTACTTCATTTAATTGCTCCTTTCTAAACCCACGTGAAATTCTTCTTTTTTTAACATGCATTTCATGCACTCTTTCTCTGTCTCTTTCTTTGTCGTTTTCAGTTTGGTTTTTCAAACGGCTCTTAACCTTCTCAATAAATTTCCTTTGGGAGTCAACATCTGAATCTTTGTGTGTATTATCTTGGTCAAATGTGCTCGGTTCTTCATCACTGAAAAATACGTGTTGTTTTTCAAAATCAGAATTTCCATATCCTCGTATTTTGCCAGAGTAATCAGATCTAAATCTCAATTTATCAATGGCAGTTTTTTCATTTAGTGAAGTAGTTGAGAACTTTTCTTGATAAACGATAGATTCATTATTTGAGTGAAGAATTGTGTAATCTTGAAAAGTATCTATTGATTTCCCCTCGTTATTTTGTAATATATTTGATTTATTATAATCCATATTAACTTTTTCAATAGATTGTTTCAATTGCTTCTTTTGTCTCATTTTCTCCTTAAATTTTTGAAGCTTGGAGGAGTGTTTTGATATCAAAGCTTTTTTATTCTCCTCTATACTGTTAATTTTAATTTTCGGGGGGATTGCCAATCCCAAAGACAACGCAAATGCAGAAAACTTCAATTGTTCAAGGCCATCACGCTTATCACTTGGAGTTAAAATAAAGAGACTTTTGACATATGCAGAAAATGCTCTTTCTGCCATATCTTTTATATTTTGATCTGATGCGCACAAGCTCTGTAATGAAGAGTGAATTGTATATCTCATCTCGTACTCATTAGGAGTAACTTTTTTTAGTGTATCTATTCCTTTTTCATATAGATCCTTTAAAAAATAAATTTCATTATCCATAAGAAACAACAACGATTTGCCTCTAGAAACATACCTTGCCGTCCTACCAATTCTGTGAATATAAGTATCTGCATTCTCAGGAACATCTAACTGAATAACCCAATCAATTTTGGGGAAATCCAACCCTCTAGAAGCAATATCGGTACAAAATAAAACTGAACCCTCATTGAAAAAATTTGAATTTCTCCCAGTACTTTTCAATCTAACTTTTTCATTTAATTTGGTTGAATTGTCATGCGTATAAAAGCTGTGAACCACCTCGAGTCTCTTTTGTAATGATTGCTTTCCATGTAATTCTAATATCTTGCATCCTATTTTTAACTTTGTGAAAACAGTAGATAAAAATCTAACTTGCTTGCAACAAGAAACAAAAACAATGATTTTTTTATTGTTATGAGTGCGTAAAAAGTTGAATAAAGTATCAATTTTTTCATGAATATCAACTTTGATATATAGTTGCTGAAGATATCTAGGTAGTGTTCCTACATTGTCAAGTGAAAAACATTCAAGATTGTCAGTTCGAAATAAATTATCAATTTTTGTTATAGATAACTCAGATGAGTAAATAGTAGCAGAAAAAACCATAGTTTGTCTTCCAGTAGATGGAGATGGGATACCATCTAAAATTACTTTTATGTCGTTTAAAAATCCCATATCAAGCATTCTGTCCACTTCATCTATCACTAAAATTTTTAAATTATTTGCATCCCAAAGTGGTGACTCATCCATATGTTGAATAAGTCTTCCAGGAGTTGCAACAAGAATATTCAGCATATTTATTCTTGATGATTCCGACTTAATATCCTTCCCACCAACAATGCACCCGGCTGATAAGGTTGAGTGAAATTTACCAACTTCTCTAATGACATCAAATACTTGGCTGGCAAGCTCTCTGGTTGGAGTTAAAATTAAAGCTAAGAGACCATCCAGAGAACAATGATGATCCCTATATAAATTTTCTAATATTGGTATTACAAATGCTAACGTTTTTCCACTACCTGTTCTGGCCTGGCCAATTATATCTCTTCCTTGTAACGAATGAGGCAATGAATTTTTTTGAATCAATGTCATTTGATGATAACCTTCCGCCTTCAAACCCTCCAAAGTTCTCCTACTTATTGGAAGATCAGAGAATAAGTCAAGGCTCATGATATCCTCAATTTTGGTTCTTTTAGTAAGGAACTCGGTATTTTTGCTGTCAATATTGCTATTCTTTAAAATATTAGGATTATTCCAGCATTTTCCTCTACATGGAAGCTCTATAATGATTCTATTCCTAAGAATTTTAATTTCCTGCTCATCATTATACCTAGTATTTATTTTGTTTTTCCTTCTATTTGCTTCACTCATCTTTAGAAAATGTCAAAATTTACAATCCAAATATTCTGCGCCAAACTCAGGCGCCGATTTTTTTTTTTTTTATATTCGAAAATGCCAAATATATCAAGTATAAAGTACATGGTGACTAATCCAAAAAAAAAAGTTAAGGCGGTAACTTTCTGTTATTTTTTCTAGAATATTGCTGTTTCTTTACAACAAAATGGTAATTATTCCCACATGTGCCGCTAACATATTTATTCAAATTATACTCCAGACATTAAATTAAATAGCGCAAATTCTGCAAAGTATTAATTTGTAACTTAAGAGACACCCATAGATGTATTGTCGTTGCAACGATATCAACTTACTCCGTAGTGCCAACAGCATGTACCCCACAATTATATAATAAAATAGAATATAAATTCTTTTTTAGTTAATACAATACCGTGTTAATGGCATTTCTCATGATACAAAAATAAATGCCCCAGGAGCCTTGGAATGCAGAAGAGGATGAGCTGCTGTATCAGTTAGTTCAACGACTTGGACCGTCAAGTTGGTCAGAAACGGCTAGATTACTTAATTCAACACTGAACGTTAATAGATTAGCAAAACAATGTAGAGAGAGATGGATATCTCATGTTGACCCAAGAATTAGAAGAGGTGATTGGTCACTTTCTGAAGATAGATTTATTTTAAACCAACAAAATCTGTGGGGAAACAGATGGGCCGATATTGCAAGACATCTTCCTGGAAGAACTACACATGCAGTGAAAAACAGATATCATCAACTACAAAGATTGCTTAACCAAGGAAAAACGAAACTTGAGACTATTCTTAATGCACCATTAATTCACGTTGTACCGCATTTCCTACAACAAACAAATTGCTTTAAAGATAATTCCGAAAAAAACATCGAATTTGGTAATCAACTTAAGGTTAAAAAAGCTATTATCAAAAAAAGACGAGAATCTATTCATGATTACAGATGCTTGAATGAAAAGGAGTCAATAGATCAATTTAAAAAAAATAAGCAAATCTACTCTGAAAATGAAGTAAATTGCACACAAATTGAATTAGAAATAGATAAATTCAATTCAGAATTAAATAAAAAAACGATTGAAAATTACAGTGGTTTTGAAAACTTTGAAAAAAAATTAGAAAATAACATTAATAATGATCCTGAAATTGATAAGCAAGGAATTCAGACAATTGAAAGCGTCTGTAAGATAATACCATCCAATTCTGAAATAGAATTCTCTCCTAGAAACTTCAGGCATACATGCCTTGAGTTCCAACAATCTCCACCAGGGGTATTACTTACAAGCGATGTTGGGATTTACCCTGTTACGCCCTCATTTACTGAAAATTACAATACTTATAAAACAAATAACGCTATTGAACCTTCTACTTGTGAAACGAACCAAGATAATCAATATATTCTAAAATCAGAGTTTTTGACACCATCATCAGAGTTGAGCGAAAGTTTGCCAAGCAAATGCATTCAATCAATTTGTGCTTTTAATGAAGATCCAAGTATTTACGGGGAAATGGAGTATAGAGATCCCAATTGGTACGTTTGGAATGAGAATTCTAGTGGATGGGATAACAATCCAATACATAGGCTTGACACTGGCAGCATTGCCGATCCATTTCTACACTCATTCCCTGATATTTAGTTATTTCGCAGGAGATTCTCTAATAAAAAAAAATTCATACATTAATAATTTATAATTTTTGCAATTACTAGCTAATATAGTTTTATTTCTTTAAGAATCAATTCCTGAGAGATTTTTTTTCGGAATAATAGGAATTACATTGCTGTTTTTATAGTCGTCTATGTGAGCAGCCAATTTATCTACTGCGCTCTCAAATGCCTCTTTTACAGAATTAAATTTAGTTGGGGTAAACGACGTTGCTGTCCAACAACCGTCATTTGATCTCCTGTATCTTACTTTAAATCTTGCAGAACGGTAACACCAAGTTATTCCGTGTGGAAAAGGTCTCAACTCATCCGCTTTTTTACTATATTCAATTATTCTAGCCCTACTTAATGGATCGGATGGTGCGGGTAATGCCCTTATGATTGTTCTGCATTTTCTATTATTTTTTGTTCGAAAAGAAAGATGAGTATCATTTGAATTAAGTGCATCATTAAGAGAGTTTACCTTCGGATGCTCATTTGCAAGCTCACTAGTCTCAAGTTTTGATTCACAATAAATATGAGAATTTTCTTCGTTTGAAACATTTAATTCCGCAGTTTGATCTTTATATGAACAAGTTTGATAACTTGGTTCGTTTGTGAATTCTTTCATGTCATTTGAATTTTTTTGTTTTTTTTTTGATTTATTTACAGATGTTTCTTTTTTTGTCTCCAAAGAATTCTCTTGTTTATTTACTAACTGCCTTTTGGATATTTGCTTTTTTATTTGAATAGAGTTGGTATTACTCTTTACTCTGGAGTTGTATTTCCTAATTTTTCTACTGTAAAATTCTTTATCAAGATTTATGTTCCCAATAGCCAAATTGTACGCCGATGAATAGCAATTTACAATATTGAATTCAAACTTATCAAGCTGAAATGACTTTCTTTCTTTATTAGGCAAAATTACTATGAAAGAAAACGTAGAATTACACCAATCTAAATTATCAGGAAAAGGCCTCAATGAATTAATTTCATTGTTAAAATCATTGATCGAATAAACAGTTCTATCCGGATTATTTAAATTATATCTGGCCAAAAAGTCCTCAATAGTGTTCCCCCACTCATTAAAAATAAATTTATCCAGTGGATTAGATATTTCATTGGTAATTTTTGTAAGTTTTCTACGAGTACTAAGCATTTTAATCACTTTGTTATTTGTCTGAGAAACAGAAACGAATTTGCATGCTCTTAAATACAATGATTCGACTGTTGCATTCTCATCAAATGGTATTGTTTTAAAAAACTTAGAGATTTTCTGTCCTGATTCATTTAAATAAACGACTTTCCATGAATGTGTTTCATTAATCCACTTAATTCCATTTGGATATGGCTGAAGTGTTTGAGCAATCAAATTGGCCTTCTGCAACCAATTTTCTTCCACAAGTTTCGTGTTATAATCCAAAATTAATGAGTCACTTAAATCATCTTGGGAATTTTGCTCATTGGTGATATTCTCATGCCTATCTATTTGTTTAAATGTGCCATCATCACTAATATTCTGTAAACTTGTTTCTATAATAGAAATCTCACTCAAGCGATTCTGGGTCCAGACAAGAATTTCTACTGCTGAAAATTTAATAATATTCAATATTTCAGAACTTACATCAATAGAATCAACTAAATCACCTTTATAAACAACAAAGTCATTATTCATAGTTATAGGTATGGTTTTAATTAAAGCAACATTCCCCATATAAATTTTGGAAATAATATTAAATGTGGTTGTTTTGTAGCTAATTCGAGAAATATTCACACTAATAAAATACCTTATCAAATTTGATTCAATTTTGAGTGATCCATAAATATTATTCCATTCAGGCTTATCAATATATTCATATTTTGGGGTTTCTCTAAGTAATATGGCACTTTCACTGGCTCGACCTATTTTACATTCTTGAATAATAAATTTGTGGATCAATTTAACTCTGTCAATAATTGAATTGCCACTGATTTTTTCATAATTTATATTTAAAAGATTGTCATTTTTTATTTTAATCATGCCAAAATCAAAACTTTCGTATTTGTGTAATTCTTCAGATAATCCGAATATTGAGCACCTTTGGGAATTATCATATATCAGAGATTTCTCGAATGTTTGTTTACAACTTTCTATGGGGTTATCATTAATTAATAAGTCTTCAATATCTGTTCTATGATTCTTAATATCATTAATTAATAATGAAATAAAATCAGAATACTCTAAATCTTCGCGGTCTCCATCAAGATACTCTATATGAAATATTCTCTCTTTTGGGTAGTACCTTGATACAATTCCTTGATAAAGCTTACCAGAAAACTCCTTATTCAATATTGTACTTCCAAGTTTAATACATAATATCGGGATCATACCGCTTCCTTCAGTAATGGTTCTGAAATACCCATCCTGAATTTTTCTTAATTCCTCAAGTTTATATAGCAAGTCCATTCTATGTTTTTCTGATTGATAGAGAGATTGCCTAAGAAAACAAATGATTCTCCTACTTCTTTCAACAATATATCTTGAACCAGAAAGTTTCTTTAAGTGAGGCCTTAAAATATCTTCTGTTTGGCTTTGCGAGGATACCGCATACTTTCGTTTACCTTGATCATCTGTTACCAATGATAAATAAAGAGAATTGTTGTCTATTAGTTGGTTGTTATCAGAATTACAGCTATACTGAACTGAGTTAAAAAACTCATCATAGTCCGGAGCAATATGAAGCCTGTGGATTCTGCAAATTGTTGCAATACCAACTGTATGATTCGAAATAACTGATGAAGAATAGCACAAATAACAAGGTTTGAGTCTTGTAAGGCCCTCAAGACCTCCATACTCATTAAAATATCTTAAATTATGACTGAAATGCTCTGGAGGTCTGAAAGCAATGGTTTTCGAGTTTTCTGTAATAACTTCATCTGTCGACCTTAAAATGACATTTCCCATTGCATCAATTACGCCAGGAATCAAATCTTCAGTAGAATTATAAGTATTTTGAATAGAGTTTATTAGTTCAAGAGTTATATTAGGAACTCTATAAGCCAAGGATGGAAGAACTCTTAAAGTTAACGAAAGGCATTGAAAGCAAAACCAATTTTTTGAGCTGGTTTTAAGATCTTTTAATTCAGGTCTATTTATGCAGTACCAATGATATGCCCGGTTACACCCATTACAAAGTAAGTAATCATATTTTGAGTTCAAAGATAAACCTTTATTTTCACTTTTTAGTTTATAAGAACCTTTTATTGGAAAAGATATCAAGTTTTGACAAATTTCGCAGATGTCATATGAATTTATAAGTCCATTAATTCCGCAATTTGATAAAGAGTCTTTTAATTCAACTCCTTTAAATGGTGTATTCTCATTTAACATCGAATCGTATTCTTTACTTTGGCTATTATTTGTGTTAAACCTTAATCTCCATAAAATTAACTCACTTCTAATATTATTTTCAGAGATACTTCTAATCCTGGAAAACCAGTTTTCACCAAAATCTGCAGCAAGCTCATCACCTAATTTAATTCCAACACCGGGAATGGAAGTTAAAATAACATGTGGCCAACCATCTATATAAACAGAGTGCCATTGAACATTTATTCTGAAGTTAAAATTATTATTAAATACACACTCATAATGATTGAGAAATGCCATTTCATTACAAGCTTTATCCGCTGATAATATATATTCATTGTCATTTGGAAGCAAGAGCCTAGCACCAATTTTTTTAATGTTACCATCAGTAAAATGTAATTCATTTTGGTTTTGAGCGAATGGCTTTGAGAAAAAAAAAGATTTATTTTGGGAATTTGAATTTTCGTTGGTTTCAATATATTCAAACCCATCAAAAGAATAAGTTGGTTTATCAGCTAATTTGTTTGTAATATTTGTTGAAAATTCATCTGAAAGTTGATTACTTGATTTAACCACGCCGGCAAATTTAAATGCTGAACTTTTAAATGTAAGTTGGAATGAATACGACTCATCAATAATCTCGTCATCCCCAACGTACTTCACATCCCCAGTATACTCCCCTAATACTACAGGAGTATCATGTATTTCAGATAAGTCTTTTTTACACCACACAAGACTATAGCAGGTTTTGTCAATCGGAGTGGCTAATCTAACAGGATGAGAATGGTCTAAAATTTTCACAATCCCAATATTACTGGATATATATCCTTGATTAACACATTTTAAAATAGATTGATACAAGTCACCTTGCAATTTTGGGTCAATAAAGCCATTTTTTAATCCTAGTGTAGCACAATAAATATGCGGCAAATAACCATTTCTATGATCAAAACTTGAAAACAAGCTATTCAAGTCATTTTTATTTTCATCTGAATTAGAAAAATTTATCAATTCATCAACAGATTGAAAATCCCTACATCTTCTATTAATTTCGTTTTTTAACTGTTTTGCATGAATATCAAGTATTTGAGTGCGAGTGTAATTAATCCCCCTCTCGCTTAGTATTTGATTTATATTGATTTCTTCCATATTACCATATTTGTCGCTTCGTTTCTTACTGCCCACAGACAATAATAAGTTGTGAATAGTATATTGTTAATTTAGAGTTGTTTAATTACCATAAAACTTTATCTTATACTCGATAATGTTAATCAATTTATCTAAATGAAACGACAAGACAAAGTACCGGCCTTACGTTAATTTTTGAATAAATAACGATATGAAATAGATGTAAATAAGTAATTTTATTTTCAAAAAATGACTATTTATTTAGTTAGAACCTATTCTTACTAAAGTTTTGAACTAAATAAATTTACTTATTTTCATAATGTAAATTGATTTTTCGTTTAGTTAAATTCTTAAATTTGTTTTGTCTAATGTTGTACTTGATCTCATCAATCCGTTCCTTAGATGCAGCAAAACTACCATTTCTCGATTCATCCAAATAATAGTTACACCATATATTACCATTTGCTGCCCAGTAGTTCATCGGATATATTTGGAGGTATGAAAATTCGGAATAAGATGTGTCTAAATTATCTTCCATCTCATTGAAAAACTGAAAGTTATTATTAGAAAGATTACCTAATAATACAAATGCTTCATATGAATTGAGAATTGGTTTCGTATAATAAATACCCCAGTCAGTAGACAGTCTGGGGCACGCAAGTTGTATCGAATAATCCATTCCTTCTAAAAAATTATTGTTTATAGATTCTGCAGACAAATCTGAAGCGAAAATAGAGCAAGCAAATAACTTTGCTTTACAATTTGTGCCCATGTTATATTTTTTAATAAGTTTCTCTAGTCTTTCGAGTATCGCAAAACTACCTTGACGGCCTAATGTGCTAAAAAATATCCCAACAATTATAATACCATTAATCAGATTGTTTCCACCCATTTCATTTATTTTAAATGAATTAATTATTGAACTTTTTCTCATTTCATGTAAAAGCCGATGGTTATATATTTCTCGAGTAATTTTTTTTGAAAAAGGTTCATATAAATAAAATATTTTATCCGGATTTTGCATCATAGCACTTTCAAGATGAAATCTGCCATCAGAAAGAAAAATACACTTTTCCACATCGTCGTCAATAACTGCGCTAGTGCATCCAAGAGTTTCGCCCCATGCCAAAGGATCACAAACGGGTATTTTCACGGGATTTGAAAAATACTCATTCAAATGCTTTAAGGAACTAACAATTGTACTATGATATTGAATAGTTGATAGCAATGCAATCTTGTCTTCTTGCCTGAAATTATGCTTTATAGTTTGAATAAAATGCTCTGATAATAAGTTAATTTCGACAAAGACATAAAGAACATTTGCAATATTGGTTTCATTAGGGCTAGCCAATTCCTCAAAGGGAATTAAACATGAATGAGCATAATGTACAAGTAAAGATAGGTTTGATGATTTTGAATTTGAAGATTCAATCATGTTCATTAATTGATCTTCTATACAACAACCTCCGTATGTTATATCCCCTATTATCACTACATTTGCTTGGGTAAAATGTTGTAGAATAAGAGAAATGGATTGAGAGAAAACTAACAACCCTTCTGGCATTTGTAAATATACGGTAAAGTGGCCTTTGTCATCTGAAGTAGATTTTAATTCGTTAATTCTTTTAATTGTTTTAAATATTTCAAAATCATAATGAGGAGGTAGCCCAACTCTAATCGCCTCTTTTAGTAATTCAGCGTTTTCTACATCAGAATATCTTGAGTCCAGAATTTTATAGCTAGCATCACCACTTAAAGAAATGCTTTGGTTTTCAGTTATTGAACCCATAACTAAGGATATTTCCTATGTACTATTTTACTACACATAAATAAGCGGGAAGCACATAGTTTCAACAACACGAATTCAAATTCAGCCTTTAAATTAGCAGTGAAATGAAAAAAATTTATCTCATATCCTATTAAGAATGATTAAAACTATAAAATTCAATAATATGGAGCCGAACTATAGTTTCATATTAAAGTTGCTAGACCTGTTTTTACTTAATTGTCTTATCTAATTTTTCTCTTATAGTTAGTGTTACTACTTTATGAATGAACTTCGACATTCTTGTCTTGTTAAAATAAATTAAGGTATGTATTTCATGCTAACAATAAGTAATCAAGTACCAAAATCCTCATTATTGCTGCATTTCAACCCCATATGGATTCTGAACACTAGAGACTCCAGATGCACCCGCATAAAGTTGATAAGTAAAATTTGGCTGATAATTGTTGACAGTCTGATTCTTTTCAATGCTCATATCATCTAATGGAGTTTCTTTTGGCAAAACATCTGCATTGATATCTCGAGAAAACAATAAGGGCGAGTTGGACTCTAGAAGAGGTTCAAATTGGAATGCCCAAATACATGTAACGATAAGAGCAGCTGCAAAGAAAAGAATGAAGAAACTACCAAAACCTGTAAAAAGCATCAACAATTCGGAGAGTCCAGCCAATGTAAATAAAGTCAACATCCAATAAGCATATTGTTCGCCAACTCCAACATCAGCATATGACTCCACATAAAAGAAGCTAATACCGTACATTATTAAGCTGACTGCTTCACAAACAATTCCGAAGTTGTACAGACACCAGTCACCTTTTGTTTGACTAAATTTCCCATACCATTTCTGATTAAAATAGCTGTAGGTAAATGAAAACTGTGTAACTCTAAGGGCAATAACGATAATTTGAATAACATTTGCTGTGTTTAGTAGCCTCGAGCCTGCCCTAAATCCCAAAGGAGCTTTCGAGTTATCTGCAATAAATTCCTGGAATCCTGCTAAGAACAAGACCCCAACAAAATACACACATAGCATAGAAACAACTCCTGCATAATAGCTCAAATCTTCAGCCAGCGTCCCGCCATTTCCGTATAAGTCAAATGTAAATAACCCCTTATTACCAAATACGTTATAAAGGATAATCAATACTAATAAACTTGTGCATTGCAACAATGTTCCCGTCCTAAGAGTAATACAAGAAAAATTTGATATAAGTGGAGTAATTTCTTCACCTCTTTCATTTAAGATTTCATCATCCATAATTCCGTCGTTCATTACCTGCATACCATTAGTTGCGGAAATATTAAATTGGTTGGTAGAAGCCTTGCTTGGACCTCTACCTTGATAAAGCATGGGTTCCTCACCGGAATATGGTTGAGAATACATTCTTATTATTCTTATCACTTAGCTATACGAGTTTCTGTTTATAACTCACGAAAATCAAGATTGGTTCCTCAAAAAAAAAATATGCGCTAAGCCAATAGAATCTAACTTGCCTCCTGTGCGTTTAATATTTAATTTTCACAATAATCTTCTGCAATATTTCTGTGTGTAAGTGTTTAACGTTTTTGTATCCAAGCTATATCATGTAGACAAATAAATACATATAATACGTCTATTAGTACCTTTAATAAACCAATTAATAGTTGGTGTGCTGCTTAGCTCATATATGTCGTTTTTACAACTATTAATATATATACTTATTAATTATTACGTATGAATACCACACAAATCCGCCATGTCGTATTGTCCTTATTGAAATTATTAAATTCATTAGCGGGCCTAGGTGCATGTCTTGTCGTACAGAAATTCTAAGAAAGAAAATTGAAGATTATTCGTGATCCTTAAATGAACTATTAAGTAATTTCTAATGGTAAAATATTCTATTGCTAAATCACCCACAAAATAAAATTGTTCACCTGAACTTTATTATCTAATTCAAGTAATATATATTGTCAATATTTCAGAAGTATATCATCTAAATTTTGTATTATAACATAGATCCCTTAGTTAACTATTCAATGAAAATGTCTCGGAGATAACTTTAAGAACAATAGGTATTAATATACTGTATTTTGAAAAGAATTTTAGTCTTATGATAAACGTTATGTTTTGTCTATTAAAAAAAATATTCCACATCCTCATTAAAATGGGGGAACTTTCTTGTGGAAAGGTGTACTCACGCACGGAGAACTGTACGTGCAATAAAAATTTAATTACGGAGACATGCTTGGGTTATGCAATAAAAATCAAAAACATTACATGTACTATTAGTGCCCTTATTGATTTAAACAGCTTTTAAAGGACAAATATCGTTTGATTTTAAATTTTAAAAGCTTTGATCATAAAAGTTGAATCTAGATCAAGATAATGTTTTTTACATATGTGGTTCGTCCAGGAGATGCTCCTGAAGGAAGAGGGCCTTCACAACCATTATTTTTCGAAAACTTTCTAGTAAACAATCTTAAACTGGGATTTGGGTCTATGCTTCTAGGTTTTATTGGCCTGACAATTTGTTCTCTATTTAGTGGGTTTGGATTACACATAACAAAGTTTTTAAGCCCTTTCAATGAAGCAACAAATTCAACTGGAGTAGCACTGTTCTTTGTGATATTCATGATTTTTGGCGTATTATGTCTAAACATGTCAACAATTCTTATGGATGACGATGGCAGTATTAGCCAAACACGCGGGTTTAGGTCAGGATGCAAAGCGTTTGGTCAAGGTTCCCTCGTTATTTTACTGGGATTGATACTTATCGTAGTTACATTGTACTCGAGCGTAGGTTACTATGAAGGTAATGCTCTATCTGGGTTGGATCTCAACCATGTTATTAAATGTATGTATAATGCAGGTTTGGCCATTACGAGCATTGGATTAGCATTACTTGGATTTGCGGCATTCCTCGTCGAAGTTTATTCAAGTGATGGAACTAGAGAAATACTGGGATTTGCAAGTGTACTTCTATGTAAGATTTCAGGTATTTTCTTGTTCTTAACCATCATCTTTCCAGAATGCAGAATTATTGGTTCTCTTTCCACATTAATAACAATTGTTGCGTTAACTCATGTAACACTTTGGGCAGGAATTTTTGAAAGTATTGCCCTCAAATCCCGAATTAAAATGACTCAATCAGCAGTTAGGAATGAGTACTATAAAAGTAGAAATGCTCTTGCATACTTTGGTCCACCTGTTATGGCTGAAGGAAATTATACTCAACAGCCAACCATGTAATCTAAAAAACTCTACCTTAAAATTAGTAACTTTAAATAGATATTAGTTAATTTTCGTTAGAAATATTAATCATTTTTAAAAAATTACCAATATATTTTTGTATTCAACAGAAATTTTTTTATTATAAGATGTCCTCTAAACTCTTAATTGATCATTTTATCTTAAGTTTTATTTTTGCGCACAAAAAAAAAAGTTCCAATATTCTGATAAACTGGCACTGAACAATGTGATTCAGCAATAAAAATGTTAGGTAAAGCGGAATGGTTGTTTTTGACTTCAAATATTGAGGTTAATATATCTGGAAGAAAAATCATGCAAAATTTGGGTACCAAAGGTGCAGGAGTATATTATAAATTAAATGCTAATGATATTGAAATATGTATTTATGGGCTCAATCGCGAGTTTAATTATTCAATAAAAAGTGATATTTTATCGATATTCTGGAAGTTCTACAAAGATGGAAAATTTACAATTGTTAGCAAAAAAAATTATATTTTTTTTTTTTCTAATGGATTATCGAACTCAATTTATTACTTTATTAAAAATGTTGCAGCTATCTTCCCTCAATGCTTATCTCCTAACTTCGATCCTAATAGCTATTTAATATATAAATCCTCTTCCCCAACTTCTAATAATAATTTTCTTGGCTATTCTGGCAACCAGGCAATTACTAAAAAACAAAAAATCATGAAACTGGAGCAGATTAATCATCAAAAGTTGAGAAATGTTTCAAAAAATGAATTCGAAGATGAAAACAGGAAAATTTTCGGTATAAATAACTTAGATAATCGCAAAACTATTTCATCTAACTTTCTAATTGATTTACCAGAAGATCTAATATTTTATGTTCTTTCTATGCTTGTTAATCCAGTCATAAGCGAAGGAAATGAAAAATCATACACGAACTACAATTCATTTTATAAAGACGACTTAATTAAATCAACTAATTTAGTATTTGTAAATAGCAAACTACTAAAATTTTTCCAAAAAAATGCTTGGGAAATTTCAATCAATCATAAAGTACATAAATCAAATAATATTAATAATTACAAAAATTTAGGAAGTTTAATAATATCGAATAAATATATTAAGGACTCGGAAATTAAAGAATTCGCTTCTTCAAAAAACCTTCCAGTATTGGCTAATAAATTAAGTATAAAGGGAAATAATAACATAACAGACTCTGCACTTACACTTCTCCTTTTAAGATTAAAGAATTTGGAATTTTTGGAAATTATTAACTGCAATAACATAACTGGAAATTCTTCTTTCCGGTTAATTGGAACAAAGTCTTCAATTAAATATTTAAAAATAGGTTCCGTAATAAAACAAAACTTTTCAATAAACGATGATTCACTGAAAGATTTGTTCAATATAAACTACAAAAAAAGGTCAGATATAAATTTCATGGATAAGCTTACAAAAACAAACATTGTATATTTAGAATTAATAAATTGTCTAAGGATTACTAAGTTCCCAATTATTAAAGAATACTATTGCAATATTGAATATTTAGACTTAACGGGATGTAAGAATATTATAAATCACGAATTCGAACTTTTTCTTGGTTATTTGAATAATCTTAAAGTGCTCATTTTATCCAATACAAATATAAATGATCAGATACTTAATGTTGTTTTTGAAAGATGTTCTGGAATAGAAATATTGGATGTTTCTTATTGTAATAATATTTCAGAAGAAGTATTTGATAAGATACCAAGTAGATTAAAATTAATATCTGGCCTTAAATTATCTTATTGCTTGAATCTCAAAGCTAATGCCTTGATAAAAATTCTAACTGGTTGCAAATTTTTGGAAATTATAGATCTGACAGGATGTTGCAATATAGATGCCAATTTAATTAATTATCGAAATAACACTGCCTTTACTTCAAGAATAAGAAAGATAGGTGTTTTTAGGCTTTCGTTGGACTTAAGAAAACTGAATGATTTTATATCTAATAATATTGAAATAAAGCCAAATAATGCAAAAATAAATATTGAAATCCGTAATGACAAAGAATTCCTAATAACAGAATTTACTTTTAAATACGAAAAAAAAAAAGATCAATATCTAGAAAGAAGTAAACCAATTTGGGCGAATTAAAAAATAAATTTCATTAATTTAATTTTCCTTTCTTAATCTCTCAATATGGCTTTTGCAAATATTATACTTCGTTGCCTTTCTGATCAATTTAGATGGTTCAGTGATATTTTTTGCAATATTTTTCAAAACATTCATGCATTCTTCCATATTCACTGATGAAAGTATCTTCTTTCTATTCAAATCTAACAATGCAATTGAAATATTGAATAACATGTCACTACCAAAACAAAAAATGAAGTCTAATATCTCCATAATTGATGTCAAAGGCAAAGATGTAACAAAGAAACAGAGGAACCACTCCAATGCAAACCATTGGAAATTTATTCCCGTACTTTCTAATTTCTGCGAAACTTCGGGTATAAATTTTTTGCACAAACTTTCTAAAATGATAATGTCCTGTATTATTCCATCCATCCTTTCTCCATAATATGTCTCCAAATTTCCCCAGCTACAAACCATAAATTCTTTGTTTCTATTATTACTAACTAGCTGTACTAGAGACCAAAAAGCAGCCTCCTCGTTCATATTAACTAATAGAATTGCCACTATGAAATTCATGCTTTGGCAGTATCCAATTGACTTATCATGAGATGCAAATGCGTATAAAACTCTGTTTAATGTGTTAGCTTTATTAAAATTTTTAGAATTAGAGTAATATTTTGAATTTGGGAAAGTTCTGTGTAAATCCAGGATAATTTGGTTCTCAATTTTTTTATCAATATTTCCATTTAGTTCATTCAAGTATACATTCAAATTGTTTCTCAACATTCGATCACTTCCTAATAAATAACACCAAACTTCACCTCGAATCTCACATGGAATTCCACTAATGCATAACTTCATTAATTTTTTTTGAGTAAAATCTTTATAATTTGCCCAATTACTAAGCTTAACTCTAGAGTTAAAAATGTTATTAAAAAATAAAAGATCATATTCTCGATGCCGGAATTTACTAAATTTCTGGCCTCCAACCTTATTTAGTTCATATTCTAAGTCCCATCCCATTCCAATTGTTTTTTTTGAATCGATCACATTTATTAGTGAATTATTTACATTCCAGAAGTCAAATGGAAAAATTTCAATATACCATTGAGATTTCCAGCAAATATTCTCCAGTATAACTGATCCATCGTAATCATCCGGATCATCTTCCCCATCTCCAATTTCTTTGTCTTGCAAAATTTTTAACTTTTTTTTTTCAAGGTTTTCAAGACTGAATTCAAAAACAGGAAGATTAATATCCATTATTGCGCCGAAAAAAGTAACATAATGGCAGAGAAGTATGCATAACTACTGCACAGTTTAATAACTCTTTAATCCATTCAGCCCAATTTAGTATTTTTAATAATCAAAAGTTTGAGCAAACCAAAATTTGGAGGGTGCGGGTTGATGAAAGAATTTAAAAAGCAAACTTCAATTCAATAACCTAAATATATATAGAAATAAAGCGAATCTAACCTTGAAAATATAGAAGATAAAAACAATCATTATATCAGAGTTACAAATATAATCTAGTTAAGGAATTCCAAACGTTTTTTTTAACTGAATAACTAATTTCCAGTCATCCTTAGACAGTTCATCTCTAAAATGTTGTTTTAAGATATCAATGGAATCTCTAGTAATACGACTAACTAATCTATCGTTATGGTCAAAATGTCTGCCATAAGTAATGTTTGTGTCAGATGCAAAAGGTTGGATCTTAACAGCAACTTCTTGGCCTTTCTTACCTTCGCTTACAGGCTTCTTGTTGAATTCCACACTAATTACACGGCCGATCATTAAGTTGTCCTTTTCAGGAACGCATAAAGGTGTACCTGGCTTTAAGATACCTTCTTCCACATAAACACCACAAATAATTGGATCCCTAGAATTAAAAATGTATTGAGGAATAATTTTTAATATACAAGGAAATACAACTTTCTGTGACTTTTCCTTCTTTTTTTCTTCTTGAATATCACCATAATATTTAGAAAACATATCGCAAAGATGATAAATAATATTTGCCTTCATTATTCTTACATTAAGTTTCTTTGCCTCAACCTCTGCCTCTGAATCTACCTTGATGTCAAACGCAAGAATAACTGCCATTTCAGGGAAACCTCTTTCATGCATAATGGACGCTCTCCTAACGTCAGACTTATGAACAGTACCGATATTTAAAGCGACCACCGGAATATTAGAAGACTTTAGAAAAACCAACAAAGCTTCTAGAGAGCCAAGAGTTGAAGCCATGACATAGACTCCATTCCCGGTTTTATCTACCGAACTAAAAATCTCCCCCATATCTTTCATTACTTCTTCCTTTAACAATTCGATATCCTCCGAAGTTGAATTCCTTGGAGGTACCAGTAACTGCGTTCCTGCAACAGCGTCATCAAGCCCATTTGCACATATCTTCACCCCCATCGAAGCTTTGATAAAACGGTGATGAATATATTCACCCTTTACTCTCATTTCATGCATTGGTTGAGGAGTTAATAGCGCTCTAATTGTTGTTACAATGGGAGCAGATAGGCCACAAACAACAATTGTATCTCCCTCTCTCAATATTCCAGATACGAGAATCACATCAATTGTCACGCCCAAGCCATCAATAGCTTTTACTTCTAAAATAGTACAACTTAGTTCACGTGTATTCAACTTTAAATAGTTAAGACCCATATAATTTTGAGTTAACTGAGCAATTAGATAAATTAAGTCAGGTACTCCTTCTCCAGTAACAGCGCTAGTTGGGACAATTGATACATTACCTCTGAAATCGTCGTTCTTCCAATAAATATCACAATTTAACCCTTCTTCGGAAAGCTCTAGAAGAACTCTATTGAGGCGAGTATCAAACTCATCTCTAGTACTATCATTCTGAATTGAAAGTGCTGATCTAGAAGAAGACCAACCCTGCTGAATCCAACCATAAAGTCTGTCAATCTTATTTAGTGCAATAATAAAGGGGCATTTTCTGCTTCTAAGTAACCCAATACTTTCTCTCGTTTGTGGTTCTAGTCCATGCATAATATCTACAACGAGAACAGCTATATCACATAAAGAGGAACCCCTAGATCTTAAATTATTAAAACTTTCATGACCAGGAGTATCGATAAATAGTAGTCCAGGAATTTGCAATTTAAAATCAGCATCAACCTTCCCGACTTGTTCAGAAAGCATTTCAGGTGGGAAGTAAGTTGCACCAATTTGCTGAGTTATTCCACCTGCTTCATTGTCCTGAACATTTGTTCTTCTCATTTTGTCAAGAAGTTTTGTTTTTCCAGTATCAACATGCCCTAATATACAACAAACTGGAGATCTAAATCCTTGATCTTCATCTGATTCTTCCGTTAAATCCTCAATGTAGTTTTTATCTGTGATATTAACGGTTTTCTTTGGTGAAAGTGTGTCGTTTATATTGTCTTTAGAAACATTCATACTTTTCTGTTCCACTTCGCTTTCAATTACTTTTTCCCACGAATCTAATACAAATTCCTGTCCTACAGCCTGAGTTTCTATATAATTGCAATTTTCACCTTCTTCTATATTGTTAGTAGATAGAATATCTTCTTTTTGGTTAGACTTGTTTTTTTTCTTTCTTGTTGCAAGCCCAACGTTAATATTTGAATTAGCGAAGCAGCCATCATTTGCTGATACTACGCCCTGCTGTTTAAGGTATTCAACAAATTGCTCACGCTTTTGTCTTTCAGCCTTCTCCTTAGCAGACAAAAGTTTTCCTTCAGCTTTTAATTGTTCCCTACGTTCCTTTCTTTGTTTCTGTTTTAAAAGTTTTTCCTCATTAATTCGCAGCAATTCCTCTTCTTCCAACTTCCGTCTTTCTTCTTCTTTCCTTTTCTCTTCTTCTTCTCTTCTTTTCATCTCCTGTTCGTTTTCTTGAATCAACCTCAATCTTTCCGCTGCTGCTTTAGCTGCAGCACTTATATATTTGGGTTTTGCATTGTCTTTGTTTGCTTCCGAACCAGCATCTTCAGTAGCTGAAGCTTGTGATTTCGCCTGCTTCTTCTTCTGTTTTTTAAGTCTATTTTTCAAAGTTTGTGAAGATACATTCTCCTCTACCTTCACTTCCTTGGGATCTTGTAATTCTTGTTTTGCCTCTGCATTATCAACCGTTCCAAATTCCGCTAATAATGCATCCAAATCCTCGAGATCCTGGTCCGGTTTCTAAAATAACAGAATTACATCCGGCACAATAATCAATACAAGTACTACTTACCTTGTTTGCATTTTTCTTCTTGCCCGACATTTATCTCACAATGTAATTTTTATTTTTACTTTAAAGAGCATTAAAGAGCATCGCGCCCAAAGAAATTACCCGCTATTGAGAGACGAAAACCTGTCTCAAAAATATTAGTTAATTAGTTCAAATAAACGTCTACAAAAACAAAATTGCTGGAACTGGTTTTTAAATTTCAGTTTGTACAGGCATCCTACAGATCCTTTAAGTTGTTATTTTTCAGAATTTAAATCATTAGAATTCAATATGACAGCAGAGGCGAACCCTATGAAGAATATCAAAATAGAAAAGTTGGTTATCAATATTAGTGTTGGTCAATCAGGTGATCGCCTCACCCGTGCAGCAAAGGTATTGGAACAATTAACGGACCAGAAACCCGTTTTTGGTCAGGCTCGCTTTACTATTCGTTCCTTCTCTATCCGTAGGGCTGAAAAGATATCGTGCTATGTTACTGTTCGTGGTGATAAAGCCGAAGAGATTCTCGAGAAAGGTTTGAAAGTAAAGGAGTATGAACTTCGTAGAAGAAATTTCTCTGCAACTGGTAATTTTGGTTTCGGAATAGATGAACATATTGATTTAGGTATCAAATATGACCCCAGCACCGGTATCTATGGTATGGATTTTTTTGTACAATTGACTAGACCAGGTAACCGTGTTAGTCTAAGAAGGAAATGTAGATCTAAGGTTGGCAAGCACGGGAGAGTTACAAAGGATGAAGCTATGCAATGGTTCCAATCTAAATATGACGGTATTATCTTGAACTGAAAATTGCTGCACGTCAGTCAGCAATATCGACTCTATTAGTACTAGATTGATCTAGTGGTTCATAGTAATAACTTATACCTTTAAAATTAATATTTTTAGTATCTTCTAGTTACCTTTCTTTTTGCAACGCCTTCCTCAGACTCACTATCTGTACTGGTTTCATCCAAACTCTTAAAGCACTCCTCAGATGCTACATGTTCTATGAGCGAATTTCTAAGAGGAATGTCTTCATCCCAGTCCAGTTGTTTAGTGAGTTGAGGTATAGTGAATCTAAATAGTGAAAGTAAGAAGATATCAAAAAACGATATTATGTCACAAGAGGGAATTAACTTATCCCTTAAATCTTCACAGTTAGAAGAAATTACATCGTGAAATTCGCTATACTTAAATAGTGGAGTGTTTTCCCCTTCTAGAAGTTCTGTATAATATTCAAAAAGTTCTTTCTTCCTTTTATTCGTAATTTCCCAAAAAGCTAATACAGATATTTTAACCATTTTCTTAGTGTGTTCATCATTAATGCAAGATTTATTGTTTTTTAAAACTTCTTTATTTACAAAAATAGAAACTTTATATTTTTCTTTACCCTTATTCAGTGAAAAAAAAAATTCAACTTTGTTATTTTCAAGGCGGCTATTCACAGAAATATTATCTAACTGATTTATTTCCTTTAAGACTAGCCTAAAATCACTACCAAGTGAATGCTTATGTTCTTCTGCTGTATTTATTATCAGATTTTTGATTTTATCATTTATCATCATCAAAAAGTAATAACCAAAATTCTGGTTGGCGGCATAGGTTATTTATTTGAATTCATTTAATGGGTTTTGTTTTTAATTAATTATTCTCTAATGGATGGAAAGAACACTACTAGAGAAACATCAAGTAATCAATCTAATTACAATGTAAACAAAACTGTTTATCTTAATAACTTAAATGATCGTGTGTCTATTCACAAGCAAAAAATAGCTCTTGAACAAATTTTTGCAAAGTATGGCAAGATTGAATCAATAAAAATCTTTAACTCATATTTCAGGAAGGGCCAAGCATGGGTAACATTCCTTAATATTGAATCTGCCGTAAGTGCTGTGAAAAACGAGAATGGAACGCAACTATTTGGGAAACATGTTAATGTTTCATTTGCTGTTAAGGAATCAGAATATAGAAACATTACAATTTGCAGTTGCAATTCGACCCCACCGATGATACCGAAGTCCATATCTACTCGTATTGAACTATACAGGCAATATCTAACTCAGTGGTTAAAGAATGCAGAAAACAACGGTTTTCTCCAGCCTCTAGACAAACCTGAAAAAAACAAAATTAAAATACTTAGTAGTCAAATTTTATATGATACTAACTATGCAAATTTGATACGTTCAAATAAATACAAACAAATTAGCGCACAGTTTTTCTTAAATAATGAACCTGCAGTTAACTCTCTCAAAAGAAAGCCAGAAATACATGTTGAAGATGCTCCCTCATTTAGATACAACAAGTTTTCAAGTAGTACAGTTCCACAAGAGATAAGCAACACAGTATTCGTACAGATCGAAATGGGATTATGTAAAGAAGAAGATTTATATATTTTATTTAGTCACATAAACGGATTCAGAGAACTTCGTTTTATACCAGTAAGTTTCAAAAGTTACTTAACAGTTTAAATCACTCACATCAGAATCACCAAGTTGCATTTGTAGATTTTTCTACTCAAGTACAAGCAGCAACCGCGATTTCCAAGTTGGATAACTTTTTATTAAATAACTCGACAAGGCTCAAGCTCTCATTTGCAAAAAAAAAATAAGCGCGCAGTTTTCTGTCTCATTTTTTGTTGTCTCGTTCTAACGTGCGAAGATCACTTTGCAACTAGTGTGTACAATAATGATTGTATATTCCCAATCGGTATTGAAGAGAACGTTGCTATAATTTTTGGAACTTAAAACACCTTATGGCAGTAAATTTAATTGATGTCTTTTGTTTTAGTTCCTAAATCTAAATATTGTTTACATTTTGTGATGATGATCTTCTTAGGACACCTACAGACATCAACTTTGATGGTTGAGTATTACGGTTATCCCTGTCTGAGCAAATAATGTAAACACTTTCTACTCAAGGACGATGATCGAGGTTTTCCATTGCTAGATAGTATCTGATATACTGATGTGAATTGGATATGCCAGTTGGCTCTTCTGAGTCCCTGAGATTCAAAATTCCGACAGTTCTTTTTTTTTAGATTAGTGGTTCTTTTTCATATATTAGTGGATTTACTTCCATTTTCATTCTTTTTATTGAGCTTGGCGAATTTTTGCGCTTGATCTCCTCTTCGGCGTCGTTTCTTATGTACATTTTGACTGTTTTCGCGTTCCTCTTTATAGATTCATTCTTCTTCGTTTCCTTTTTGTCACCTTCGTCGTTGATTGCATCACCTTGAGTGCAGCTTGGTGAATGCTCACTGCTAGAAGTAACTTCTACAACGAATGTCTGTTCTGGTTGTGAATTTGAAGGATTAGCGTTTTCAAAATTAATATTTGATTGTTCAATATTTATTGCGCCGTCTTTTATATGGTCAAGATATGATCTGAGCTAAGTTTTATTTTAGTAATAAGTTTTTTAATGTTAAATCTAACTTACTCTCTCAATAAATTCATAGATTGCTTCAGACCATACATCCCTATCAATTTCTATTGTTTTAAAGAAAAGATCGTGAATTCCATATAGATCATGGTACTTAATATATATTTGATCTCTATCAGTTTTATCTGGAATTACCACGCTCATAGCAAGAAATGGATATCCTCCTAATCTGCTACTTCCTTTTAGATAATCTCCTTCACTTGCCCAATAACACCATTCCCATCTGAAAATTATTAAAAATTGTTGGATTAATATTTTTATTAACTAACCTATTAAAAGTAACCTCCACTGCTCTGAAATAAAACATTCTCAATTTATCTAAAAAAAAGTAAAAAGCTAAAAAAAAATTACAGAAACCTACCTTTGTTCCCATTTTCCAAATAATATAAATTTCCCTGCAATGCTTTAGAAAAAAATACCAATTGTTCCTTTTCTGACATTTTATCAAAATCTGCATAAATTGATTTATTACCCGAAATGTCCGCATCCGTTTGTAAATTAATCATTGCTTGAAAAAGAACTGGATTTGTATCATCAACTATAATATTTGCAGAAATCCTATAAAAAGATAATAGTAGTTTTGCGGCCACTTTTCTATCTTTTTGAATACTATATGTTACTTTCTTTGGAAACTTTGCATCAATAATATCCATAATGCTAATTCTGCATTCTCCAACTACTGAACTTGTAAAAGTACCATGGCTGATTAATTCAATGAATAAGTAATTTTCTCTTTGCCTCACAAAAATAATACATTTTTCTTTCCAACAACACTTAAACGACTTTTTAAGGTTATTAGCCATCTTATTAACATCTTCAGAGCAAGTAGTTATAGATGAATCATCAACTTCTCTACCGCACTTAATTCTTATTGAATATTTTCCTGGTTCTGGAATATCACCTCCTTCGAGAATGTCCAATAATAAATTAAAATTTTCATGTTTATGTATACCAAATTTTAAAAAAAACCAACTAAAAGGAAAGAATTCAGACGGATGTGGAATATACTTGCGAAATATTAGTAATAAACCTCCGAAGGCAGCACAACACAGAATACCACTTGACAAATCAATCAGTCCTCCTGCCTTTGTTCTTAAATGTTCTATAAATCCCCACATTGATTTATTAAATTCTAAAATAGTTTAAATATTTTGGTGTGCACACACTCAAAACAAGAAACAACTATCTACCGGAAAACTCAAATAGAAACAGTTATATGAATAAATAAATAAATAAACAAATATATATATATATATATATGTACATCAAACATCTATATTATAAGAAATAAACACAATCTCCTATGTTTAATTTAAATTTTGGTGGTGGGCATGATATTATAATGTGACTTTCACAATTAAAGCATTCTTTCAGAGAATTATCATTAATAATTGATTCTAATTCTCCCAAATTTGGAGAGAACTTTTGATTCTTTAAATCTTCCCTTTTATTGAATTGATGTTCATCAACTCTAACTGGCCTATAAATGGCAATTGCCAACCTTCTATGTTTAAGAAGTTGCTATTTTACATATTTAAACAATCATGAATAAATTTCGGGTTAACTTACCGAAAATAAGTTATAAAATGTAGAATTAACAAATACGAATGGAATTTCTTCCATTTGTAAATTACAGTTCTTTTCGTTATACCTAATATTGCCAAATGTTTTACAGGTTTGGTTGCCATCAATTATTTGGTTAATAAATGATTTATTTATTGGATTATTATCCAATATTGGTACCAAAAAAGGAACCAAGGAGTCAATAATGTTATCCACAAAAAATTGTCCACTTAGAAATTGTCTTGAATAAAAAAAATCCAAGTCGTTTTTAAATGAAACAGAGTAATCTGACCCATCGATTCTTGCTGGCCAATAATCAGAATATTGAAATAACAACAACCCAATATCCGTTTCCTTAATATCAATGATCAAAGGTGGAATTTTTCGGGATCCTACTAAGGAAGAATTATCTTTTTTTTTGTGTTTGGAAAATAAATAACATATTGTTATCCACGTATTAATCGCATGTTTCCCATGTCTAACATTAATTAACTCGTCTTTATCTTTGTTTAAAACATTTCCAGTTGAATCAAAAATAATAATTCTCGATGCAACCAGTGCCCCGGCTTGTTTTAGATCATTCTCTGATGTACCAACACCAGATACTCGGGCAATTTTTCCGAAAAATTCCTCATTTATAAAACTCAAAGCAATATTTTTCTCGCATAAAACAATAAAATTGGAAGGCTTAAGTGAAAAGGTAAATTTTATCAGCATATCAATCCTTTCATACCATCCAATGATTAATACAATTGGATATTCTCTATTTATAAATACCCTTGAAACAGCTTCAAAATAATTTGTAACTAGCGGAATATTAATATTCACTTCATGTAATAAGTTCATATTGGACTGTGAAAGATTAATTGAATTAGAAGAATTTATTTTGCACATCTCAAATTTGCTATTAATATTTGCCATATTTGATATAGAATCTTCAAAGTTATTAGGCAAAACAGCGTTTTTCATTTGATCAAAGCAGCATTGGTCGTCGTAAGAAATCGAATATTGAATTGAATTTGTAAATTCACGATTATGTTGGCTGTTTTGTGTATTTTTTGCAGTTTCATTAATATTAGTAAAATTCTTATTTATAAAATTTTTATCAAAATCATTTGAATCGTACTGTTTCTGAACTTCAGAAATTAATTTGCACTCATCAATGTTCAAATGTTCTTTATTTTCAATATATTCTTTTGAGTTGAGCTTTTTAACCCTTGTAAGAAATACATTAGATGGAGAGCAACTTCTCCTTCCTATTTTTTTAATAAACTCCTCAGTGTAGTTTTTTGGTGATTCCAGTAATTCTGCTTTTTTCAAAAGTGAGATACTCGAAGTTAGCACAATCCCAAGATAATTTGAGCCTTCATAATGAATATTTGAAGTATCTCCAATAATGTATTGATGAGGGTTTAAATATGTTTTATTTGTATTAGGACAATATATTCCGATCAAAAATATTCCTAAATGTTTATAAATATATTTAGTAAAAATTTGTATTGGATATCCAAAAAATGAATTCGGGAATCTTAATGTATGAACCTTAAAATGAAGTCCTCTCCACCTACACTTCCATTCATATGAAGTTATTTTTGATCTATCAATATTACTAGTAAAAAATGTATTTTTTGGAGGTTCTTGGAGTTTTCTAAGCATGTTTTCATTTTTTGGTATAATTAAATGTAATATTATTGGCAAAAACCCTGGACAATTACTAATACTTTTGCTTAGTAGTTTAATTTTTAAATTTTCCAATGAAAGACTTCCTAATACGCCAGTTATCTTTGACATACTTGCAACTTGAGATGAATTAAAAACAAGAAAAAATTTCTCTTTTAACCCCAATAAATTAGTTAGACCTAAAATTTGTATTATTAATAATAATTATTATATTTATCACTTACACATAGCAGTAATAAATGCATCGAAATCACTTTTATACATTTCTTTATTCAAAATCATTTCTTTATGCAATAGTGGTTTTTCTGATCCATATATTAAAACAATAGAGCTGAACTGTACTAGGTTGTTTATTGCAGACCCCAAAGAACCTTGTTTTATACTTAATCGAATATAGCCTCTTTGCTGTGATATTTTGACTATATTTTGGTACTCTAGTATTTCTATCGGTGTTATAAGAATTATAGATTTGAATCTTCTCTGTTTTTGTAGAGAGAGAATTTTTGTAATAAATAGTAACTGCTTTAAGAAAGTGTTAAAATTCCATTTAAAAATCAAAACAACTTACTTTTGGTGGGATTGCTCCAATAATACATAAATATGTGTCATTTTTTCTAATAAATGACCCAATTGAGTCGGGCGGTGTATTTAATGCTTCTTTCAGTCTTTGGAATTCATGTGGAAGCAATACAAGAGTTAGAGTGATTACAATGATTGTAACAAGCCTTCCCTCTCTTTTTTGTGGAGAAAAATCACCATACCCTACTGTACCAATAGTTACCACCGAGTAATATAAATAATCAAATAAACTATTATAGTTTTTTTCTGAAGGAGACTCTATTGTAAAAATTGCACCAGCATGAGTTAAAATGATTGTTATTGCGCCTGCAAAAATTCCTATTTATTCAAAATTAAAGATTCTTTAATTAAAAAAAAATTTCTTACCAATAACTCTTCTTTTTATCGCAGAAATATGTGGCAATAACATATCCAACACTTTTTCTGTCCGAAATAACCTTAAAAACCTTAACCATCCAAATCTAACTTAGTCTTTAGTCTTTGAAAAAATACGCCAAACTTACATTAAAAGCCAGCTTTGACTTGATTCGTAATGTGGGCTGATTGTTATGATGAACAGTAAGAACGGAGGAAGAGACAAAAAATCGATAATCTGATAAAAACTGAAAATATAACGAATTGTACTCTCTTTTCTATACCAAATTGCTATTAAACCTGACAAAAATAATTAAATTCTTTTTTCATTTTATAACATACCAATCACATAATCATAAGAAAGCATCCACAAAAACGTCGATTCAAAAAAATAATAAATCTCTGGAATATTTTTAAAACTCCAAGGATCATTATTATTTTCACGATACATTTTTGTTGTTGCCCAAATGTAAACCCCAGACCACAACATTGATTTTATAATGTGACCTAAACATAATAATTAGACAATAGAAATAAAATAAAATCTTACCAGTTTGATATGCAGGAGTTTGTGTTTGTCTAAAACACATTTCGATGAATGAATTTGATATTTCTGAAATACTTTTTATTAACTGTGAAAAACTTGGGTAACCTGTGTGAATTCCCCAATGAATCAATTCAGCACCTTTTAATGTGAAAAATTTATTTGAATAAAATTCATTGCTTATAACCTAAAAATGATGATTCCCCAATGTAAAAATTTAAACTAACTTGTTTCTGTATTCGAGGAATTGCAGCTACCCAATCATCAGAAGCAGCTTTTGGAATTATTGAATGATGATCAAATGCATAGTTATATATTCCCGTTTCATTTAACGATTCTGAACTACCACTTTTACAGTCTATTTCAATGCACTCTTCCAGTTCTTTTTCATTCTTTTTAAGATTTGATTTTTTCATACATCTAAATTACTTATTATTATTCTAAAAAAAAGTTGTTAACTTACGATCTGCTCTTTTTATGAAAAATTCTTGACAAAAGCTTATATAGCTTCCTTTTAATCAAACAATAAGAAGTATTCCAATTTAAAAATTTTGGAAGATTAAACCATTCAATAATTATATAAAGGAAGAAAAAAACTCCACTATTAAATACTTAAGATATGGAATTTAGATTATTGTATGTATTATTTTTAACTTACAAATTGCAACAATTCCAGGAAACGAATAATAATTATTTAACACTAAAACAGCTGTTGAAAAAATAAAAATACTGTAAATAAAAGTAAAGAATGTTCTGAATAAACTAAAATCTATTATTACTGTAAAAATTAATGATCTCGAAGCATACCTTTTAAAGTTAATGTTTTTTTTTTGATCTTTCGTTATTGAGAATGGGTCA
Source organism: Cryptosporidium ubiquitum (assembly GCF_001865345.1). Taxonomy (NCBI): domain Eukaryota; phylum Apicomplexa; class Conoidasida; order Eucoccidiorida; family Cryptosporidiidae; genus Cryptosporidium; species Cryptosporidium ubiquitum. Next base: position 485,727 of record NW_021639820.1, on the reverse strand, counting down.
TCTTGAAAATTTAAAGACATCTTCAAACGAATAATAATAAATGTTCATTAAATACAAAACCCAGTGCTTTGGTCAATTTATTTTATATTTTGATCGTATCTTTCTTTTAACCATGTAACAGATCTAATCTTAATGCAGATTATAGCGCCAATAACTGGAATTAATGTTTGTCATTAATTCTAATGAACTTAATAATTATTGATCAAAAGAATATTAATGAAGACCTAACTGTCGAACTGTCTTCTAGACAGTCAAATCATTGTGTTTCGGTCCTGGAGGTTAATATTGGCTCGAAACTTAATGTAGGAGTTAAAAATTCTGGAAAAGGAACAGCAACGGTAATTAAAATAATAAAAAAAGAAACTAATAAAGACGGGAAGATAAAATGCGAATCAATATGTAGCTTCTATAATATTGAAGAAATAAATAGCCAAATAATTAATAAATCCAGAAAACCTATTTCGGAAATCAATAACCGAAGTAATTTGCAATACACTGTTACAATCAAATTAGATACGCCTATTCACAAAGAAACATATAAACATGAATATCCACTAATAGACTTATTAATTGCCCTTCCTAGACCAAAAATATTTGAGAAAGTACTTCAAAATGCGGTTACAATTGGAGTCGGAAGAATTATTTTCGTTTGCACTGATAAATCTGAAAAGTCTTATTTGAATTCATCTAAGATAAAAAAAGAGTCGATTGATGAAATTATACAACTTGGACTTGAACAGGCATCAAAAACATTATGTCCAGATGTTTACGTTTATGCTTCATGGAAGTTTTTCCTGCAGCACTTAAGGTAAGAATTATTCTTTAAATTATAAATATTTACGCCTTTAGGGATTACTTTTTTTGTAAAGAAAACATGATAGGAATTGTTGCTGACGTAGCAGGTAGTAGCAAGATTACCGAGATAGGGCTACAAAGTCACGTCGGACCAATTATTCTTGCTATCGGGCCCGAAGGAGGTTGGACAAAAGAAGAATTAAAAGATTTAATTACAGAAGGGTTTAAAGTTGTAAATATAGGTGATCGAATTCTTAAAGTGGAGACAGCGGTTATATCTTTATATTCAAAAGTGAGTTTTTATACAGATTAAATAAAGTTAAGCTAATCTTCTAGGCCGAATTGTTATTAACCGATTCTGAGGTCAGAAAAAATGCAAGTATTGCAAAGAGAGACAATTATTGGTTTCCGTCTAGCAATGGGCCAGGTATGTTGAAATTCAATTATTTTGGGCCAAATAGTTTTTTTAGGGATTACCGTTTTACCAGTAAAAGGAAGAAAGTGGGATAATAAATTTTTTTATACTCAATCTCCAGAATTAAAAAACATTTAGTTATATATTACCGCTATAACTTTACCCACTTATAATAAAGTTGATTTTATATCATACTAGAGCATGAACACTATATTTCTCCCAGAAACACCAAAAGAGCAAAAAGGAAATAATTTGGAATTAATCAATTTGGTTTCCGAAAATGCAATAGAAAAAAATTTTTCATTAACTGAGGAAACAAATTTACTCCTTAAAATACAGAATACTGAAAGTGAAATTTTTAAAGAACACTTAGACTATATTGAATCTGACAATCAGTTTTTACTTAATGATTGTTTAAAAGGAACCCCAATCAGAAAAAGATGTGATAAAGAACGCTCATTTACACAATCAAATAAGCTTTTAATTACTCCAAAGAAATATTTTGGGGAAGATATTTTAAACACTGTTCCAAAAAATATGGGAAGATTCGTAAATTCTCTAGAAAGATTATCAATAGATAAAAAAAACAACATAACATTAAGTAACACGCCACAGAAAAAAGAAATGAGGTATTCTATGATTAAATTAAAACCTTCAATATTTAACAATCAAAACAAGTTTTGTCAAACGGAATCTTCATGCCCACACATTTCGGTAAGATTGGCTAAGGAAAGCTCCAAAAAATGGTTTTTAAATTTCTTCAATACAATATATGAATTTTTGATTTATCAATTACCACTGGCACTAATCTTTTATAGTTTTGCATTATTTCTAATTAGCGGTTTATGAGAAAAAAAATAAAATATTCTGTTAACCTATTCTAACTTTATTTAAAGGATTTATCATATTAAATGCTTCGCTTCTACCCAGAGGGTTCGAAAGTTTATTAACGAGTTCACTTACACTATTTTTCTCTAGTACAGAAATATTATTGAGATTTATTTTTTTTTCTGAGATCCACATATTTATCGCATTTGAAATTAGTGCGTCCGAGTCATATTCTGAAAGCCAAAGTTTCATAGAATCTAGAAAATATGAAAGCGATTTGCTTTCTGGATAAGAAACAATCAGTTCTTTAGTTGCATGCACCAAAACTTCCATTAGTGGTACTTCCAGTGCACTCGATACCTTGAATGCAAGTGAATATTCACGAATTAGAAAGAGAATTACTATTGTATCTCTCCTATCTTTATAATTTGGACTTAAAATCGATTTGCGTGCATTTTCTCTTAATAAGAGTTTAATAATCGAATTCTGCAGTTCAAGTAATTTGATTATTTTTTCTATTGATAATAATGAAAGACCCCCCCAAGGAGTTGTATTAATCTTATAAATAGGTATATCAGCAATAAATGGAATAAGTATATCGTTTAATTTTCCAGAATTTGTTAAACTTTGAGATGTAGAGGGGTTTTCTAATGTTTTTTCAGAATTGTGATAATTTATTGTGGGGAATCCCTGTTTGTTATTCTTTTTATTTACTCCAGACTTTACCTTTTTTTTCAATATTAATTCTGCATTTTTAAAATGGTACAAGGCTGACTCTAAGTATCCAGTCCTCGAGTCAATATTTAAATGGTTTAACAATGAAAGGTGAATTGCAATTGCTCCTATAATTGCATGAGGAATTTCGATAGAAACTGATAATGATAGAAAAGACATATATAACATTTCCAACGCTCCATTAGATTCTAAGTACTTCTGTATTATATGCTTGCACTTTTTTACAAATATAGAAGCCCTTGGGCCTCCCAATGGTACTGCCTCATTCATTGCGCTAATTAGACAATTTAATTGGTTTTTATAATGGGCATTTTTTATAACTAAATCAAAAAATAATCCTTCGAAATTTTGTTCACTATTTGTTTGCAATTCACCCTTTTTTTCTGTTAATAAAGATCTAGATTTAGAAGCTCCAAGTTCAAAGCTCCATCTTAAAATGTAAACCATTGCTTCCCACCAAAAATTTAATTTCACAAAAGTATTTATTGTTAAATAGTGATTCGGAATGTTTTGTGTCAATAAGTGGTTGATGAGATCAAATTGAAAAAATTTCTTTTTATTATTACTCTTTTGGTTGTAATAAATTAGCGTAATGTTTGGTTTTTTTACTTGGATGCATTTAATAATCCTAGATTTTTGTGTATCTCTTGTGAATATATTATTTTTAATAGAATTTGTTATTCTCTCCAAAAAAAACGTAGTATATGATGAGCTTAAGTTATCATTCGAATTTGTAAAGAAATCAGAATTATTTTCAATTCCGACTGATAAATTATTCAAATTAAAAACGAAGTCTGGCAGACCGTTTATTGCGTTCCTTCTAATTTTAATACTAGAAATAAATGTCCGTTCGTATAATTCAAGTAAAATTGGACTAAAAATATCGGAATTGAATAATAATGATAATGGAAAACGTAATATATAATTTTCTCGACCTCCAGTACAAATTTGAAGCTTTTTCCAAGAATGATATGTTAATACTATTATCAAAATATTCAAATTCAATATATCGGGTTTTGAAAGCATAATATTTTCAATTATTCTCATTGAATCATTCATCGGGTTCTCAATTTTAACTATTTTCCCTTTATTTACATTCCATTTACTGCAAAATATTTCCATTATAATTTCATTTCTTGATCTAGATGTATTTAGAGTTATGGAATCCATATGATTCTTTTTTCCGTTATAAAGCTGGTTTATTTTATTAATTATAATTGAATCTGCAACTATATTATGAACAATTGAATTTCCAGATTCCAAATTTTTTATTTTTGTAGTTGATTCTAAAAAGTTATTTTTACTCAAATCTTTTAATAAGTTTAATTGATCAGAAAAAATTAAAATTTGAATTATATTCTTATTCAGAAATACTATGTCTTTTAATGAAAAAACTATTCCAGGAATTCTTTGCCAAATTTCAAGTAAATATGATAGGCTTCTAATCGCTACATTAAATTCATTTTTCCCAATATAATCGCTTGCCCAAGTTAATAAAACAAATAGATTTCTAAATAAAACTCTCGACTTAGAAATATTTTCCATATTTAATTCATTCTTTACGCTCAATCCTCTCTTTTCCCCTAAATTTGATCCACATTTATATACATTCATATATCGATTCTTGGTATAATATGAATTCTTTCTTGCACTAGAAAATTTAGAAAAAGGATGAAGATTCTCTGAAATCGTTTTTAATGAACCTTCCTCAGTAACCCAAAGTTGTGAATTACTGCACTCAAACCTTGGACGGATTAATGATTGATCTGGCATAGATTTTTTAAATATTTTGTAAAGCTGATTTGACATTTTGTCAAAAATATTCAATAAAAGATCATTAATGGTTTTTTTTTTTGGTATAATGGAAATTAGTTTTATAGAAAAATATACATCAATGTTATATGATTGAGTCTCTTCTACATTTAAATTTAGTTCAATCTGATTTTCGATTGTTTGAAATAATTGTAAACACATATTTATGTCAGCTTGTCCAAAAATAAAAGAAGTTTTAATTTTTTCTATTATGAACTGCTTATTTTCAACAATTCCAAATGATTCTTCAATTAAATATAACAAAACGTCAGATTTTAAAAAAATATCAATGTCTCTTTTCAGTATTTCAATCAGTTTATTGTTCCTTGTCATTATTGCCAGTCTAATAATTAAATATGGTGAAAATAAGTTTGATACTTGAATATTTTTTATTCCAAGATCTCTTACCAACTTTAGGGAAGTTAATATAGTTTTCAATACGCTGACTCTATTCATATCTAATAATGAACTTGGTGAATTAATATAAGCATCCAAAATTTTATATTTTTCGATTATACCAGTATTACTAATTAAAAGTCTTCTAATATTTTCAAAGCTACTAATATTTTTTGAAATAATTAACTTATATAATTTGCTAATATTAAGTTCTTGAAAATTGTAATCATCTTGCATATTTGCTATAATATTATTTATGTTTGAAACCAAAGAAAAATTATTGTAATGAGTATTCCTTTTTACCTCCTCAAAAAATTTATACCCAGAAAAAATATTTGTTATAGATTCTTTTTCCGAATATTTTATATCTCTATCATATTCTATAACTTTTAATAGCAACTTTTGTGATACCAGTTTTGCGATATTGAAAAACTTTGCTTCTAATAAACAGTTCAATAATAATACAATCCCTTTTGTAGATTTCCATTCCTTAATTAAAATGCACCATTTATTCCACAAACTTGTGTTATTCTTAAAACGCTTAATATATGAAATGCAGAAAAGTCTTTGTATAATTAAAATAATAACAATATTTTCTTCAATAAATTTTCTTTTCTTATTTGTTTTTGAGTTTTTAAACCAAGAATAACTATATTTCATGGTATTTTTGTAAGCAATTTCAACAATTGATAAAACAAAATTTGGATCAGATATTGGCTGAATTTCAGTTATCAACTTATAAATATTATAAGGACTGTTTAATTTTATTATTTTTTTAAAATTAATCAAATTCAGGTTATGAATTATATTCTTATTTTTCAATATTTTCCTGGATAATTTAAACACGATTTTATCCACAGTATTAACACGATTAACAAAAGAAATTGAAAATAAATAATTAATTAAGCCAATTTTTTTTTCAAAATTCTTTATAATATATAAATTATCATCATTTAGAAAAAAAAAAGTATCGATAATTGATAACCACTTAAATAAATAATTAAAATATTCCAAAGATTTTGAAAAATAAAACCCAGATATTTTATCTATATTCATATTTGATAATTTATATTCAAGTTTTCTATTTATATTGTATTTCCAGATACGGTACTTCAATGAAGTTAATAATATTTGTTTTTTTGTGAGAATGTGATTTATTTGGTTTTCTAAAACGAAATTCCATGTTGAATAACTATATTCTGCATTTCCACTTGGCAAAATATTGTGAATTACAATTGTAAATGTCCCTTTAAATGGATAGAACTGATTGATTAAAAACTCCATTTCGTTGTAAGAATTTATTTCAGTGTTTTTAAAAATTAATATTGAACTATAAAGGCAGTTAAGAGTTTTAATCACAACAGAGATTAAATCTGCTCTCATTATTTGAGAAAGTTCATTACTACCAACGTTTAATTTTCTTTCAAAAAATGAGTATGAGATTATTTCATTTGGAGTCAAAGCTAATATTGGGAATGCCTTATGCTTATCAAAATTTAAAAATAATACCGATATAATAGATTTTATATAATGAAGTACTGAGAACAAGTAGCCTGTGTTATTAACATTTGAAAATAAGTTTTGCTCTAAAATTTGATTAATATTTATTAAATTTTCACTTTTTGATTTATTTAAGGAAAAACCAGATAAGTAGTTTAATGAATGAGTTAAAGCTGTAGTAATCAATTTTCTATCATGTATTCTGTTTAAATGAGTTTTTATCAGTGAAGTTTGTTGTGGTAATGTATCTATTTCCATTATATATCTTGTTAGAGAAATTGTACTAGAAGAATGATAAAAAATAAGAAGCCTGCTCAAAGTTGTTTGAACTACTGTATTGTACTTAATATCTAAATTACTTGTGTTTTCCTCTATAATATTTTTGGCCTTTCCTATTTGTTCCAATGATATATTAACATTTTTATTTCCAAAAGAAATAGAGAAATCTATGAGTAAAAATGCAAAATACAATTTGGAAAAAACCTGTAACAACCATGCTATTTCATTTTCACAATCAATCAATTTGATTTCAATAAATGGAAAAAATGTTTCCAAGACTGAAAATAAAGATAACTGGTTAAAACTTAATATATCAATATTTGGAAAACCTTCATTAATATTTTTAACTATTCTATAAACAGTGTTAATGCTGTAATAATTATTATCATTTTCTTCAACAAAAAGGGCATGAAAAACAAAACCATCCAAAGCTATTAGTGTAACGTTAATAGAAAAATTAGAATTTAATATTAATTCATTGGATTTTTCATAGTTCTGAATAGACAAGAGCTTGAGCATAAGAATGGGAGAAGAAAGTAAAATATCTGAATAACTTTCACTGGTCGAATCGTTGTAATTATTTAAGACACAAAATGATTCGAAACTTAATGAATTTGAATACCATGGATTGTTTTCATAAGTTTCACGAAGAACCCATCTATTATGAAACAAGCTATGAAAATATTCAGAACTTTGACTATAACTTATCAGTGTTTTCCCAGTATTAAATACTTTTGATGGGATTGATAAAATAAAGCGATACCACCACGTAAATATTTCAAAATTTTTTGGCAATACGTTTGGAATTTTAAATGGAAATGAAAATAAAATCAACTCAATCATCAAAATAGTTTTTTCAAAAGTTTTCTCAATAACTTGCAACATTTCAATTTGAAAATTCTTGGACAATCGATTACTCCAAATCAATAAGTAGTATAACAATTGAGTGATGAAAAAAAATCTTTTGTTTGAAGATTGAATTAACGAATTGCTTATTTTAATTTTCCTTAAATAAATAAAGCTTTGGCAAAAAAAACAATATATTAATTCGTTGTGAAAGTAATTAGTTTGAATATTTCCAATCTCAATAGATATATTTTGTAAATTTAATCCAAAACTTGAATTTTCTTTCCCATCAATAATCTTAAAAACTTCTTTTTGTAGTAAATAAGATTTTATACAGTCTCTTTCTTTTGTTAATAACAATATATCGTTACCAATTGTTAATGGAAGAGAAATTAAACTTGTAATAAATTTTTCTAGTGATGTCCAACATATTGTTGTATAATTTTTAGAATGCCTGAAATTGTCAAAATAATAGCTGATAATTGATTTTTTTAAAATTATTTCTTCAAAAATTGTTTTAGTATTTTTATCTGAATAGCATCTGAATTCATTAGAATAATTTGAATTTAGTTTTTCAGAAATAAATATAGATATTGCATGTTTTCTTGATATTTCATCTAGATTATTTGCCAAAATTTCGCTCTCAGTGAATACTTTTTCATTTTTAATTGATCTAAATGGTAACCATAGGTTCTTTATTAGCTTCCAATTAAATACAGGATCATTTTTTAATCCAAGAAAAACACAAATTGCTCTTAAATGAGGAAAACAAAGAATAATTTTATTTGCAGCCTCAAAATAATTATCACTTTTGTTTTGATTTATTTTGTTCAACAAATTTGATACAAAAATAATAGGTAGCTCCTCAAATTTATTCCTTGATAAATTTAAATATCTTAAGTATTCACACCAAAAAATTGGATTTTCATCGAATTTGTAATGAATTGAAAAATCGTCGATAACAATGGGATACAAAATTACTTTATTTTTATTCTCAATGTATTTTGGTAACGAAAAAATTCCTAAATAATTATTTATTCCAAAATTGATATTAAACAAAAAATTGTCAAATTTTAGCACTATTTTTGAAATTAAACTTTGGTCCAAATTTGAATCTACAAGCATCCCAATATTATCATTATATTCGCCATTTTCAACTAAGTTTATTGTATTTAAATTATTCAAGTATTGATGAATAATTTGAAAATTATTTAATTTTTTAACAATATCTTCCGAAAACAAATTTTTAACATTCAATAAAACTTTAGATTCAATTGCACATATATTACATATTTCTTCACAAGCCTTTAGTGATTTAATCTGATCAATTAAAAATTTAACAAAAATTTCCTTTCTTAAATCGTATTTACAAAACAAATTTATTATGCAAAATATTGCAACTATTATTGAAATTACGTCTTCCGGTTCTTTAGGTTCTGTAAAGTGAGTATTAAATGGAATATTTTCTTTATATAGAAAGTTTTTAGAATCTAAATCATGATTCTCAAAAATATTTTCTAATCTAAGTATTGAGATACTTTTTGAAATCATTTTTACAAGTGAAATTGTGGATATTGTTCTGTGATTCTCCTTAAAAAAAATTAGATCCAAAATACAATTTTTTAATAAGATCCAATTTAAGCTAGTATTAATAGCAGATAACGTATTTTTAAGTGATGAATTACTTTTTAATGAACCAATTTCAAATTTTGATATATTTAAGCAATCCGTTAATAACTTTGCAATTTGAATAAAATGACTTCGAGACGTTTCAAAACATTCAAACATTTCACTGATTATTTTTACAGAAAAATACGCTTCCTCTTTTTTCGTTTTATCAACTGATAGATTTTCAAATAATTTGTTCAAATTTGTTGAAAATGAAGGAAATCTATTTAGATAAGGTGGTAATCCAACCATTTTTGGCAAAATTCTCAATTCTGGAACTTTAACTTCAAGTCCATTAATTAAAAAAGCAAAACAATAAAAATATCTTAACTTTTTAATTATGTCAAGGTTTATGTTAATATCAAAACTATCTATTATCATTTGACCAATTAATAAATCAAACTCGGTTCTACTAATAATGTAATCTTCAATATTAGCACGATTTCTAAAAAATAATTCATATTCTTTAATGCATGCAAGCACAAAATGTGCTGAAGTAGGAATTGTGACAGAAAGCTGCCAATCTGGGGGAGGGCCATAATATATTATGGAGTAAAGTAATTCAGAGACTTTTCTAAAGTTGATTAAACTTAGCTGAAAAATGGTTGATCTTGCTAATTCAAATTGGCCCAAAGAAAGATAATTGCACGTCAATGAGAACAGAATTTTTTCATTATTATCAGATAAGAATGGACAAAGATGTACTAAATTATCTTGATTTAAGTTAATTGAAACAAATCTTGACCTTCCGCTACTTCCACTTTCAAATATGTTAGTGTTCATAATATTTTAATGTTTGTAAAATCCATTTCTGAAAACTTGCGCCCAAAAAAATTGTAAATTATTTCTAATAGAAATCATGATAATTATATCAAAAACTATTGAAAAAAACATTTAAAAAAAAATATTTAATACTATATTTTTATATTTACATAATTATAAGTTTATTAACTTTATTGTTTTGCAAATCAATTTTAGATTGATCTCTAATATGAGCACTCACGAAATTTTGTGATAGTTGTATCGCATATACGTTAACAAGTGTATCCTCGTAATATTGTTTTTCCTCAATTAACGGTTTTTTTCCTATCATGTTCAATTACTATTTGAATATCTGTCCTAATTTAATAATTAGGTCAATTTCACTAAATAGTTTTTTTTTATTATGAAATATATTTTATTATTTTCGTTAATTATTGGTGCGTTTGGTGCACCTCAGGTTAAACCTAACATTCCTGGTGTAGCTTCTCCCTTGCCGCATACAAAAGGCCAGGTACCTACGTATGTCGAGACTCCACTGGAAAGTTGTCCTCCAGGGTATTTAATGGAAAATGGAGTTTGTGTTCAGCGCATCCAGGTTCCTCCAATGCCCTTTTGTCAAGAACCAGCAATTTATCATGAGGGGCACTGTTTAATAGTGACAGCACCTCTAAAACAATGTCCACCAGGATACGAAATATCGGGAAAACAATGTACTGCTACTAAAACCGCCTCTCAACAACCATCTTGTCCTCCAGGTACTACATTGCACGGAACAGAGTGTATCTCGAAACACATGATAGATACTGTATGTCCCCCTGGTTTTGTAGATAATGGAAGAGATTGTGTTGCATTCACAATGCCTGAAAAGGCTTGTCCACCAGGATTCGTTTTTTCAGGAAAGCAATGTGTTCAATCTGACACAGCTCCTCCGAATCCAGAATGTCCTCCAGGTACTTTGCTGGAGAATGGTACATGTAAATTAATTCAACAGGTTGATACCGTTTGTCCTTCTGGCTTTGTTGAAGAAGGAAATAGGTGTGTTCAATATCTTCCTGCAAATAAAATCTGTCCTCCTGGATTTAATTTATCAGGCCAACAGTGTATGGCACCAGAATCCACTGAATTAGAATCGACGTGTCCACCTAATTCAGTATTTGAAAATGGCAAGTGTAAGGTGATAAAGAATATTGATATGGTCTGCCCACCAGGTTATACAGACTCAGGAGATGACTGTGTACTTTACGTAGCTCCTGCAAAAGAATGCCCACCAAATTTTATATTACAAGGTCTTCAATGTATTCAAACTAGTTCTGCTCCAACCCAACCTGTATGTCCCCCAGGTACAGTATTACAAGATAATGCTTGTATTTCAGTACAAGCTATTGATGCCATTTGTCCACCAGAATTTTTGGATAACGGTAAAGACTGTGTGAAATATTCGCCAGTAACAAAAGAATGCCCACCTGGATTTACCTTGAGTGGAAATAGATGTATTCAAATTGTAAATGCTCCTATGGAATTTGAATGTCCACCAGGTACAATTTTAAAAGATGATCAGTGTCAATCAATAGAAAGAGTTGATACAATTTGCCCACCAGGATTCGTAGATAATGGCGAAGATTGTGTTCAGTTTTCTGCACCAGAAAAAATTTGTCCTCAAGGTTTCTCTCTTTCTGGAAAACAGTGTGTTAAGACAGAATCTGCACCAAGATTAACAGAATGCCCACCAGGTACAACTTTGGAAGGTAACAATTGTGTTTCATATGAACTAGAAGATGCCGTTTGTCCCCCTGGATATCTTGACAACGGATCAGATTGTGTCCAATTTTCTCAGCCAGAAAAAGAATGTCCAGCAGGTTTTGTATTAATTGGAAAACAGTGTACTCAGACCACACAAGCTCCACCACAACCAGAGTGTCCCCCTGGTACAAACTTAGTAAATGGACAATGCCAGAAAGTCGAAAGAATAAATATGGTTTGTCCAACTGGTTTCATTGACAATGGAGCAAATTGTGCATCTTTCTCTGCACCAAGCAGAGAATGCCCATCTGGATACACATTGTCTGGATCACAATGCGAACAAATAAAAGAAGCACCACCTGTTTCAGAATGTCCACCTGGATATACACTTCAAGGTAATCAATGTAATGCATTAAAAATGGTCGATGCTATTTGTCCAGATGGATTTTTGCCAAATGGAGATGATTGCATTCAATTTTCTCCTGCTTCAACTGTATGCCCAACCGGATTCACCTTACAAAACCAACAATGTGTTCAAACAACTAATTCACCAAAAACACCAGAATGTCCACCTGGTTCTGCATTGGATGGGGACTCCTGCACAAGACTTGTACCTGGAGCTCTTCAATACGTTTGTCCTGTTGGGACTAGGGAAGGCGATGTTTGTGTTGAAAGATCAATAAGTTCACCTGTTTTGGAGTGCCCACCTGGCTATTCATTAGAAACAGGCAAACAATGTGTTAGAAGAAGCCAGTATGACTGTTCAATAACAACTTACGTTACAGAGTGTAAAACTCCTGACGTTAAAGCCCTTAGAAGATTAGCAGCTGCGAAAGAAACATCAACAGTCTATGAGACATCCGAAATTCAACATTCAGGACACCATCATACTTCTCACTCTCATGGACACTCACATTCACAAGTTATCCCAATTCAAACTCAAAATATACACACACAACATCATAAAGAAGCACCAAGACCAATCTGTGAGGATGTTCCGAAAATTACTCCTAAAACTTGCACCAAGGCAGATTCTGTTCCGGCAGTACCTATTTGTGAAAATAACGCAGAGCTTGTAGGAAAAGAATGTGTATTAACAAACTACTATCCATTAGAAGCAATTTGTCAAGATGGAACAAGATCAAAGGAATGTGCTAAGTTTGTAAAAACTCCACCCACTTTAAAATGCCCACCAGGTTCCGTTGATGTAGGATCTCAATGCCAAATTAACAAATATTCCCCATATGATCTTGCATGTCCTGCAGGATATGCATTAGTTGGAGATAAATGTGCTATTACTAGAGAAAGAGTTTGTCCAAACGAAAGTTGCCAAAGGGTTGTGACTGCACCTGTTTCAATGACTTGCCCACCTGGATATCACCAAATAGATGAGGTTATGAATATTTCCACTCATTCCCACCACAGGCATCTAGCTGGAGTTCAGTCCACTTCTCAAAAAGGATATTCTCATGGGCATCATAAATATGTTCCCGTAGTTTCTCAACCACAACCAACTCCAGTCGCCGTCCCTATTCAACAAATGAAATGTATTCATGCAGACCATGCTCCATATAACCTTATTTGTCCTATAGGCTCTAGGCTCGTAGCAGATAAGTGTGTTACATACTCAGACAAAATATGCCCAAATGGTAATTGTGAACGCATATACAATGAACCTGCTGAGTTGGTATGCCCACCTGGATTTTCCTCATCTAAGCCAATTCAACCCGTAAATCATTCTCATGCCAACAATCCAACTGTTCCTATTTCTGTTCAATCACAAACAATTAAACAGCCACAAGTAATTCATCAAATGGAAACAATCCAACCACAAGTAGTTTATCAGACAAAAGAAGTTCTCACAACTTACCCAACTCAAATTTATCAATCGGGGTCACTTTATCAAGGATACAATCATCATCATCATCATCATCATCACCATAGACATCTGGCCGCCCCTGAGTGCATAAAAACAGTTTCAGTACCTTATATTTTGAAATGTGAATCGCCATTTATTTTAGATGGTGATAAATGTGTTGAAAAAACAGAAAAAATTTGTCTACAAGGTGATTGTAGAAAAAAAGTTGTTGTTCCACCAACTCTTTCTTGCCCTCAAGGCTATAGAAATGCACATGGAATTCAAACAGCAATTTCCAGCAAGCATTCAACAGGAACTCATCATTATTCAACACCTTCAGCAGAATGTGTAAGAACTATTTTCGAGGAGTATAGTCTTGTTTGTTCGTCAGGGTTTGTGTTGTTAGGAGACAGATGTGCATTGTTTACAAATAAAATATGTCCAAATGGAGATTGTGAACGATTAATAAGTAAACCTGCCAATATGGTATGTCCACCTGGATATACTAGACCACAATCAAATCATCATCATTCGGATCATGTAAGTCATGGACATGGAGGTCAATTGTTACAAGAATGTACGAAACAAATATATACTCCTTATGACCTTTCTTGCCCAGACAATTATTCAATAATTGGAGATAAATGCGCCATTCATACTGTTAAGGTTTGCCCAGATGGGAACTGTGAGCAGCTCATTCGTTCTCCACCAACTATGGAGTGCCCACCTGGATATTATAAACCTCAGGCTGGAGTTGCAATTAGGGCCCATGGGCATAAAGCTAGTGGTGCAAGCCAATGTATGAGAAATGTTTATGAACCTTACGCATTACAATGCCCAGATGGATTTAGATTATTGGGAGATATGTGCCAACAATCGACAACAAAGGTTTGTCCAAACAATAATTGTGAAAGAATCAGTTATGTACCACCAGTTCTTTCCTGCCCTCAAAACTTCGAAAGAAGTGGACAAAGATGTATTGCCAATGAATATGCAGATTACGAATTGGCGTGCCCACCTGGATTAATAGTTATCAGTGATAAATGCGCAAAATATACAGATAAAGTTTGTCCAAATGGTGATTGTGAGAGAATAAAAACATTCCCTCCAGAGCTTGTTTGCCCACCAGGTTACACAATGGAGGCTGGAGTTGCCCAGGGAACTAGAAGATCACTAGGAGCATCTTCAAATCATCCACATCATAGTTCTGGACATCACCATGCTTTAGGAAATCACAATCATCACACGGTTATACCAGAAATAAGCGTTGTAAGAACAACTGTATGTTCAAGAGAAGTTTTTGCTCCCTACTCATTAAGCTGTGCTCCTGATAGTCAACTATTGGGAGATAGATGCGCAAGATTTGCACCTAAAGTATGTCCATCAGGTGGGTGCGAGAAGATAGAATCTACACCAGTAGTTTCTAGTTGCCCATCTGGGTACGTTACCGATCAAGATGGTACATGCTATATAGTTGAGTATGCTCCATTCTCACTAACATGTAATGATCCATATACTCTTTTCGACAACAAGGAATGTGTTTTGGTAACAAAACCAGATAGTAGGTGCCCCGACAATACAGAGAAAACGAGTACGGGTTGTGTCAAGAAAGTTATAACAACCCCAATTGTGTCGTATGAAACAACATGTATTGGGCCAACTTGTAACGCTGCCTAAATCTAAATTTCAATGAACAATTCTATTATCGCCAAAAACTGATCTATTATCAAAAAATTGTCTAGAAAAAACCAAAGCATTCGATAGTTCAACAAATAGGACTTTAACTTTTTTTTACTCTGCAATTTTAAGTCAAAAAGTGATGGGAACGGGATTCGAACCCGCGAAAACTAGCACCTCGAACTAGCGCCTTAGACCGCTCGGCCATCCCACCTGCTCGAAGTGATGGGATATTTACAAAGTTGCTTTCTAATTTAGCTAAAGTTGCATAAAAACTTTTTTTCGAATTGAATTTGTATGAATTTCATGCTCTAAAAAGAGATAATAAATTTTGAGTGATTTATTAAATTTAAAATGCCTAATTTTGTCTAAATAAACAACTCAAATAGAATTTGTATTGGTTGTTTTTGGATTTTTAGTATATTTTTGACGACCATTCTCAAATTGGTTTAATATAATAGACGGAAATATCGATTTTGCGGCGGGTTTTTTTTTTTTTTTTCAATCAGGTTATTTATAACCTTACTATTGAAATGGGGATTTCTAGGTTCTACAGATGGATATCAGAAAGGTATCCTCAGATTAATGAGGAAATATCGGATGGAATTACACCATCATTTGATAATTTATATCTGGATGTCAATGGAATAGCTCACAATAGTGTGAATTCCACCGAAATGTGCACTCCAAATGATGGTATTAATTTATCTGAAAAAGGTTCTCCGGAAATTTGGTCAGCCATTTTTAGATATATAAATAAGCTAGTGTACATAGTTAAGCCTAAGAAGTTACTCTATATTGCAGTCGATGGTGTTGCTCCCAGAGCCAAAATGAATCAACAAAGAAGTAGAAGATTTAGATCTGCAAGAGATTCTGATTTGATTAAAAACATGGAGAAAAACAATTCGATTGACACTAAAAAAAATGTTTTTGATTCAAATTGTATAACTCCTGGTACAACTTTCATGTACGAATTACGAATACAATTAGAATTTTTTATTAATCATCAAATAAATACCGATCCATTATGGAAAAATTTGGAGGTTATTTTAAGCGGAG
This sequence comes from Cryptosporidium ubiquitum, assembly GCF_001865345.1. NCBI lineage: Eukaryota > Apicomplexa > Conoidasida > Eucoccidiorida > Cryptosporidiidae > Cryptosporidium > Cryptosporidium ubiquitum. The sequence continues at coordinate 469,357 of NW_021639820.1, read as the reverse complement.
CAGATGTCCCTGGTGAGGGTGAGCATAAAATAATGGATTTTATTCGTTGTATTAAATCCCAAAGAGACTATGATAATAACACGACTCATTGCTTATATGGACTGGACGCTGATTTAATAATGCTTTCTCTTGCATCTCACGAACCGCATTTTTCCTTATTGAGAGAAGAAATAAAATTTTCTGGCTCAAAAAATTCTGAAAGTAGAACAGTTTGCACAAAGGAAAAGTTTCAATTTTTGCATATTTCTATTTTGAGAGACTATATTATCAATGATTTAGATCCGAGAAATTTAGGAATTGAAGAACTTAATTTATGTTCTGGCTACAAAACTGGACTTAATGCTGTTTCAGAGGTTCAGAGAAATATTTTTGATAACACTTTAATAGATGGTGAACGTTTAATTGATGATTTTATTATCTTGGGTTTCATTGTTGGAAATGATTTTCTGCCTCATATTCCGTTCCATACTGTTGATCAAGGGTTAGCGAGAATAATTAACAGCTATAAAAAATATCTAGCCCATTTTTTTTTACTAAAGCTAAATAATTCTCCATGGATACTTGAGGATTGTGGTAGAATTAATTATGTAAATTTACTTCGTTTTTTAATTTGGCATACTTTATCAGAAAAAGAAGAGGCTGAAAAACGTATTTCTAACCCGAATTATTGGAAGGTTATCCCTGAACAAAATAAAACCAATTCTGATTCACTGGGGGTTCCAAGGTTTATGATTTCGGACTCTATAGAACAAGACAATTACAGGACAAAGTGGCAGGAAACCAGGCCCGAAAATTTTAAAGTTTTGCGTTGGAGATATTATTTTGTGAAAATGGCAATTAATATTGATAAGTTTTTACCAGAAAATTCAAATCTTCTAAATCTAGATTTAAAATCTAAAATAAATTCGGACAAAATAATGACTAATTCGATTGAAGATATTGTTTTTTGTTACTTAGAGGGTTTGCAATGGGTGAGCTATTATTATTTCAGAGGTGTTCCTTCTTGGAGATGGTATTACCCCTACAGATATGCACCTTTTGCATGTGATATTGCTATTATTTTAGGTTATTGGCTAGAGAATAAGAACATATCATCGTTAAGTAGAGACGATATAGCTAAATCCAGTTCTTCTAAATTGATGTTTATTCATTCAATGTATTCCGAAGAAATTAAACTGAATGGGTTGGCATTTCGGTTTATTAAAGGAAATCCGTTACAACCATTTGAGCAGCTTATGGGGGTACTCCCTTCGAATAGTAAGGAACTTTTACCCAAACCATTTAGAAAACTATTCGTGAATCCAAATTCACCATTATTAAGTTTTTATCCAGTTAAATTTGAAGTTGACATGGAAGGTGTGAAAGTTCCATGGGGTGGCGTAACATTGATTCCTTTTATAGACGAATTTCTTCTATTGAGTTCAATCACATATGTTCTTTCAAATGATGGATTTTACGACTCTGACTTTAAAAATTTTGTAATTAAGCAAAAAAATAATTACGAAATCGAACTAAAAAATCGTTATGTATTTTATGTTAACAAAGATGAATTAGATAATTTAATAGATTTTAACAGCAATACTCTCTCATCTATTATTAATAATTCGAAATTTTTAGAAATTGATGACATAATGAGGAACCAGGAAGGGAGTCCACATATTTTTTATTTTGATAACTGTGCATTACCAGTTCCAAAGATTGAAAGCAAAGTTGCATCATATTTGCCTTCCATTATTAATTCGAAAGTTGTTTCAAAATCATTTTATCATCCATTTTTTCCTGATGGCGTATCAAACTTTCCTAATTATTTGCTTGAAAATACCATAATACCTTTTGACGGATTCCCAAATTTTTGCAGAATCCCTTACAAAACATATTATAATACTGGGATAAATGTTTTTGGAACTGAAAGTAGTAGTGAATCAATTTTTTTTTCAATATCTTCATCTCATGTTTTAAAAGATTTTTTAAATCAACTTTTTTTACCTTATATTCATACCAAAAATCCTGGTATAAGAATACTTGTTGACTATCCAAGAGTTAAGGTTGCTGAACTGGTTTCAATAAAGACTTTCAAATATATAATAAGGCCAAAGCTATTGACAAAACCTGACATTGAACCTAATAACAATCCTAAAGATTTTATTCGTTTGTTATCTAATGAACATTTATTTCTAAAGAAACGAGGAATTGTTCTTACTCCCTCAAATTCAATTGATATTGACGAAGCATTACTTTCTATTTCGAAACTAGTTAAAGTCAGGGATTTTGTAGACTCGAAAGATTTTGAGGTCGGATTGAAGGATTTATCTGATCCAATTAACTGTCTTGTAGAGGTTAAAGTTGCTGAGAATAGCTACACTAATGAAAGTGGTGAGATTGAATTTAATTTTTCAAAGGTTTCAAGACACTATTTACTACCACTAATAGTATTGTATTCAGATTTGAAAGGAAAAGAAAACAAATGTTTTAAACAGTTTAATGAAATAAATTTAGGCGACAAATTCCTTTGTATAAACAAGCAAAACCCCAACTATGGATATGTTGGAACAGTTGTAGATGAAGTTCAAAAGTTAGCAGTATTTCAACTCCCAAAGAACAAAATTAAAGTAGAACAGATTCAAAAAAGAATTTTCGAATATGCTTTGGAAGATTTATCTTCTATACAGTGGTTTTCCATTGAAGATGTAGCGAAAATAATTTATAAGCCTTTGTTAAATTGTTTAATGGTAAATTGTGGTTTAGATGATACTACATCTCTTAAATATATGAGTTATTCGACGTTCTTTCTCAAGAAATTAATTATGGGGTCGATTCAAGTGAAGTGCAATGACAATACTGTGCATGAAATATCCATGAACCTTTTTAAATATGATAGCAAACTAAAAAATAGGTTTTATCTACCACTTTACAGTAAATTCGTGGATAAAAATTCATTTATTACATCATCAAATACTAGTGTGGATTTTGGGACTCCTATTGTTAGCAACGAAACAATAAAATCCTTGATAGAATACTTGGAATTATTTCCTTGCTTTGTTTTGGCTATTTTCAAAGGCTTATTATTATTTGATCGAGAAGAATTAATTGAGGCAAACACAAATTTACAAGAACCTAATGAAATTCACTTAAAAGTTGATATTGACAGTATTAATGGAAAAGTTCAATACCAACAGAATAATATGAAGAAAATACATGTTAAAGACATTTTCCCGGATTTGGTCAGTTCAAAAGATCAGGATTTGAAATTCAGTCTATTGATGAAGATAATTAAGGGTAAACTATACAGAAATGTACCATTTTTATCTTCTCAGACGAATTCAACAACAATGCTTCCCTCAACAATTTCAAGATTGGAAAGATTAGTTTTGAATTCTCAAGTTGAAACTAATACAAGGTATTTTGATTCATCAAAGTTATTTAACAATGAATATTTTCACCAGCCGGGAAACTATTTTAACTCAAGCATGAACAAGGTAGTTTCAAGGTTTGGATATCCATTGGGAACTAGGGTGGTTTATACAAATACAAACAATGGATTAATACCTTTTGGAACAACTGGGACTGTTGTATCTGTATATTATGGTGTAAAGGTTAATAAGGAACCTTATCCTTCAACAGTTCTTGATATTTTGTTGGATGAAACACAAATTAATGCAAATAATTTAAATGGGATGTGCTCTAAATTAAGAGGTATCAGCATTAAATCTTCAGAATGCATTCCTCTATTGCCACATATTCAGAATATTAAAGATGAGAATCAAATAGAAATAATAAGTAAACATTTAAAATATTTTGATTCTTTATTTAACACTAAAAATGAAAAAAACAAAAAAAAGGGCGATAATTGTAATGATTATTGGTTAGAAAATCAGAATTCTAGTTCAAAAGAAACAGGGAAAAACAACTTATCAGTAAAAGACAAAAATTTTAAAATTAGAATAAACAAAAAGAACAATAAGCACTCAGATCTAAATGGTCAAAAAGTAAAGAGAACGCTTGAATTGAGAAGAGAAAATTTGGATGAAAAGTCCATAGCTAGTGAATTGAAGTCATTATTGTCAATTGACAATAAAAAAAGATACGAATTTAGTCAATCCAATTTAAGTGAACTTGATAAAAAGACAAATGATGGAAATTTCAGTGAGCTGAACGGCAGAAAAGAAGTGGCAGATTCTTTGGAGTTTAGACTTAAGCAAATACTGAAAATTACTTAGTTTATTGATACATCAATTTAATTTGTTTCTTGTGAATAATTTAAGGAAACAGAAATTAAAAAGGGTTATCTAGCAGCCGTGTTGTTTTTTGAAGATTCCTCAGAATTTTGAAATCTTTTTAGACAGATAATTAATAATTAGTCTTCAACTCTAAAACATTACTTATGATGAAATTCACTAACTATATTTTCAATTTATTTATTGCTTTTCGGCATAATACAAAATTATAAATTATTTTTGATATTTAATTGATTTTTTTTTTTTTAAAGTAATAATTCCCTTAGTTTAATTATGTTTATACTTGTCTTCTATGAATATCAATTGCATTTGTAAACATAAATTTAAGTATAAAGTTTGATTTATCAAGCGATTAGTTTATATTTGCTGAAATATTTTTTATAAAAAAAAGTGCAATTTGGCCCCACTGAAATTGTAAAGATATTTATGAATTAGAATATAAGTGTTTTATAAAAGTATTGCAAAGTCATTCCCATTTGACTTTGCTTTTTTAAATAATTTAGTGTTAAAAATAGGAAAACATTTCTTACCCGCAGCAAAAATACTTGTATTTATGGCCCTCACAAATTAGTGGACGATCTAATATAAAAATGAAACTAATTTAAATAAATGATATTCTTGTATTCATATGTATTAATAGAACATGGAACTAATTGAATATGAGATTTCCAATCTAAAATCAATTTTGGTAAAAACTAATGACAATTCAAAAAGAGATCGTCAACTTACTTTAAAGGATAAAGAAAAAATTATTTGGAGATTGGTTTACATAAGTTTAATGGGATATGAAATCGATTTTGGATGGTTTGAAATTTTAGAGTTGGCCAGTTCAGACATTTCTGAATATAAACAATGTGGATATGTGGCTGCTTCAACAATTTACAAACAGAATGTGGAATTACTTAGATTATTAATCAATACAATAAAAAGTGATTTAAATAATTGCTTTGAAGTTTTAATAAATAACGAAGAATTTCTCTATAAATCCAGGAATTTTAGACCTTTTTCAGTAGAAATAGGGAAAAATTATTCGGGTAAAAGTTTTGATGTAAGGAAGCAAAGAATCAAGAATTGTTTACTTGCATTGAATTTCATTGGTAATGTTCCAACTTTGGACTTCGCGGATAATCTTTTTATTGATGTGAAGAAAATTGCGGAGCTACCTCTTGAAAAACAATTAAACGATACAAACATTGTTAGATCAAAGGCAATTTGCTGTTTAACAAAGTTATTCCAATGTTGTCCTGATCGACTGAGAGCATACGAGTGGGGAGAAAGACTTGTAACGTATTTTCAATTTGAAAGGAATTGTGATTGTCTAATTTCTCAGTGTATTTTTATTAGAAATAGTTTAAAGTATTATCTTGGCAATGATTACTTTGAGCCAAAAGAAAATTCTGAAAGAAACCTAACTGAACAAGAAGCAGATAATTCCAAAATTGACAGTGAAAGAGAAATCATGGATTCAAATTTTAGTATTGAACTGATAAAGAGTTGGGAATTGATCGTTCCAACTTTAATATTTACATTATCAAGAATCAGATCAAATAGGGAAATTAAACATTGGAAATTTCATAAAATTCCATTGTTTTGGCTTCAGGTTAAGTTAATAGAGATATTGCAGTTGCTTCCTCAAGTTAATAACGATCGTTTTGTAAATTACAAAATGAATAAGATAATGGAAGAAGTTTTTTTTAGTGCAATCCAAGCAACTAAATCAATAAATGAATCTAATTCAAATATTAGTTCTACCAGTGATGAAATTGAATTTCAATGTGTAATTGGTATTGCAGTAGAGATGACGAAATATATCAGCAAGACTAGTAGTAATCAGGAGTTCCCTGTTAATATAGGCCATTTAATGGGAACATTTATTGAAGGTTTGCTCTATACCGAAAATAAAGATTATATTTCTATTTCTATTTCACTAATTTTCGACTTTAAAACGAATAGAGTAATCGAAGAATTAATAAAAAAGAATATGGTCGTGCTGCTGAGATTTATATGTTCTATTGATGAAGATACAACATTGAATCTTTTAAATATTTTTTCACACATCTGTAGCAAAAATAATTGGATTTTTATTACCAAGGAAATTCTGAATGGAGTACTTTACAAATATATATTAAATACAAATAAATTAAATAATAAAGATACTCCTAGCATACAAAGATGTTCAAATGACTATTTTTATCCAGGAAAAGCTAAAACACTATTGGAGGAGATAATTTTATCAGTTTGTTACACAATAAGAAGATTTTCAAACATAAGTGGAGTTTCATTAAAGACAATTAATATACTTTTTCAACTCCTTGAAAAATCGATGTGCGATCTAAATCCAGTCTTTGAAATTACAGAGAATACCCTTTTTCAGATAATAGATATTTTATTTGATTCTAAATTGAAAAATGAACGTCTTGATATGATTGAAAAAACGAATGAACCTTTAAAGTACGATTCAAGTATTCAAAAATATGTAACTATAAAATCATACAAATTATTGTATAAATTGGGTAAATACAGAAATAATTTTAACCCTAAATCTGGAATAAGATGGTTATGTTTTATATTGGGCGAATATGGACAGTTAATATCAAATAAAATATCTATCATTCAGCAAGTTGAAGTATTATTAAATATTCACGATGTATTAACTATTGATTCTGATGAAGAACAAATTCCATTAATAAAAAGTACAATTTTGCTTTCTTTTACAAAGCTTTACTGCAATTCAGATCATGATACTCAAAATCAAATCTACGAAATTCTGAAAATTGGGGTTCGAAATAGGGGTAATTCCATTGATTCACCCGAGTTTTTGAATGCAATTATTGCAAATACGCAATACAGTATCACTCCAACAAATGGGAATTTAACTCCAGTAGAGAGATTATCGAATAATAATTCATGTTTAAGATATAGAAACCAATTGTTGAATGGAGTATTTGTTCAAAGGAAAAATAGCTTTTTAGTATCTAGCCAGTTAAATAAATACGGTGATGATGGCTATTGCAATAGAAATACTTGGCTCTCTTTATGTCTCTTAAACAAAGGAAGTTTATATAATTTTAGCCTATTATCTATTGGCTTTTCAAATGGAAACTTCAAATATTCTTCAGGAGAATCAACAATTATTATTAAGTTAGAAAACAAGAAGAAAAATAAAACATTTAGGGTGGAACGTATTTCTACTATTAGTGAAGAGAAAAAAGTTACAAAAAATTCAAATTCATTTTCAAATATATTTGATTCAACTTGCCAAAATCTTCATGTTGAAATTTCTGGTGAAACGAATAATAAAGATTTGGATAATGAAGGAACTTTTGAACAAAGAATTAATTTAATTTGTAAAGGCCCCTACTTGAATCCTCCAATGGTTTCGTTATTGTTAAGAATTTTCTCGAACTCAAAGGATGAAGTTTTGGATTTAAATGAGAAAATAGAAGAGATTGATACGGAGAATAATTATTCAAAACTGATATGTGTAAATTTCAGGCTTCCAGTGATACTTTCAAACTTCATGGCACCTACTAAAAAAATGGAAAAGAACGAATTTGAACATTTCTGGGGAAAACTCACTCAATCTTCAGTAAAAGGAGTTCTTGCAATTTCTTATTTTGAAATCCCAATTTATCTCCAACTGCTTAACTTTTGCATATATAGTACAATTGATGAAGTAAACAATTCAAATCTTTCAAATTCAATGACTTACAGCGGAACATCCACTTTATATTTATCCAACCGTAAAAGAATACCTTGTATGCTCAAAGTAATGCCTTGTGAGAACACATACAGTGAATCCCGTGCGGAAAGTAAAGTACACGAAGACAGAAGCAATGAAAAATCGGTCGAAATTAGAGTAAGGTCAAGCTCGCTGATTGTTGCAAAAATATTAAAGCAAATAGTATCAACTTATATTATAGCTAACTCCAATTAGAGACTAAAATGGACATATTAAATGCAGGGTGAATTTTCATGTGGGATTCACTGAACTTGTCTTATTAGGACCTTGGCCTAGACAAGTCTGAGCAACAGACTGAAAGAGTTTCTCGACTTCCGGAGCTAGATGCACAAATGAACAGTTCCAGAATGAATATTTTGGGTTCTTAATCAGCTCGATAAATGTTATTAAAAGACCCCATGGGTGCGGTCTGTGTACTATAAGTCTTTCAAGGAGTATCCTTGTGATTTGTTCTTGCACAATAGAGTCATTGCTCTTGGAAAATAGCCATAAAATAAGTGAGCTAAAGTAATATGTATAAGAGTTAGGATATCCAAGAAAGTTTGCCATCGCAGATATAAGGGCAAAACGTCCTTCCATATCCAGGTCCCTGCAAAGAAATAGAATGATTGAAAGAGATGGGTCTTCCACGTTATCTAAAGGAGCATTTTTCCGATTAACAGTTTGATCCGACTTTTGCGTGGGCTCGATGTTGGAATTAGTTGATAGATCAGAATTAAATACATTGTATATTCCATTGTGATAATTATCAATAGTTGAATTAGAATCATTTCCATTTGGGAGATATATTCCAATATATAACAATAACCCGGTTATTATTTGGAAAGAGTATTTAGTGCCACATTTAAGTGCTTCATCCTTTGGTAGTTTAATAATCTCGGTAATATGGGGAAGAATTGATACATCTCTGGTTACCCAAAATTTGTCTACACTTGCTTTCAAATCATTGTGCAGGATATAGGCACCATAATTTGCAATCATCCTAGGAATTAGTTTCATCTCAGGAAGGCTCTCAATTTTCAAGGTAGGTAAAAATGGATCGGGGAGTTTCATGTTTCTAGGGAATGCTGATAATATTAGGTTCCTAATCTGTATGCAGTTTACGGGTAGTACGTCGCAGAAGCTGCAACTGTAGTCGCATAGAAACTCTGGAAAGTCGTGTAGTAATACCAATAGAATTCGTAGTAGTGCCCCATAAATCGTCTTAATATTACTTGATAATTGCACGCTTCTCAAAAACGGTGAAATAAAAATGAAAAGTTGTAATAATAGAGCTTGATAGGGCTGCCAACCTTTTACATGACGCAAGAGATATGGAAATAATCGATTACTCGAAATAATCTGAATCCAAGAGTACGTGAAACCGGGTAATCGGTTAGGATTTAGATATTGAAGGTGATGAACCACACTTAGTATGCATGTGAAATGTATCATCTCAGTATTAAATCCAATGCTTTCGTATTCTTGTAGTAGAGAATAAAAAATTCTGTAATATGGCCTTTGATTAAAGTTTGGAGACTCTGCATCTTTATGAATAACTCTAGTCAATATTGACAAAAACTTGTGAGTTATCACGACTGCAGCCATTTGCTGTGGATCTACATATCTTGCCATAGTTGTAATTAACCTTACCAATGAATCTATTGGAAATGGATCCATATTATTGTTAGAATCGGATGTATTTTCTGACTTGGAACGATTCAAAACATTGAAATCACCTGTTTTTTGATTCAAACTCAAATAAACCGCTCTTTCTATACAAGTGGTGAACAGTTTTTCTGTAGTATCATCCATTCTTAATAGTCCTTGCCTAGAAAGTCTCTGTAGAAACAAATTCCTGTATGGGTTATTACGCTCCGATCCCCCAACCCCACTGAAAATAGTTATTCTCAGTAGCAAAATCCATTCATCGAAAATCATGTTGATTCCCTTTGTAATATCTGGAAGTGGTTTCATCGGGATAGGCAGTGCAATATATTTTGGGTTCAATGCTGTGTCTAAGTTACATTGAATTATTGAATAAAAATTCAAAATCTCTGGGCGTTGATCTCCTATCCACATTTCATGAAAAACAATCGATTTGTTAGATTCCAATTCCAATAGAATGCTTTCTACCTTACTCTTAAGTTCACCCAAATTAGTTGTGTAAGGGTATGGCTTGTAATAAAGTCCCGGAAGTACTATTTGTATTGCAGACATAGTGTTATTTTGGAAAATCAAACCATTATTTGATAAGCGGTTCAAGTTCTGTGTAGTACTTGGCAATTTCTTAGTAATTGGATAATGCCAATCTTCAATACTTCTAAAAAATAATTTGTAAATAAACTCTATAATTCTTATGCATCTACTATTGCCACCAATTACTGAATTTGTGTCGTTAAGTGTTGAAATTGCAGTTTCTAAAATATTTGACAAAGAAATATCAAGTTCGCTTGAGGAAATAAGATCATATCTCAAAGCTCCAATTACAATATCAACCGAGTATTTTGGATCCTCTATAGTATAAATGAACCAACCTATTGCTTCTTTCCTAAGCTTTAACCAGAACTTTGAGTTGTAAAACGAAATCTGATTACAAAGCCCTAAGAATACCTCGATATGTAACTGTGCTGCATCAAAACCAAGAGAAGATGCTATGCATCTGCTTGAAGGAAGTATACTAGTTGTACTTTGTTGAAAAGCAGCCCCAGCATCAAAGAGAGTTTTAAACAATTTTTGAGAAATCCCAATTAAAACATCTTCTCTCTGTGATGCAGACTTTCCAATAGAATATAATACTCTGCATAGATAAAATAAGATATGGTCAGATTGAAGAGAAGATAGTACAGCAAGAACTGGATGTGCAGTCGATTTGGGAGTATATTGAGATATATTAGAACCAAGTGGGTTTGAGCAAATTACATTGTTACTATTATTTAAGCTTTCATTAAAGTTATTACTGATTGGAGGTATTAAGTGCTTTGGAAAAATTGGGGGGTAAAGGGCTATTTCACGTATGACATCTTTTATTTGACCTAAGCATTCATCAATACGCATCATCAGAGGTAGATATGCCAGCTCAAAAACAAGAGGTACTTTTACCGGTTCGGGGGGTTGGACAATAGTTGAAGATGCAACGTTTGTTTGGGATTGATTAGAAGCCTGAGAGTTTATATTATCACTTCTGACTGAACTAAAGTTTTGGATATTTTCAGGTTGGTGTGAATATTGATTTGTGCTAGAACTGTTCCATTGTTGATTTTGACTTTGGTTATTAAAGTGATCATTGTTTCCATGCTGATATAAAGGTATTATTGACTGATTGGACTGAATATTGTTTTGTAATTCATATTGAGCAACAGAATCCCTTCTTTCCATATTTCTAATAAGAGTAAACTGTAAAAAATCTTTATAAAGCTGCAAATGCCTCATAGAATTATGTCTGTATTTTAGATTGTCTGGTAGTGAAGACCAATAAGCAACAGAATTCTGGGTGTTTGGCCCACCATAAAAATCTGTGTCAACAAATTGATGTCCAGACTCTCTCGATTTTCTCCTTGCAATAATTCCAGGAGAAATAATTTCATCTAATTCCTCAATAGCCTTTTCAACTACAGCCTGTTCAATAATCTGGCAACCCAAATCAATATTATCACTGCAAATGACTTGAACAACCTGTTCAATCAATACATGGTCTTCACCGTCTCTTGACGGTGTTGGATGTAATACTTGTCTTAATTGAGCAGTGAATGCAACTCTAAGAGGCTCACGACATGCAGCGATAGCCATAGAACCGGATAGAGCAGCAACCATTAAGTGAGCAGCCCTTTTATAAATATTTTCGTCCGTCTCAAAAGCAAATTCCTTACCAATAATTTCTCTAGTTGTAATTGCAGCTATTCTAACTGATCTTGGAATAACAACCTGTAATATTTCTCTTATTGATCTATCTAAAGCCAATGGTACTAATGGTCTAAGTGAAGGTTGTATCTGAAATAAGACAATGGATGGGGAAATTAATACTTTGTTAGCCCAAAACTGTATATCAGAAGATGAAATTTGTTGTTGATTTTGCTGATGTACCATTTGAGATGGGTGATTAGGAGGCATGAAAGTTGAAGCAAGCTGTGTATCTCCAATATTTGCATTAAGTTGATATAGGTTTACTGAGGGGTTTAAAGAGTTGTTAATTATATTATTATTGTTATTACTTGGACGTTCGAATGAGCTTCCTAAGTTTATGTGGGGACTTTGTTCAGTTTGGCTTTTTAGGTGAATATTATGCCCTCTTTGCTTTTCATTTAAGACCTTATGTTGTTCAATATAATTTGGGTGGCTATTCAAACCGAGATAGTTTGATTTACCAATGTAATCATCTAAATTGAGTTCTATCTGTTTAAATAAAAGTTCTACCTCAAACATATGTGAGTTTGTATTGTTGGCGAGTGAATGAATTTCTGCCAGAGTAAATAAGATATTATTAGTCCAGGGGTTGGGTGGACAATAATAACTTCCTTTAACATTTTCTAATATCTTACAAACAAAAGGTAAAACAGAGGCTACACAGCCTCTAGAATAACCTTCTACCAGCAATTGTCTGGGGTTCAAATATTTGTGGATAATTGGACGGTTAATACCAATAGTAATTTGCCCCAACCAGTATCCTAAATGGCGAAGTACATTTACAAATGACGAAACTTCATTCAATATACTCGCATAGCGCAACAAAGCCTTAATGCAATCATAGCTAGCGAGCGTAGTAATCTCAATAATATTTATTCTATTTTCTTCTTCGTTTCCATTGTGAGTCAATGGCACTTCCAATTCTACCTTTTCTTCATTTAATGATGTACTTGATATCTTTGGCATCAATTTATTTAATTTAATCAAAAAGTTTATGTAGGTAGAATGGTTGTTTTTCTCTTTAGACGCCCTATTTTTTACTAGATAAAATGCAAACCAATGACAATATTCCGGGTTTCTATTAAGAATTTCAGCCATTTCAATGGCTTTAGTTTCAATATTTGTACTTGCAAGTGTATTACATATCGTGAAAATGTGTTCAATTACATTTTCCGAGGGAGTTATAATTGTATTGAATATTTGAGGATCATTCATTAGTTTTTCCAAACTACCCAAACCAAAGCCTTGAAGTTGATCAATTGTAATTCCACTTGGAAGTGATTTCCTCTCTGATAGATTCAAGGCTACCAAACTTCCAAGTTTGCTAGTTGACATATTCGGTTTATTAGCGCTAACGATATTCTCCTTTTGTCTGTATTCAAAGTTAAGAATCTCTGGATAGGTTTTTGAAATAAGACTTTCAGGTTTTGGTGGAGGATTTATGTTCAGCGACTCAAGTATGTTCTTTTCTATATATAGCTTACTTCTTAAATTTTCTGGAAGAACTAAAATGCAGGACTCGCAATAAACTACGTATGGCTCAATTGCATTTTTTAAATGTTGAGACATATTAACTATTGCAGAGAGAAATTGGGGGAAAGAAATAAATCTGTCAATGAACTGTTCCATTGCAAATATTCCGAAACAGAACATTTTAGTCCAATGACCTTTTCTAAGAGCTTCAATAATACATCGCAATACAAATACTAATGCATTTCCAAATGAAATAAGCAAGTCTTCTTTAACTAAAATTCCCAGAATTTCTGCGGTGATTTTTAGCTCAGGATTAGGATACTTGGGATAAGATCTACATTCATCAAATAACGTCTGGAGAAAAGTGTTAAAAATTTTAGCATTGTTGCTTGGGTCACTTGAAAGGGAGTGCATTTTCTTTAATTCAATAGTTAATTCGGAAATTGTGATTTCACCTGAGTAACATTTGGTAAGGAATTCATTGACTTGGTTAATTTCAAATCCTTTGCTTTCATTTTCAGCCTCGGTAAATTCAGAGTTAATATTCATTTTAGTATTATCTTTATGTTCGGGATCTTTATTGTTAAAAAGAGCTTTTGAAATATTATTATTGAGATCTCTTTCATCCTTTCCATTTACAGAAGAGTTCAAAATCATTTCTGAGCCAATATCCTTATTCATGGAAACCAAAGAATTGCCATTATCTTGTAAATTATCTGAATCTTTGAGTTTTTCAAATTCAAGTAAAGCATCAAAAAGTTCGGAAATAGGAGTATTCTCATATCCTTTAATATCTGCACCAAACTCTAAAATTGCATTTTGAATAGCAAGGATGGAAGAAGAGCTGATGCGCCAACAAGAAAACGCAAACGAGTGAGTTTCGAATGAAGAAATCCAACATTCTTTAGGCTGATATAGTTGAGAAGAACCCAGAGATAAGTTTCTACGAACAATCCTAGCAGCAAAAACCTTAAAGCTTGCGGCTTTATCAACTGCGAAAGAAGGGAATGACGTTCTTCTATTTACTAGAATAGTTTGAAGGTCAGCTGAAACATAAGTCATATATACAAGCCTCGCCCGAATATAGTCCATAATAGCAATAATAAACAACGGCATTTCCATATCTTCATTCTCCAGTTCTTCTTTAAATAGGGTAGATAGGACATTAACAGCACGAGCGCTAATTTCGTTACATACATCAGAAGATAACCCTAATTCAAAATTTTGTGATGCACTGATCCCAGAAAATATGATATCTATGCAGAGAAACCACCAGTGATAATAGTCGATTGAATCATGAGAATATTCCAGATTTTCCAATAAATCTAACTGATCTCTAGATAAAATGTGAGACAAACAATTAGAAACATTCATTTTATAAAAATGGGGTAGGATACACCATTCAGAGTCCAAGAAATTCCACAAGTAATCCCTTGAAGGTGGATTTAACTTCGAGATTAGAAGAATAGATGAGATTCTATAACAAAATGCTATCTGACTAATGAAGTCTCGCATAAATTGGGATTGATTGTTACCATTCCTGGATTTTTCTGAAGAAGCAAAGATAATTTGCATAATTGCCCCAAAGCGTGGACCAATATCATATTCTTTCTCATGAGAAGTTGCAACTATTTTTGAAATAGGAAATAGAATAAATTCTTGAGCGCTAGAAATAGCCATTTTAATTAGTGAAACTTTTGTAATTTCATTATTAGGCACTGAAATATCAAAAGAATCACATATTTTGCTGACTAGCTCATTAGATATTGAAACAGTTTGTGGGAAGTCATCATAAATTGCCCCAAGAGATGAAAGTAAGCCGATTGGCGAATATCTAGGAATCTCATAAAAAATGAGATGTTTAAGAAGCTCTAAAAGTTTTTGATCATTAATTCGATTACATATACCAATTATTACCTTGAGCAAATCATGACAGATTAGTAATCCACATGACCCTCTAGAATGAAAAATGCCAATTTTCGGCAGTTTGGATTCGAGTAGATAATCACATGGGGTTCCAAGTAAACCATCTTTAACAAGCTCCAAAAGGGATTCATCTGATTCGAACATTGAAATGATTGAATTGTGGATTTTTGAGCTTGCATCCAATATAATTGAATAGCTGTTAATATCAGTGTAGACTGAATCAAAGTTTACAGTATTTTCGATCAATGTATCTTCTAATATATCATTTGAATAGTTTTTTTGTTGTAAGTTATAACTCCTGTTATTTATTTCGTAGCTCATTTTACATATTTTTAAAAGAAAAAGAGCTTGAATGTTTGGGTTTTTCCATTCTCTTAAAAAAGGATCTAATTTATAATAAAGCTCGTTGTACTTTGGGTTATAAGTTCTATTCTCATCCCTTCGATATGATTCTCCAAGAAGTGAACAAAATAATTCAAAACTTCCATCGTTTTCAGTTAAATCTAATAAGTTGCTGTTGTCGATAATTTCATTAATAATATCACTCCAATTAGTATTAAAATGTTTATTCTTAGACTCTTGAGTTTTCATTATTTTATTTACTCCTTCAACAAATACAGAAGAATTCCAACCTGACCCAATGTCTTCTCTAGATCTTTGAACCAATAAATTTTGATCATTTTTGTTATTGCTCAACTCATTCCATCTGGCTCTCAAAACTTCTGAAAAATCGTTATTGCCTTTTTCTTTAGATTTAGGACTTTTATTGTGTTTTGAGGTATCATTTAGCATATAAATAAATGAAATAGCAATCTCATGTGTGAAATTACTTGAATTATCAATCCACTCTACAAGAATTTTGTCAAAATTCTCTTGATTCGATGTGCTACTCGGACCAATTTCCTTTATAATATCAATGAGCTGCCGTATGGGAACATTCTCCCCATAAGGGAGACTCCTTTCTACCATTGTGCATTAATCTATACACACTGCAAGAAACACTAGGAATTGATAATTAACAGTGACTAATTTAATAATTTGAATTCCCTCGGTATTATTTACACTACCTATAAATGTAACCGCATTCTCGTCTCTCAAAAAAAAAGGCGCTAAGAATTTGACATTTAGAGAATAATAAAAACAAAGCTAAGATTATATTTGTTAATAACCTAAACAACAATACATTGAATCTGTTGTTACACGAACATATAGGTCCACAAACTTTAAGAATCTTGAATCTGAGTTCCGTGATTGGTAAAATATTAATACAACAGTACCAAAACTTATTTCGTATTATGTGTTAGTAAATAGTATTATGAATTTCAACATTTTATCTAAATATTGTAGCAAACATTTCTGTTGTTTTGAACAATTTATCTGACACATGAGCGTTATATTGATGATTATTTTCTTCCGATTCAGACGAGTTCTTTGAAAAACTGCCCACAATGAAATTATTATTCTTGCAAATTAAAATAGGGTGGAATTCGTCAATAAATCTAAACGATACATATAAAATTGTAGTAAACTTTTGCATACAGTGGTTAGTTTGTATGTACTTCTCTTTTGGCCAACGTTTGGTCACACAAAATGTTGCTATCTGAGTACCAAAGATTTCTTGAATAAGAGAATCATAGTAAATATGATTGGAAATACAATGGAAGGGAATATGGATGCCATTAGCAGTTTCAAGTGGACATCTACTTTTACCCAAAAGGATCGGTAGTGCCGGCGCATCTACTGGAAACTCAATTGGAAGTTCTTGATGGAACTCTTGTATATCATACTGTGATTGATCACACGATATCGAATAGTATGGTGCTTTATATCCGGTCAAGTCTATGTAATTATTAATATAACCTTCACTGTCTGATTCAATTGGGTATTCTGGAGAATATCTCCATTCTCCATCCACAATAAATTTGTAGAAATGAATACCTCTAGTAAGTTCTATTGCAATTAAATGGTCATGACCACTTTTAAACAATTTATATTCTTCCTGCTTCTGCCAAGAATTAAAACTACCTGCAACAAATACTTCACCTCCACCAAATGACCATCTTATCACACACTGAATTTTTTCGAAATCCTGGTCATTCATATGGCTATTAATGCAACAGGAATTATTTCGATCATTTAGGTTGTTGATTGAATCCAAATTTGTTGATTTCGATGAACCCGTTCCCATAATAAATAAAAATTCAATATGCGCCATTAAATTACCTGACAGAGCCACACAGCGACTTAAGATTGAGACATTAATTAAAAGCTATAATTAAGAAAAAAAAGAATAAAAAATTCCCATTTAATTGCAAAATTCCTGATTATATATTCAATTTTATCTGAATGCTCCAAGTTTATCATGAGAGACAGAAATAATAAAGAACCTGAACATGTTTACAAAGAAAAATCAATCTTTGAATCAGCTGGGAGAATTTCTCCAGTATTATTGTTTCTTTCAGTGGTTTTAATTATGGGTCTTTGTATTTTTGTGAGACTTTTTGCTGTAGTAAGATATGAAGCAATAATACACGAATTCGATCCCCACTTCAATTATAGAACTTCGAAATTTCTCTCAAAACACGGTTTTTATGCTTTCTGGAATTGGTTTGACAGCAGAAGTTGGTACCCTTTAGGTAGGATTATTGGGCAAACTCTATTCCCTGGACTTATGCTTACTGCTGCTCTGATGAGATATATCGCCCACCAATTAGGACTGCTTGTAAGTATTTTGCATATTTGTGTTTTTACTGGACCGATAATCTCAAGCCTAACTGCGCTTGCTTCCTATTTGCTCACTTTTCAAGTAACTAAGAGAAACGAAACGGGAATAATGGCAGCTCTTTTTACAGGTATATCCCCTACATATCTAAGCAGGAGTGTTGCAGGAAGTTATGACAATGAAGCAGTTGCAATTTTTGCTCTTGTATTTAGCTTTGCACTGTATTTGAGAGCAGTAAATGATGGTAGAATATTGAGTTCATTTTTTGCAGCCCTTGCTTACAATTATATGACTATGAGCTGGGGTGGCTACGTTTTTGTGATTAATACAATCGCAATATATACGTTGGCTCTTGTATTATTGAACAGATTTACATACAAACATTTTGTGGTTTATATTGTATTTTACGTTATTGGAACGATACTGAACCTCAATATTCCGTTTGTTAATGTAGGTGCTGTAAAATCCTCAGAACACCTTTCATCGCACTGCATGGCGTTTCTTGTAGTATGCGTTGTGGCATTGAACTCTTCAAAGCATATTCTAAGTACTTCTTCAAGCCAAATACTTCTAAAAACTATATGGATTTCTTGCTTTTTAGTTTCTAGCTCCGCTTTTTTGGTACTGACATTATCTGGAAAGACTAAATGGGCGGCAAGAAGTATGACTCTTTTAGACCCTACATATGCATCTAAGCATGTTCCTATAATTGCATCAGTATCAGAACACCAAGCAACAACATGGTCGCAATATATTTTTGACCTTCACATTACTGCAATATTTTTCCCTCTGGGGATACTTGTTTGTGCGTATTCAATTTATATTTCCCAAAAAAAATCACCAAAAAATTCACCATTTCAAACATCTCATAGTACTTGCATTCCTGACACTGCAATTTTTTTGATTGTATATGGAGTTCTTGCTGTTTACTTTTCTTCCGTTATGATTAGATTAATGCTGGTTTTTGGGCCTGCAGCTTGTTGTCTTTCAGCAGTGGGATTTTCTTTTATATTATCGAGTTTAATAGGTAGAAGGCAAACTACAGGAAACGCTCAAGACACTGTAAATGAGGGAAATTTTGGTATCCTCAGGTTGTTCTTTGTAATTGTAATGTTCTTACTTTGTGTGAATTACGTTGTACATAGCGTCTGGAGTTCTGCTGTGGCATATTCTCATCCATCAGTAATAACTTCAAACCGGCTTAGAGACGGAACAAGACTTATTCAAGATGATTTCAGGGAAGCATATTATTGGTTGAGAAAGAATACTCATTACAACGCAAGGATAATGTCATGGTGGGACTATGGATATCAATGCACTGAATTAGGTGATCGAACTGTAATAGTAGATAACAATACTTGGAATAATACACATATTGCTACAGTTGGGCTTGCATTGGCGTCTCCCGAGGATGAAGCTTATGAGATAATAAAGAAACTTGATGTAGACTATGTTTTTGTTGTTTTTGGAGGATTCGCAAAATATTCTTCAGATGATATTAATAAGTTCTTATGGATGGTAAGAATTGCCTCCGGAATTTATCCACATATTCAACAAAACGATTATCTTTCAGATAGTGGGCATTACACAGTAGGGAGAGATGCATCAAATGCAATGCTCAATTCTCTGATCTACAAACTATCGTATTATAGGTTTTCAGATCTTCAGAAAGACGGCTTTGATTTGGTTAGGAATTATCACATAGGAAAGACTCAATTTTCACTTAATCATTTCGAGGAGGCGTATACAACAGATAATTGGGTTGTAAGGATTTACAAAGTGAAAAAACAAAACAACCGTTCAATATAGACTTTGCATTAAATCAAAATTTACTTGAATTATTAGATATTTTCAAATCTAGATAAATATTAAGAATATTTCGTCGATTTAATTTTAATATTTTTAAATTATACTTGATCTTCTGAGTTTTGAATTTCTTCTTCATTTACAACCTAAAATAAAATGAATTTGAAGTAGGGAAAACATAAAATAACTAACCAGATTCAAGAAAAGGAGAGGCAATAGTAAGAATGCAGATGAAATCCAAATTAATAACCCCAGGTTTGAAAAATTGAATGCAGTAATTCCAAGTAAATATGCCAATCCTGCGGAGATAACTTTTGAAACTCCTGTTCCAAGACTTCGTATTGACATCATAACTGCATATACAGACCCTTCAAGACCTTTTGGGCAAAGCTTCGTAGTCATTACAAGAAGTGGTAATAATTGTATCTCTGCAATTGCTTCGATTAAAAATCCACCGGATAAGGCAAACATTCTATTTGAAATTCCAAGATTTAGGTTGAGCCCTGTGACTAACACTAGAGGTAGAATATAGATTGGAATCGAAAATAAGGTGGTCCAGAGTAGTATTTCACGAAAAGGGGTTCTTTTAAGAATGATTCTGTATAATACAATTCCAATTATCCCTGCAATCCCATATGTTAGCCTTAAACTACCCATAAACGTTGGTGAAAAGCCAAGTCTGTTTGTAAAATAAAAAAACATGGCATCATCATAATCTGGCCCTGCTGTATAAGTAAAAATATATATTGCTGGCCCCCAAATAATAGGTCTTTTCAAGAATTCTTTAAGTGATAATAGTTGGTTCTTTGCAGTCAGTTCTCCCGTCTGTTTTTTATCTTCCATTATCAAGCTAGCAATAAATACAAATAATGGGAATATCGATGTAGTAAGAAATATTCCTTGTTTACTATAAGTATCTAACAACGACCCAGAAAAATATGCTGTTGTTAATGCACCCAATGCTTTTGAACCAAAATAATCGGAAACGGTTTCAGCACCGCCATTTATTCCAGAAGTCTCCACAACTAATGCCTATTTTTTTAAAGATGATTAATTCAATAATTGTTATGGTAATAGCTTACCTCAGCAATGCTACTACAAAATGCTGCGCTTAATGATATTAGTAACAAGCAAGTCGCAGCTTTTAAAACAGTATCAGCCTTAAAATATTATATTCATCACTATTAATTTGAAATAAACTTACATTTGTTGCAAGCAATAAAAATCCAATAACTTGAAGTATTGAAAAAAAAATCAAGTATGGCTTCCTTCTCATTCCTGTAGTAATTTGATTGTGAAATTATATTATAAAAATTAGTTTGATGAACTTAATACTTACCTGCTATAGGTATTGAATCACTACAAAATGCTTTATATCATTTATCTATACTTCAAAAAATGGTTTTTAACTTACCAAACAAAGGCTTCAAAAACCATGGTATTGCAGGAATTGCGTATATTACCGATACTTCAGGTGGGGAAAGATGTAAATCATCTTTCAACAAGTAGTAAATTGCAAGTGTTGCAAGATGAGTTAGCCCATCGGAGAATCCGACCAAAAATATTACGAATTTGGTTATTGTAATGGACCCAAGCAATGAAGAAAATTTTAATGTGCTTGAAATATCTCTTTTCTCGTCTAATAATGAAATAATCTCATTTTGATGTATTGTAGTATCCATTTTAATATAAATTGACTATAAATGAAAGATAAGGAGTAGAAAATTTATTATTTTTAGTGTAAGTAATTATTGCATGCATTAACTAATAATTTACATGCATATACATGTAATTTAGGGATCAGGAGTTTTTTTTATTTACATTTATCAAAGTTTGATATTTTGATTGTTTCTGAGAAACTTTAAAATTGAAATTCTTTCTTCCTTTTCAAAAAAGCTCCATGCTATTACCCACTTATCATGCTTTCCTTGTTTCAATGTAGTATATCTGAGTGATTTTAATTCGTTGTTAATTAATTCTTTTCCTAGAGTATTTCTCAAAAATCTCAAATTTTTTAGCTTAGAAACTTGGGAAGTGTACCAAATTACCTTTTTTGAAAAATTCTTACTTTGAGAATACAACTTCAAAATAAAATGAGATTCACCTCCCTGAGTTATAACTTCGTGTTTTTGGCAATTTCTAAAACGACCGGGGTGCATACTAATTTCTGAATCTTCAACTGAATCGTAATATGGAGGGTTGCAAATAGTGAATGAAAAATTCAAATTTTCAATTTCAGGTCTGTTAAGTATTCCGAATAGTATATTTTCCGGATTTTCCTGAAGGAAGAGATTTATACAATTTGAGAGGTTGTTTTCTTTAATTATAGAGTCTGATACTTTCAGGCTTTCAGTTGAAATGTCAGTACCGATCATATTCCAAGAATAAATTCTGTTGCATAGAAGCGAAAACACACAATTTGCACCAATCCCTATATCAAGCCCCAAAACTTGTTTTCCTCTAGGAACAAATTCAACAGAATGAAATTCCATATTTCTTTGAATTTCAATTGTTGATTTTTCATAGTTTAGAAATTCTGGATTAATTATTTCTGTATTGTAATAATGTTCTGGAGTTAAAAGATCAGCGACAAAATGTACATAATTAGCTCTCGAAGGTATAGTTGGTACCAAAAAATTATCTGGCATATTCCAGATAATATTATATCTATAATGCAACAATACTTTTGAAATATAATATAATGTGGACGAGTTATTATAATTTATGCATATATTACCATTAATTATTTTAATACATTTTTTAAACTCCGGATATTTTTCAGACAAAAGTAAGAAATCATCATTAATGTGAACATTCCTATAATGCAATTGATTTTTTTTTTTTTGTATTTTAATATTTTTGTTAGTTGGGGCCATTTAGAAGCGTTCTTAAAATAAAAATTGTAATAATTGTTGTTGATAAGAAAATGGCAATATAAATAAATAGTAGAAAAACATTATCTTTAAAAACTTGCTGTACAATAAACAGTATTTGGTTATTCACACTGTAAGTATCAAATGGTAAATAATCCAGCATTACTTAAATTGTAATACAGAAATTTCATGTTGCCGCGATATTTTTCTGTTTTTTTTTAAGTGGGGACGATTTAGTTACGAAGTTCAGAAATAGAAATCAATTATCATTGGGAAAATCAAGAAATGGTTTTAAATGTTGAGCAAATTGTTGGCTATTTTGCTCTCCCAAATAAATTTGATGTGAGTTTAACAACTAATGAAAGAAAAAAAGTTACAAGTATTTATTCTGATTTTGGCAAATTTTATGGTAATGAATTAAAATTATTCGATGATTTGCATATTGCCTCAATAATCAGTAACGATCAACTTCAAGTTTATAATATATCTACTATATTGTTTTCTGGGAACAAAGTTCAGGGTAAATATAGGATCCCAAACATTTCACCCCTAATTAAAATAAGCTTACCATTCACTCCAAATTGTAATTGTAGCTTGTTTTTCGACAAATGTACATCAAATCTCACAATTTCAGTTTCTTCTAGTGACGGGCAATTATATATTGTTGAAATATCTGTATTTGGCAAATTTGATTATAATTTTACTATATTAACAACTAGAAGTTTAAAAACATATCTTTCGGATTTGACATCGCTTACTCAAGTAAATAAATCTCTATTTTTGATAAGTACTGGGTCTGGAATTTTTACGATAATTTCTAGTTCGAAAATACTGAAGAATGAATCTTCACCATTATTTACTGCAGAAAATTTGTGTAAAGAATCCATCAACGTTTCAACATTTCAGCTAATAAAAAGAATGGTAATCGGTAAAAATACCGAAAATATTTATTTAGTTACATTTTCTGAAAAAAGTAAAGAATTATGTCTTTTATTAATAAAATTTAATTTTACGGAAAATAATGTTTGCACTAGCATTATTGATCGAAGATCAGATATTCAGATTGAAATGAACATAAAGACTACCCCTATACTTTCTTTTGTTGAAGGCACAGATTTCTTTGTGTTATTAATTAATAGTACAGTCTACTTTTATAGAGTACTGAACTTTGATGATTGCAATTTAAATAACATTAAGCTACAGTTTTTGAGTTATCTTGATTTAGATTTTGAACATGGTAGAGATAAGAAAAAAGAATTGATATTCTCTCCTCAAGTTTATTGTAACAAGTCAGAAATTTATGTTGCGAGGGCTACATTTTCTGAAAATATAATATATTCTTATGATCCATACTTTCCAATTTATGAGATTCACAAAATCTGTTTGAGTAAACATGCCTCAAACACTGTTAAAGCAAATGATATTGATTTTAACAATTCTACATTAATTTGGAGCCAAGGAATTCAAAATTTTTGTTATGAGTTTAATTATGATGATTTAAAATACCAGTTAATTTTTGATAAAGAAAAACTATCAGACTTAGAAATTATTACGAATTTACTTAAAAAATTATTTGATGAATGTAACTCAAATATTATATTCGAGATGGCTTTTATTAGATACTTAAGATTCCTTAAAAACGTTATTTTAATCATGGTTCGTAAGGAGAAAAAATACGAAATATTAAATATCTTGAACTCAACTACTAAATTTGAGGACTTATTACACTTAATTAAGAATATTTACCTACATCTTGAAGAAAATAGATTGCTAAACACTGAATTTGGCACTTACGAAAAATGTAAATTCGATGAAGAAAAAATATTATTCTTGATCGAACCATTTCTTATCTTAATTAATTACTTCAAACACATGGGAAACTATTGTATTCGAATTTTTTCAGACAAAAATAATACTTTTGTATTATCTCCTATATCGGTTTCTACTATAAGCTGTTTACCAAAAGAAAAACTGGATAAATTATCATCAATCAGCTTTTATAAATGTAAGAAATGTTTGTACATGCCTCTAGAACTAATAACAAATTATTTGAAATTAAGGTACTTGATATTTAAAGTGATTCTTAATAAAAATAAAGCAAATTTAATGAAAAATTTGTTTGATTTATTGAATATTTACACTACAGATGGAATAAATAAAACAACGATTGCACTCGCCTTAATTATTGAGCTGATAGAAATAATAACAAAAAAACTTAAGATTTTAAATAAATTTGAGTACATTTTTAACCATTATAAATCATCAAACGAAATTAATGAAACTAACTCTGATCAATTAAACCATATTAACTTAATTCACTATGACACATTGACACAAAATTTCACAATTGATGAATTAAAAACATTAATTCAAAATATTAATCAATGCTTTATCCACCTTACATCAAAAACAAATGATGTTCCCAATTTTATTGATAAAACATTCAGAGCAAATTGTATTGAAGGCATTAACGACTTTTCACTCTTAAATTCCGAGGAAAAAGCTTGTAATAATAATATCGAAGCAACAAATATAGATTTGATTGAAATCTTGAAAATAAAAAATACCATTTTGTTTTTGAACATTTTTTCAACTATTACAAAAAGCATTTTCAAGTATTGTATTTGGAAAAATAAAATTCGAAATGTAAAATCAGCTTATATTTGTAGCTTTGAAAATATTTTACAATTTTTTTCAGACGATAATTCATTTTTGAATATTGGGAAATATATGGCAACTGGCAAATCTAATATAATTAAATATAATTGGGGCTTTGAAGATAACGAAATTACTATTAATTGTGGAAAAATCAACGCATACAAATCTATTCTGTCAGTCGATCAAATTTACAGAGTTTATTCATATTACAATTCAATATACAAATTTTTTTCTTCCAAAGTTTTCCTCGATTGTGCTGCAGAAAAACTCTCTCTTTACATTTGCTCGAATAATGTTTTCTGGGAATCATTTATTGATGATTTTTGCTGTAAGCACGTTATTCGTGAAGTTAATATCCATTTGGTTGACTTAGTCTATGATTACCTTGAGCATCAAATTATTAATGGATGTTTTGATCGCAATTATGTAAGTTATATATTCTACTTAATTAAATTGCTTCCTTATAAAAGATATACTTCATACTTGTCGCTTTCAATATTTAATCAATTAATAAACGATAATAAATTGGTTAATGAAGTCATTGAATTAATTAAACTAGAAGATAATGAAGATCAAAAAAATATATTTGATGGGTTTTCTTCTTGGGATATTAGGCTTATTTATTTCATTTCATTAATATTTAAATTATTTAATCATTCAAGAATAAGAACTTACTATAATTCAGTTTACTTAAGCTTGCTAGAAACTTCGATTAATCTAATATGTAAAAGTATGCCCAGTTGTTCCCTTAATAAGAAAAAATTATTAAATATGATTCACAGAAAATACTTAATACAATATATATATTTAAGTGACAATAATGCTTCAGATTGCTCAATAATTAAGTTAATTAGTGAGTCGTTGTTGTTTTGTGATTCAAAGTATGAAAAAATACTTTTTCTAACAGCACTATGGATTAAGAATTTTTTGTCAATAAATAAGAGCGAATCAAAATTTTCTGCAATTTCGTCTTCAGTTTTTAAAAATGAGCTTAGAGAATTTTATTCACTATTAATTCAGATATTTTGGGAAAAATTACATGTTTTAAAAAATTCTAACTCGGAGATTTTATTAAAGTTATATTCAAAAAAAAATTTTGTAATTCGAACAATATACAAGTTTTTGTTAAATGAGTGGAAAAGGGAGGAAAAGTATCAAGAAATAGTTACTTTGTCGTATTTAAATGCATTAACTAAATACTGTGACTTATTTTTACCTAATGATAAAATTAATGCTTTATTTCCTGGGGATTGGCTTGAATTTAGATTTAGAAATGGTTGTATTGATCAAGAAATAAATTCGCTTCAAGTCTTAACTGAATTGTTTGAGAATCTGAAAGGTTTATTCCAATTTATAAACTGTGAAAAAGAGTTCATTAGCGCGGATTCTGAATCCTTGAACTCAATTATTTCTTCATTAAGCACGTACATTACTTATTCCAATATTAATTTATCAAATCAATTTAAAAATCGTAAATGTTCTGATAAGCCTATTTGTATATCCAACGTTTTTTTCGGTATTGAACTTCCAAAAATAATTAATCAAAAAAACTCTTTGCTAGAAATTCATCATAAAGTCACATATTTACCGTCTATTGAATATATTTCTTACTTAAAATGGTACCTTGTTGGAGTGAAAAAGCTAGTTGCTTCAAATTTAACTAGAGTTGAAATTCGCCAATATTTCAGTAATATTTATTGTAAATACCTTGAAAGATACAATGATTACTTGGGGAACAATGGGATTTATTTCAAACCAGCAATTGACTCACAAAACCTTTCTTCAGAAAGTATTGCTAATATTTCTAACATACCCATCATTGAGTTAAATTATTACTTAGTAATTAACGGCTACTTTGAAACTGCATACAGATTAACTGAAGTTGCAAACAAATTTATGGACAATTATCTGAGAAATTATCATAAAAATACGTCGAATAATGACAGAAACATAATTTTTTCAGATTCTTTAACAAAAATTCAAACAAAAAATATTTATAATACCCTTGGATTTTGGATGTTTACTTATTCGTTTTTCTTATCAAATAATACAAAATATTTGAATTCATTATTTGAGTATGCAAATAACTTTCTAGTAAAAACCAATAGACAGAAGAAGAAAAAATTATCATATGACTTACCTGATTCAAAAATCACAGCATTTGAAGAAATAATTCTACAGAACTCTAATTTTAGAAGTGTTCGTATAATAGAAGAAACAAGTAATTTGGGTTTCGGTGTAAATATCAATTTTTGGAATTCAATATTGGACCGTATGCATTGCTCTCCTCATTTTCTTCGAGGCGTTCACATGGCATTATTGATAAACGGGCAAGTTCACACTCTGACGAATGCAGAAAATTCATTAAATAACACATATACTTCGACCCTACCAAGTAAACTAATCAAAATTTACGAAGATCCAGAGTACTTAATGGAAATAATTAAAAATTACTCAATTACAAATGATCAGCACTTACATATTTTTATTAATATAATCGAAAACTTATTTAGCTTCAATTTTTTTGAGGAGGCACTAAGGTTTATTTCAGCTATTGTTTTGAACGATCATTTTGAATTACCCACATATTTTGTTGCAAAAATCAGGTATTTGATTAGATCATCAAATAACGTGAATAATAATGCATTTTATGAAAAATTTGAGTCAATAATACATAAATGTATTCCAATAAGCACTTAGTTTTATAAATATAATTAATAATTTTCTTTGCTTTCCTTTTTTCCCACACAATTAGGCGGCGCGAATGCAATCTTGCAATTTATTAAACAGGTATTTGAAAAAACAACAGAATACGGGTCAAAAATACATGAATTTTAGAGACTACCTGATTTTACTGCCACGTATTATTTTTATATTTGTTATCCCATGGCTATCTCTGATTATAAAGACTAATTCGCTACCTTGGATTCCCGAGTATGAATTTAACGATCAACTGAAAGTATTAGAAAGAATTCAGAAAAATGGCCTTCAAAGTTTAGTAGAAAAAAAATTATTAAGTAAATATGAAGTTAAATTTACTGAACAGCATGAAAAATTACGAAATTTAATAAATAATACAAAAGAACAGATTTATTTTAACCAAGTTAATCAAATGTATGATTTGTTAGCAGATCAAATAAGGAATATTGGTTTTAGTTGTCCAACTACATCAGCCATAAAGAATCGCTATTGTAATGAAAAAAAATTGAAAGGGTTTGAAAATGGAAGAGAAAGAAGTTATTGTGAAAGTGGCTTTGACCCTTCTCCAATTGCTTACTCATATCAATCGAGTGAATATTCTTATTCTGATTCCGGAGATATACTATTGAATTATGAAAATGAAGACTTAATTCTAGATGATACCAATTGTATTTCGGTTATTGTAGATGGTGATGTTTTAATATGCGGAGATCTTGTTGTTGCAAATGGGCAACTTAATACTCTAACTTCGTTTGATGCATTTGAAGCTCAAAATTTGTCAGTTGGTAAAATGCAATCTATGCACGCAAAAAGAAGATGTATAATTAGAAGAGGTTTGACAGTAAGAGGGTCAATGATACTTCCATTTTCTAACTTAATTGTTATTGGCAAATTGATTGTTGGAAAAAATGTGTACACTGCAGATCTGCAAGTTGACCTGTCATCTAATCTGTTTATTGGAGTTTTATATTTATTTTCAGATTTATACCAGAGTAAAAATGACTCAGATACATGGAACCCATTTTCCATCACAAGAATTAAACTTTTGCATGTTTCTAACTCATGTTCAAATGAATTTAATAATACTATCATTTATAATAGACCTCAAGATAACTCTAAGTTTAATGAAAGTGGAGAAATAGATCAAAATATGGGTTCTTTGTGGTCTAGTAGAAAAATTTATGTTGGAAACAGTGGTAAATTGTGGGTAAGAGGCGACATTCACGCTGGCGAAATTGTGATTTCTGATGCAGGGCTAGTTTTTGATACATGCGGTAATTTGAAAACTAACACTACACATGGGTTAGGTATATATATTAGGGATTCTGGAAGCCTTCATATGATGAGCTCTTCCATCTTTACAAGTAGATTATCTGTAATAAGGTCATCAGTTGTTATAATAAAAAAAGGAGAATTAAATGTTAACAGCATTTTATTGTTACACTCAGGTTCTAAAATTCGAATAGGTGGAAATATAATACTTCATATTGCATCAATAAGAGAATCGTCTACATTATATGCTGACTCCCTTGAAATATTGAACCAAGATATTGAAAATATTGAACATTATCGTAAAAAAAAAAATAATTCAAACATCTTTAGTCATAACAACACTCAATATATAGGAACAAATAGTATTGACAAATTAGCTGGCTATTTACAAGTGGTTTCAGCATCAACCGTAACAATATATGGTGGGATATTTGTACAAGGCTCAATTGAAATAAACGATGGATCTGAGCTTTTTTCAATGGGTAAAATTAGGATATTAGAAAATGTAATCATTAATGATGGTTCAGAAATCTTAATATTAGGTGATTTTAATTATTCAAACAATTATGATTGGAATGGTATTTGTGAAGGCTATGCCCATTGTATTCTTGGTTCAGTCCTTGTTTCAAATTCAAGCAATATGTTCATAGCTAACGGAAGTTTGAAGGTAAATGAATATGTTGATTTAATAGAGGGGAATTTTATATTAGGAGAAAATATGGAAGTTGGCAAGTCATTTATTTCAACAAAAAAATCCAACTTTTTTATAAGTGAAGGTGATTTAATAATTAATAATGCAGATCTATCCCTTGAGACAAATATTCTCGAAAAAAAAAGTTTTTTAATTTCAAACGGTGTATTTCTGATTAACGGAAAATTGCTTGTAAGAAATGGAGATGTAGCTTTAATTACGAAGAGTTATCTAAAAGTACAGCAAATTTACATTAATCAGGGGAGCTTGGGTATGTCAACAAAGTCTTTAACTGTAGTAAATGGAGGGAAAATAAATAAATTAATGGATTTATTTCTTTTTGAAAACAAAATTCCACTCAATATTCTAATTAATGGTAATCTTACGATCGATACATTTTCCGAAATGTTTGTTCTTGAAGGAAGTATTTCAATTGAAAGTATAATACTGACATCTAACTCAAAAATAAATATTGAAAAAAAAATGAACAGTGGAGTTGATCTTTATCAAATAAGCATTCATAAAGTAGTTGTATTACAAGGCAATTCATTTATGAATATTCCTGAAGGGTACTTATTAGAAGTAAATAGTGGTATAATGGTCGATGAATTTTCAATAATGAATTGTGATCAATCAATTATAGAAGGAGACTTGTTTATTGATGACGGTGGTTTTTTTATCGCCAAAAGCGTTATAATTTTTTATCCCTCAACTTTAGTATCACAGGATTCATCAAAAATATACATTGAAAATCTTCAAGTTTATTATAATACAAAAGAAAATACTTTAAGCCAATCTTCGGAAAATTCTAATATTCCATTGTTTATTTCTGAAAATGGTGGCTCCATAAAAATTCATCAATGTGAATACAATTGTGAGAGATCAAAATGTGTTAAATTACTATTTGGAATACGAACTGTAGAGTCAATTATTACAATAGAAAAGAGCCATCCCTGGTTTATTCCAGTAAAAGCTTCTGTACAATTTTTTGATTTAAACTCAACAAGTTCAAAAGAATTATATGAAGTAATAGACCCTATTGCATTTATTGTTAGAAAAAATCCTGAAGAAAAAAAACAGATCGAAGTCAAACCCAGAATTACATTTTCGAAGGGAGAGCAGGTTAGAAGAGGAAGAACCTGGGAAATTGATAGGAATACATTCAACCTATTTAACGAATCCCAGCCTATACAATGGCATTAATATTAATTTATTCAAACATTATTTTTACTAGAACACTAATTATTCTTAATTTTTTTCTTTGTAGCGCCTTTAATGCTTTTATTCAGACGATTTAGGGCAAAATAAAATGAAAGCACAATTACAAGTAGTGCGAAAACAAAATATAAATATCCATAAAACCCACTTAATTGCTTTACAATTTTTCTGGAAGTTTTTTCACTTGTATTTTTTGTTTTTTGTGAAATGACACGTTCAAGAATTTTTAATTGATATGATGAAAATTTTAGTGGGGTATTTTTATTAGCACTGAAGATTTTCATTATACTTTCTTTTGACGCCTTTCCATTAATAACAGAATTCATATCTTGCATATCAAAGTTGAAGTAGCAAGTAACGAGATTTTGGTGGAAAAGTGCTCTAATTGCATCATCTGGAGTTATTGATTCTTGATCTTTTATTGAAGCTGCTATCTTCTGATAAAATTCACGTTTCTCTATCAATTCTTTTTGAGTTAGTTCAAAACAAATTTCCATTTTTTTTTCCTTTTCACTTTCGGATAAATTCTTGTCTAAAGAGTCTATATAAATTTCGTCCTCTAATTTGGGGGCTTTCTTCGAATAGCAAACTGAGTTAATAAGGGCGAATATTAACAATAAATTTCTTATATGCTTCATTATTTTAAATTGATTTGGTTCAAGAAAATTTGCAATTTAAAATCTTTAATTAGCAGTTTTATTCCAGTATTGTATGCGCCGAAAAAAATTGTACTAATCAAAAAAAAACAAAATTGTTATACATATGCGGTTATTTATGTTTCATATAATTAATTTCTAGATAACACTAAGTTATTTAATAACAGAAAATAGTTCCTAAAATTCAAGACTAAAATTTCTATCTATTCAATTTTTTGAAACATTACGTTTGAAAAGGTAAATGTAATTAACATTAATTTTTTGTGGTGCGGGCATACATATAATTCAATTACTGCTTTTTAATTGATTACAAATAGCTAATGAATATCGAACAATTATGTAATTATGATCTTTTGCTGTCTTTCGAAACTGAATCAAAAAAGCTTTTAGCGTTCTTCAAAGATGATATTAATAACGATGATCCAAAGTTAAATACTTGCAAACTTATTGCAAACATTGGGGTTGAAATTTTGGATAGATATTACAGAATAATTCATTCCACATCATTTTTAAGGGAAAGTAGCTTTTTAAATAGAAACAGTTTTATTGAAGCATTAGATGGAAGAATTACAAATGTTTTGAAAGTATGTAGATTCTGCATAGAATTTCTTATTTATCAAGATGAAAATATAGTTAGAAAAAAATATTCAGATAATAAAGAAGATAAAGATGTTCTATTTGAATTGCTTTGCAAGGTCTTATTCTATCAAGGCGATTTTCTGGAATGCAGTGTTATTTTGGGGCGTATTTTGGGTGATTGTTCAGAAGAAGATATATTTAACCAAAAAATTAAAATAAAATTCAGATATTTATTCGAATTTTTTAGTTCTTGGAATCTACTTAATGCAAAGGAAACTCCTTTCAATAATATAAATAATAATATGTTTGGAGATATTATATTAAAAGAGCTGAAGTTACGAAGTTTATGTTCTGTGATTTTAGATGAAAATAATCATTGTAAAAATGATCAGACAAGTTACGCTGAAATTGTTAATGAAATACAACATTCATTTGTTAAATTTTACAAAGAAATAAGTATTAAAGACAAAACTTTTTCTAAAAAAATGATTCAAGACCAATTTTCTACTATTTTGGAAAATATATTAATAAGGTTAGAATGCTGTAAAAAGTATCAAAAAAAGTATCTTGATAATAAAAGATTTGCCTTGATGAATGATCTCAGTTTGGAAAAAAATTACATGAAATCAATAAAACTCTTTTCTTCCATTCTAAATCAAGATAATACTAGAAATAATATTTTTAAGTACCTGGAAGAAATTATGTTATTATTTGGAATAAATAACTTCGAGATAAGTTGCGACCCATTTCAATCTTTGCAAAATTATTTAAGTGATTTAAGTATGAAGTTAAATATATCAAATTCCAGAAACGAATCTAAAGTAACTACCGATAGAATAACAAGAAGCAGAAACAATATTAATAACGAATTTTCTAATTTTAATTTGAATAAAGAAGCTATTGAATACGATTTAGTATTTAAGCTAGAGAATCCATTAAAACAGATAATTATTGATATTTACAACAATACTTTAATATTTCCTAAATATAACGATAAACAATACAAGATTTGGATCCAAACAATCCCATATTATTGTTACAATCTTATTTTAAGCATATTAAAAAAAAAAGAAATGAAATGTGATGATATTTTTAGTCTAAACTTAAATAGCAATTTTCCATCAATTGAACAATTTGATGAAATGATCATTAAAGAAACAAACTTGGTAACTGAACATTATGCAACAATGATAGAAACCAAATCTGTCAGTTTTCAAGATATAGAACTATTTTTTAATAGATTAAGGCATGATTTTTGTGACAGTTTTAATGGGAAGCACATTTGTGAAGCTGTTGATAATAAAATACAATTTCTTTCAACTAATTTACTACCATTAATTGATGAATTTTTAATCAATTTTAATATTCTATTGAACAAAATATTGAAATTCATATTCTCAACGCCAAATAAGGACACAATAGTTTTTGATGAGGAGATATACACTTTATTTTTTAATCTAATAGAGGGATTATTCAAATATTGTACAAGAATCATCAAAAATGTAGTTTATTATGAAGAATCATATAGAAATATGAATAATAGATCAACAATTAGATTTGAATATTTAATTGATGGATTAGAAAGTTATGACGAAAATAATAGTTGGATAGAAGTTACTAACAGTCTCTATTATTTATTATTTAAAGTTAATGAACCAGTTCAAAAGGATATTTTATTTTTGTTTTACAATATTATGAAGACATTAGTTATTTTCATTTTTGTTACAAAAAATATTTTGAATATCGAAAGCAGGCAAATTATACTTTTTTATAATGGATTAAGATCAAAATTTTTATGTTTAATGGATACGTTTTCTTTAATAAAAGAAAAATTTGATAATAACATTATAACTGAAATTGATCTTTTAACTAAAAAATTATTAATATTGTTTAAAGTTTTTGAAATACCTATAGTAGAAATATACTTAGATAACGGGTTTCTACTTTTATTGAAAGAAGATTTAATGAAAATATGCAAATATATTGAACAAATTAATTTGATAATAAATTTATCTGTAGATTTCCTAGGCCATAAAGAAATTAATAATAATTTTTTAATTGGTCATGCTTTAACACTTTTTTCAAATAAAAGCATTCAGATAATTAAAGACAAGTTTATGAATTGGAAAAATATTTTTTATTCAAAATTGAAAAATGATTTTTCCTCCGATTTTATGATCTATTCAACATTTCTAGAAAATAATTATTTTGAACATTTAAAAATGAAGAAAATAAATTGTATGAAAAATGAGTTAATTGATCAAATATTTCTTCAACACATCGATAATATAGTGTCAGATGTATATTTATTTGTGGTTTTTGAGAAATACGAGCTATCGGAAAGTTTTTATGGATTTTTAGTTTCATTAATGAAAACTTTAATAATTATTATCAATGAAGATGTGCGATATTTGTATTTTAATGGCATTATAATAAATTCAATAATTTCTAATATTACAAAGTTATTGATTAAGTTTACAGAGATATATGAGTTCAACTCAATAATACTCAATGAATTATTTGAAGAAACATTATATAATTTATTATTTGAAAGTATATTAATAAACGTCACATGTATTCATAAGATTTTTATGAATCATTTATCAGCAAATAAGTTAAATTTATTGATCATGAAAAATTTAATGAACCTTTTAATAGTTCTATTTGATTTTTTCAAGTACTCATGTTCAATAAAAGAAATATCTTCAAATTCAATAATTAATTTAATTAGATATCTAACGTATTTAGAGTTCTCATTTGAATTTTTTAAGGATGAAAGCAGAGAAATAAAAGACATCAAAATTTTTAAAAATAGTGAAGATGAAATTTATAAAAAACATATTTTGAACAATTACTGTATTACAATTCCAATTATAGAACAAACTTGTGATTTTGAATTTCTGAACATTTCTGAAATCGATGAAGCTAAATTAAGTCAAAAATTTGATAAATTCCTGAATTCAGTTCTAAATACAAAAATACTATTATTATCCACTACTATAAAATTTGCTTTGTTTTCAAACCTTTCAACTATTGAGAATTGGTTTAAAGAAACATTAGTTTTTGTTGAAAAATATGAAGTTAATAATTATTTAATGAATTGGAATTCACTATACTACGAATGTAAAAAAATAGTACAAAGATATTCAACCGTAAATAAATCTTTAAATATGAGAAATTTATACCCGAAAAATAAGCTGGACGAAAATCATTTATCGCCTGAGCAAGAAACTGAATATTTAGAGTTGCTTGGAATTCAATTCCAATTACTTTATGGAATCCCAGTTTGTCCATTGCCATCAATGCCATTTAATAAAATGCCAATATATAATCAGGCCTTAGTATATGATTTTTTACTTAATCTAAATAATTTTGTTTCTAATTCAACAAATTTCAAGAATTTATTTATTAATTGGCTAATTCATAAAATAACAAATACTCAAAAGGTACAAACAACTGAAATTCTAGAATACATTTCTCCATACTCACCATTAATAGCTATGTGTTGTAATATATTTCATACTTTAATTAACTGTACTTCCTTAACAGAAAAACAATATTCTGATAGCAAAATAAAGTTCTATACATCTATAATAGGACTAATTGAAATACTATATTTTAATGGAAGTTTTATAGATTCAGAGACTAATGAAAATATTTGGAATATTATTTCATCTCCTTTAATTTATCCATTATTTATGGACAATTTATATAAAGTGCTTAATCATGAAAAAAATAATTACCATGATATTTTTAAACAAAACCTAGAAAACGGTTTTTCTTCTATCCTTTATAATTCACATGTTTCCGATCAAATATTAAATTTTTATGATAATATCATGGTACTTTCCCCTTCATTTTTGCACTTTGAAATTAACAGCTCAAAAATGGATAAGCACGGTTTTGATGAATTGTTATTTGATGATATTTCAATGTATTTTAAAGAAAATAAACTAACAATGGTTTCATTAGAACCACTTTTATATTGCAAATATTATTATGCATTCCTTTTGGATAAACTTATAAGATCAAATATGGATGTTAAATTTTTGAATGAAAAATATTCAGATAAAACTTTAATTCAAATTCAAAAAAAAGCCGGTGATTTCGTTTCTTTTTCTAATCAAGACAGTATTTTTCTTAAAATTAACTGGAAGAATATCAAGAAATACATTCCTTTCAAATTTCTAAAAGATTGTTTTATCTCCTGTATACCTATTTCATATGTAGATAGATCGTCAAGTTTATGGAACCCAGGTAGATTTGGAGCAACAGGAAATAATAATATACAACCTAGCCTAAATACGTTATTTAAATATTTAAGATGGTTAAATATTAATCTTTTTTTAATTGATAATTATGATATAAATATAGTTACATGCTGCAATAATATATTAAAACAAATTATCTGCGAGTTTGATGATTATAATACTTTTGAAAATTTAGAAAATGAATATCCTATATTGCTAAAAAGAATTATTGCACAATTAATCTACTTACTTGAATGTGAAATCAAATATTTCATTAAACTTGAAAATGACATACAAATGCCTTATTCTCAAATTGTAAATAATATTCTTTCTGTGGCTTTTGATCAAATAATAATAAGGTATATCAATATTAAAGGTGTATATAAGAAAACGAATACTAAATATTTAATAATTTATCTAAATAAAAATAAAATTTTATCTAAATATAGATGCTATAATAAGATAGTTCCAAAAAATTATGAAAATAGCCTAATAATAAATTCCATTGAAGTAATTTCAAGGTTAAGAAAGAGTTTATTTACAGAATTTATACCAAAAGTTTCTACTCAAAATAAAAAATGGTATAGTATTTATGCAAATTCTTTCTCACAAATTCATAATTGTATTTGGCTTCCATCATTGTTAGAATCAAAAACTAGATTCAAACTAGCAAAAATATTGATTTCTTCATTTTTATTTAATTCAGAAAAGAATCAAGATGATCTTAAAAGAGCAATAATTGAATTGAAAAATGCTTATAGTCTTTCAGTCGAATCATTAGTTATTTGTCATTTAATCTTAAGCGGAGATGAAGATGAAGTAGAAATATTTTTTAAGAGCTATGAGAAGAATTCACAAAAAAACGAATTAATTAACTTTTTTAATTCAAAACTACTAATTATTTACGGTATTTTTTTCAATATTTATTTGAACAAGTTTCCTGAAAAGAATCCATTGGGTAATAAAATAGGATTTTTGAGAACTCAAATAAATGATGCTACTAAAAATATCAATATTTCATATTCAAATTTAAGCTCAAATCTTGCCAGTATATTATTTTATTTCTATAAATCCTTCATTAATTATCAATCAATAAAGCAATTTATTATCATTTTTATTACAAATAACTCAATACCCTTATTAAATGATGACATAACAGAATTTAAAAATTTAATCAAAATAAACTCTCATTCAGTTTATGAATATAATATAAAAGAAATGTTGAACGAATTAATTTTTGATGAATTGAATTCTAGCCAAACAATTTTGAAAAAAAACAAGTTAATTCAATCAATATTTACACCTATAATAAGCCAATCATTTTCTCATTTCTCTTTAATTAACTTTATTCTTTTGGAAGAAGATTCAAAAAATTTGTTATCTTATTACCAAAAGTTTTTATTAAATAAAAAAGTAATGAATTTTTGGGGTTTTGAAACTAATAAATTCATTAATGATCATTATAATGGTCTGTACCTTAGAAGAAACAGAAAGTATTTATGTAATAGATACAAGTTTATGTTAATACCTTCAATATTAATTTTGGTAATCAAAAATGAAATTATTACAAATATAAAAAATCTTCTGGCGAACTGTATTAATTCTGAAACAAAGTTGTATAATTGTTTCAACAGGGATCAACTAATGTATAGTTACGATAATTTTCCTATTTTCTTCACAATTTACAATTTATTATTGGAGACAAAAAGTAATAATTTTTCTAATATCAGTGATATTTCATATCATTATTTGGGAAGTTTTAACCTGATATTGGATTATTTAATTGATGTATTAATCGGTGAGTTTAAATCTATTAGACAATTACCAGCTGTTGAAAAGTTTGAATATTTTATAAGTGACCAAATTAAAAATTACAGCAAGAAGAATATTACTACAAGTTTAATCGATATAGGTGTGATCAATTGGAATGATATTTCCGAGTCTGGGCACTTTAATATTTCTTTAAATGCGATTATAAAAACTTTGAATAACATTCTTGAATTATTCGATTTTGTTGATAATATTGGTCTTCCGATTGATGGTAAGCTGTTTTCATATTTGTTTGGTTTGGTTATTATATTTCATAAATATGAAATAGTATATTCAGAAAATGATAATTCGCAGATTAACAATGAATTTGTTCAATGTATTCCCTTAAACACTATAAAACAATTGGAAAGGCAATTAGGGAATTTTGTACTAAATAATATCCCTTTTTCTATTATACCTAGAATTGGCGAATTCAAATTACTTTTCAAGAATATTTTTATCAATATTTTTAATAAATGTTTTGTATTTTCTATAGATAATAAAATTGAATATAACAAAAATTATTTTTTTGAAGTTTTCAATTTAATTATACAATTTTTAGGAGTTTCTTCTAATGGGGTAAATGCTGTCAATCTAACTTCAAAAAACAACGAAGGAATTGAAAGTATTTCATTATACGAAATGAAACCAGAGTTAAAAAGAATTAGATATGATATTTCATTATTTGAGGAATCGTAATAGATAAACTAATGTTTTTCTTAAATTATTCCCCTTTTTGCGCAATCATTTATGATTTTTCTAGTAATTAAATATAATTATCCATGAATAAACAAATTTATTTATTAAGCCAATCTGATTCTAATAAGTTAGATAAGGAGCTATTAAGCGAAAATTTTGGATATAAGCTAGATCAATTGATGGAGATTGCCGGTTTCAATTGCTCTTCCTGTATTTTGCATTGCATTAATAACAATTTCTTAAGCAAATTTGGTATTCATTCGATTAAAGAATCTTCTAAAAGTAAGCCAATTACAATATTCTGTGGTCCAGGAAATAATGGTGGCGATGGACTTGTAATAGCAAGATACCTTAAACTATTTGGTGGTTTTCCAATTGTAATATATCCAAAAATTGGCAGACCAGAATTTTTTAACAGCTTAATATTATTACTGGAAAAGTTTGAGGTTCCAATTTTTAGAAAACTCGAAGATGCACAAAATGTTGATAATTCAATTTTGTTAATTGATGCAGTATTTGGTTTTGGATATAATAGCAATAAAACTGATAACTGTTATAGTGAGATTATGAATTTTTTAATAATAAATTCAAAAGAGCACAAAATACCTGTAATTTCGATTGATGTTCCTTCTGGATGGGAAATCGATATGAAAGAAAGCTATAGTGAAGATAGAATAGAACCTCATGTCTTAATTTCATTAACTGCTCCAAAGTCGTGTTCAAAGTATTTTAATGGAATTCATTTTATTGCATCACTTTTTGCAACACGTGATATATTGTACAAGTATAAAGTTGAGTATATTTACGATCTTTTTCTGAAGGAAAATGCAACTCAATTTATTCTATTTAACCAAAAAAATGTTGCTTCCACATTTTCTTAAACAAAATTTCTTCAGAGTCATTCTCTTTTTGACAATTCGTGTAAAATATTTGTGTTTCTCTATAACTGCCTAAAGTCGCATTAGAATACAAACAATAACTGTCGCTATCTACTCCTTTATTTATTGGAACTTTAAATTCCTCTGCCCCACCTGTCGTATTTGATATATGTTCATCTCCTGCCCAATTGACAATTCTTCCATTTTTATTTTTATTGTTTTTCCATGCCCAGAACTGATTATAATTTCTTGCTCTCATCACAAGATTCCAGTCACACTCATATAATAAAGGTAATTTCAATATAGTATTAGATTTTAAACTTTTAATTAACTCTATATAATCTTCCGATTTTATTTTTTCAATTAAATTAACTGAAATTACTTTATCTAAACATTTTCTTGATTTATAATTATATAACATCCGATTACCAAGGATAAAACTCCACTTTTGGGATTCGTCAAGATAGTTACACGTTTTTAAAGTTAATATGTCATAATCAGTAGTTGTTTTTATGTTATACCTGGACACATCATTCGGTACTACAGTCATTGGAATTTCAATCTCATTAGTTTTCTCAATATCAATCTTATCTTCTTGTTTATTCAATGTAGACAAACATAATCTACTTTTTAAATGTTGAATATGGTGGAAGTCGTAATATAATTCATGCTGTCTTTCAAATGCTGGCCTAAATTTTTTTAAATACCACTCAAAAGGTTTACATTTCAATATGTATTTTAATGAGAGTCTTTCACTTAAACCCTTTGTATAACTAAGAGGTAAATAACCCATTACATGATAATTTTTGAAATAAGTTTCATAAAATTGTTCACTTAACCATACAAATGCCGTTCTTTGATGATTAGTGTTCATATTGTCAATTAACATTTTTTTATATTCAAAATCTTGGTTTCTTTTATTTAAATTATTTCTATCAAAAATATGTCCAACTAATGAATTTCTTACCACATGTATTTCTCCACCACAAAGCCAAACTCTAAAGCTTTGCTCAATATTTTCACCACCCCAATAAAGCATTCCCGGATCATACTTGCCACTTTCTTCCCACCATCTTTTTGTTATCATTAATATTCCTCCTGATGTAATCGGAATTTCTGGTA
Source organism: Cryptosporidium ubiquitum (assembly GCF_001865345.1). Lineage (NCBI taxonomy): Eukaryota > Apicomplexa > Conoidasida > Eucoccidiorida > Cryptosporidiidae > Cryptosporidium > Cryptosporidium ubiquitum. The sequence goes on along the minus strand of NW_021639820.1, from coordinate 428,166 downwards.
GTCCATCATCATACCAATGAAATGCAAAATTCCATTCTATCATCATTTTCGCACCAGCCGTTCCTATATCACTCCAATCAGTATTAGAGATACTTTGGACTATTGGACAAACAATTCTCTTATAGTTTTCTCTAATTGATTTAACCAATGCTTCTGACCAGCCCTTTTTTGGTTTACAATGTCCATCTAAAAAAAATATATTAGGGCCTAAAGCAGCATCTGCTCCAATTATTTTTGATCTTATTAAACCTTCACATTTATTTAATCTTATTATTTTCACATATCTTTTATAATTCTCTGGGAGTTCTTTTTCAAGTATTTCATGTACTGGATTTTCACTGAAGTCATCAACAACAATGATTTCTCTCAGCAATTCCACTGGAGTCGCTTCAATAGTGTAGATTATAGTTTTACTGATAAACTCATCTTCATTATAAGCTGGAATTACAATACTTATTCTATCATTTTCATTGTAATTACCTAAACCAGAAACCGAATTAGTACTTCTTGTTAAATCGTTCAAATTACTACTTTTGATTTCATTATTTACATTTGGTAGGGATGTTTCTTTCTTCAAATTGATAAATGTATCAAATTCAGTCTCGATATATTCAATTACTTTTGTTTCAATGTTTAAATAGTCAGAAAATGAACTTCGCGGATTTGAGATAGATCTATAGGACCAGTTATTGAGCAACCAATTTGAAAATTCGAGAACGGATAAATTAATTGGAGGGCTATATCTGAAAATTTTGTTGAGATACCTACTTTCTACCGAATACTGATCTTTCGAACTTATTATTTCTTGTTTATTTGAATGTTTTTTACCAACAATATTAGTAATCCAACTTTCGTAAAACGATGTAAATATCAATATTAATGAGGCTATAATTGTAAGCATCCAGCCATATCCTTTACTTTTTTTTCTCCCAATTTTCCTAAATCTTTTATCATCAACTGACCTTTTAATTGTTTTTTGTTGCTTTTCGGAATTATTAGAGTTATTACTGGAAAATTTTTTAAGTTCAATATCATTTTTCTCACCAGAAGTCAAACTTTTGGAGTTTCTTGGATAATTAACCACTTTTTTTTTCCTCAAACATTTTGAAAAAAAAACGTCAATTAATACAAGTTCAGCAATTAATAGAAGGTCAATTGCCAACCTCCGCTTAGAGAAAAAAATCAGAAAAATTAGAATAGTAATTAGAAAAGTCCTACAAAAAACTCGGTTTTTGCCGAGTTTAATAATTCTTGAAGAAAATATTTTAAATTTCATTTCAATGGATTAAAATTCTTATTATCAATTAGATTCGGCGGTCTAAAGCGTGTGTATTGTGTGGAAAGTAGAATAAATTAAAGAATCATTTAGATTAGCACTTAAAAATCAAGCATAACTAAATGTTTGAAAAACTTGGTTAGAAATCAAGAGTTCTAATAATTATTAGTTATTAACCAGAACACATCATACATTCTTCACCATCCTTTAAGTTAGATGGCCTTAATGGACAGGCAATTATCTTTTTCTCTTCTGGTTCAATTGCTTGGCGTTTGTTTCTTTCCAATGAATCCTTTTCTTTATTAGTTTCTGATTTAAGAAGTTGCTGATCTACGGTGAATTGTATTGGACGTGTTGCGCTTTGAGTTCTTAGATAATAAATGCCAGTTTTTAATCCTTTTTTCCAGCCATAGAAATGCATCGATGATAACTTTGCAAAGTTAGCATTTTCCATATGAATATTTAAAGACTGAGACTGGCAAATATATGGGCCCCTATCTGCAGCCATATCGATTACTGTCTTTTGCTTAATCTCCCAAACTGTTTTATAAAGTTCGCGGACGTCCTCCGGGATTGTAAGAATATTTTGAATACTTCCATTATTTGCAATGATATTTTGTTTAAGCCTGTCATCCCATAGCCCAAGTTCAAGCAAGTCATTGAGTAAATGAGGATTCACTACAAAAAATTCACCAGAAAGTACCCTACGATGATATATATTTGAAGTAAATGGTTCAAAACTTTCGTTGTTACCTAATATTTGCGAGGTAGACGCAGTAGGCATTGGAGCAATTAGAAGTGAATTACGGAGCCCATACTTAGAAATCCTTTCTTTAAGTGAATCCCAGTCGCAAAGCCCAGAATCAGGCTTAACTCCCCACATGTCAAATTGTAGAATACCTTTACTCGCGGGTGACCCAGAATACGTTTCATACGGCCCATCTTTTTCTGCGAGCTCGCAACTAGCCTCGAGCGCCGCATAATAAATAACTTCAAAAATCTCCTTATTTAATTTCCTAGCCTTCTCTGATTCATATGGCATACGAAGCATCATAAAGCAATCTGCAAGTCCTTGAACACCAATTCCAAGCGGGCGATGTTTTAGATTTGAGTTTTTACATTCTGGGAGAGAATAATATCCGTGATCAACAATTTTGTTTAAATTCCTCGTAATAACTCTCGTAACTTCCTTTAACTTATCAAAGTCGAATGTTTTGTTATCTTTGTCAACAAACTTCGGAAGACCAATGGACGCCAGGTTACAAACAGCAATTTCATTTGCGCTAGTGTACTCTATAATTTCGGTGCATAAATTACTGGAAACAATAGTCCCCAAATTTTTCTGGTTACTCTTACTATTCGCAGCGTCCTTGTAGCAGATGAAAGGCGTTCCTGTTTCAATTTGAGCTTGTAGGATTAAAAACCAAAGTTTCTGCGCCTTCATAGTTTTTCTTCCGCGGCCCTGCTTTTCGTACTCTTCATATAGTTTCTTAAACTCATCACCCCAAACATCTTGCAACCCCCTGCATTCATCCGGACACATAAGAGTCCAATCTTGGTCTTTCTCAACCCTCTCCATAAATAGATCAGGAACCCAAAGGGCAGGAAAGAGGTCACGGCATCTCATCTCCTCTTTTCCATGATTCTTTCTTATTTCAATAAACTCCACAACATCTACATGCCACGGCTCCAAATAAATTGCAATCGCACCCTTGCGTTTCCCTCCACCTTGGTCAATATATCTAGCAGTATCATTATAAACGCGTAACATTGGAATCAGTCCATTAGACCTTCCATTGGTACCCCGAATATACGAGCCCGTTCCTCTAATATTACTCACTGCCACTCCAAGACCGCCGGCAGTCTTACTAATATTTGCACATTTTGTTAGCGTGTCAAAAATACCATCTATAGAATCCTCTGGTATTCTGAGTAAAAAACAAGATGACATTTGAGGTCTTGGAGTGCCGGAGTTGAAAAGCGTAGGTGTAGCATGGGTAAAATACTTTTGCGATAATAATTTATATGTTTCGAGTGCAGCCTCGATATCACCGCAATGTATACCACAAGAAACTCTCATTAGAAGATGTTGTGGTCTCTCTACAATCTTGTTATCAATTCTGAGAAGATAGGACCTTTCTAAAGTTTTGAATGCAAAATAATCATATTCAAAATCTTTTGAGAAGTCAATTTTTGAATTAATTATTTCTTTATTTTCCATAATAAAATCATAGACACACCTTGAAATCAGAGGAGCAGGGTTACCTTGAACATCCTTGAAATAAAATAGTTGTGATACAACATCGCCAATATCAGAAGAAGTGTTTTTATGTAAATTGGAAGTTGATATGCGAGCAGCAAGTTTAGAAAAATCATTGTGTGTAGCTGCCATATACGCACAAGTTTGCGAAGCAAGCTCATCCAATTCAGAAGTTTTAATTCCACTATACATACCATTTATTACTGCCTGGGTAACTCTCGCTGGGTCAACAAGTGGATGCAGTCCATATGATAATTTGGTGATTCTACTAAGAATCTGGTCAAATGATACTGGCTCCACCTCACCCTTTCTGTTCACCACGTACATTATTTACGATTACTGGGACACAAGAACCAATTAATATTTTAGAATTCGTAGTACTAACCCTATTCGATGTTGAAACATTCAACAAAAGAAAAGTAAAACAAATTCTTTTATTTCTTCCAAATAGTGGGGTATTGCGAGCACTTCCACAAACTATTAAGTGGGGAACAAAGAAGTTTCCGATGTGGGGTGCCGCCATGTATTCCAAATTTAATAGGCAATAATCCACAATGAATTTCAGTGGTGTTAAAAACTATCCAAATATTCCAATCCCGATTTTGCTCATTACTTAATTAGCAATATTTAGAATGAAATAAAATGGCATTCTGTCATATATTCTAGCAATATCGAGAGCACACCTTCGCATTTTTGTAGACTTTATTCCACAAAAATCAATAGTAAATATGGCAGATACAATATGAAATAGACCAAGAGAGAATAAAACTCTACAAATGTAATGTGTAATTTTTTTTTTCTGTGTTTTTCCCCCAGAAACTTACTAGGATGTAGTCGCCAATCCCTAAAATGTCATTAGTCTTCTCAACATAACTATTATAATTATTCATTCCAACATTCAATACAATGAAAATTGATGTCATTGTTAGAGAAGAAATATAGCAAATAATACCTAAGAAAGCATAATAATAGAGAATATTAATATTTTTGAAGTAATTTACCTGAAAATCCCTTAAATCCCAGAATCCCTGCTATGATCCCAAAGGTGATTGCTCCTATTAGTCTGCATTGTTTCAATACCTTATTGTTATTTTCTATCGAGGAATTAGACGTTGTTATAGTTTTAATTTTATCTTTCATTTTTTTAGTAAAACTTTTAGATAAAATGTCTTAGCGCAATGTTAGTGGGATTATATAATTACCATAAGTAAATATTAAATATTGCAAATATTGAAATCAAATACTTCCAAAAATATAAATCTTTAATTTATTAATTATTTATTTCAATTAATATCACAATTAAGTTATTTTTATCTAAATGATATTTTTAAAGTATTTTTAATAAAATGCATAAACCATTTGATATTTCAACTTTTAAATATAGAAAAGAAAGTACCAACAAACAGGCCAACTCTATTAAAACAAATACAAATGATATATTTACTCCATTTGGGGTCTTGAGATCATTTAGTAGCCGTAAAGATGATTATGATTTAACATTTAAAAAATCATGGAATTTGTTTTTCAAGAAATTTCTTAACAATATTAGACTTGAAATGAGCAATGGAATGTCAAAGATACTCGAAAATATTAGCTCTCTCGTAGATGATGGTATAAATTACGAGCTACATGTTATAGGAGCGTTATCGGGGTCAAATAATTGCGACCACGTTATTACATTCAATGTTTTGCAAGAATTTCTTAATTGTTCAGGCCAGCCATATACAATATTGTTAGACCACGAGAAAATAGGTGTTGAAGGATTGAGTATATCAAAATTATTGGAGACAATCTGGTATATAATTAAAAGTACATTTTTAGATTTGCTTATTGAAGAAATTAAGATTATAGATTCATGTAAAGAATATGATTACGAGAACGGTTCGTTAATTTTGAATTCAATGAATCTAAAAGATTCAAAGGCAGACTGTGAAGAAAAATTAGTTAATAGAGTTAAAAGGAATAAAAGAAAATGTAAAACTGAAAACTCAGTAGTAAAAGAAATTCAGTTAGATCTACAGAATAGAATAATAAATTTTCAATTTACTCAAACTGACAATATATACAAGCTGCCATCTATTCAATCAATTCAAATGAATTCTAAAGCTTCAAGATTCTCTTTATCAAATAACAATCATAGTCAAAAATACTTAAATATTAATAAAGGCCTTAAAGTGGTTGGTTCAATTTTTAGAATAAAGAAAAAAAACAATTTGAATATTAAACCCATAATTATATTGATTCCAAGTAGTGAATGTTTTTCACCAGGCCAACTTGGGCAGCTGCTTGAAATGCTATCTCAAATTAAAGAAACTTATAAAATTCCATTTAAAATTGTTCTTGGTATTTCAACAAGTACATTATACGTTCAACGTATTATTGGTCAAACCGTTTTTAATAGACTGAAATTTGTTTCCGTAAAGCTACTGGACTCAAAAAAAGTTTTTTTTCAATCAATAATTAACTCACTATTATATTTAGATGATTTTGATTCAAATATTTTACTTAAAGGAAATTCTGTGAAATCACAAGAATCAAATTCAGAAAATTTGGTTGAATTAAACTACTTTTATTCTAGTTCGATAACTAATTCCGAAACAGAGTTATTCTCTTTTCCACTAATATCTACTGCATGCATAAAACACATAAAAGATAATTTCTTTCAGTATGATTACAGCCTGACTTCTTCTTTAAAGACAGTTTTCATTGTATTTCAATTTTACTTCACGAATAACAAGTATGATTTCTTTTTTCATCAATTTAAGGAAATAAAAATGGAAGGCTTTGATGAAGATATAATAGATAAATTGAAACTCAAATATCAAATTAATAAAAGCAAGCTGCTGCCAGAGATTGATAACGATTTAAAAGAAGCAACGATAACTGAATTATCTCAACTTCAATTGAATTTAAAACTAGTCGCTCTAGGAATATCTATTCTAAACATCATTTTTTACGATGCTTTAAATATTTTTGATATTAACGAAAGATACAACTTAATTATTGAATGGTTGGAGATTATAGAAAAAAATAGAATTGAGGAATTAATTAAAAAAATAAATAGTTTAACATGTGATATAAAAAGTATTGAAAATTCCACTTTAAATAAAAACTCAGTTTTCTCAAAAATAAACAAAATTACTGAGTTATTTTTAACAAAAAACAAATCCTTGTTCGAAAAAAAAAATCAAATCCTTGGTAATAAAGTTCTATGGGATATCAAAACTTTTGAGTTCAATATTTCAAAACTCTTCATTCCTTCATTTGATAGATCAAAATTTTCCGGGTACATAACTGACAATGTTTTTCATTCATTAATTTATGTAAATTTTAACGTTTCTTTTGAACATTTGGATTATTTTTTAGATGAAATGCTAACACCCAATTTTATTACAAATATAATTGACGATTTCAATCAAACAGATGACAATGAAAATATTTCAGATGACTTTTCGATCATTTATAAAATTTACAGTGCAAATAAAGGAAATAAAATAAACTTGTTTAAATTTTTTGCTACATTTTGTAATAAAATAAATGGTGATTTGAATAAATGTTACAACATTTCGGTTTCTAAAAATCAACTTGAAAAAATAAATAATGAACAAACAAGAATAAATTGCCTACCTGACCAATATAAGAATTTATTTATTAGATTCGTGCGAGTAATAAATACATTTCAAATTATTGGGTTACTTTATTTGCCATTAAAAAACACAAAAGTTGAACAGGATATTTTTCGAACCAATTCTGATAATAATAAAGACCCCGAAAAAAAATATCAATGTTTAAATAAACACTTAGATCAGTACTTCAAATTTGCTCTTAGTAATATATATGCCCATAAATTATATTGGGGAAATGATATGGCAATATCTGACATAAGAACAATTGATAAGAGAAATAAGCCCGAAACTCACTTATTCGATAATGAAGAATTCAAACTCTTGGATTTTGCCATAGACACAAATAAGATCAATTCTAACATTAAATATAAAAGAAAATCCATTTGCTCGAATTTTATTGATGAACCGAGCAAAAATATAAACATTAAGAAAAGCAAATTGGAAGTCCTCAAATTACGTGCTGCGGAGTCAAATCAAAAAAAAATAATTGAATTTAAAGGAATTAAAATGCAAAAAGCAATAAATTCTGCAAATAAAATAAAAAATCTGAGAAATTCAGCGAATGAAAAACAAATGACTAATTAGTTATATTTATTGAAACGTACATCCTATCTCATCAATCATTTTGGATAAATTTTTTTTTTTTTGAGTAATAGTATTTTTTTCCCGTCTTTGATGCGCAAAATCCTCAAAGTTTCTTTTATTCACTGGTGATACAACGCTTACTATCCTTAATTCTTTATCTATTGTTTTCTCCGGAAAATACCCAATTTTTTGTCTATATGACCGGCAACTTATAGGAGCTTGAATCGAGCTTTCCAGAAAATCTGGTATTGTTTTGATTATTGCAGGAGATTTGTAAAAATTACCTCTATCTGTATAGTTCGAACTTTCTTTTGTACTTTCTTCGTATTTACTATTATTTTTTGGTATTGAGCAATATATTAAGCTGTTAAAATTATCGTCACCGCTTTCAATGAAATCTTGATCCAATTTTAAGCAATTTTTATCATCTTTTTTTTCAGCAAGACAATTATTGTGTTTCCTTCTCTCAACTATTTCATCTCTTTCCTTATATTTATTTATTTCACTAATCAACCGTTGGTTTTCCTCATGCAATATTTCATGGCTTTCTTTCAACTCATTGTAATTGTACAATAAACCTTGATATTTTTTTTCAAGAGACTTGTTTTCTTCTTTAAAACGAATTATATCGCTAGATAACCTATCTTTCTGTGATAGAAAATGCTCAACCTCTTTCTCATATTTGTTCTTCTGAGTTATGGAGTTTTGAATTTCAAATTTGTATTCTTCTGATTCTTCAATTGCGACTTTGAGTTGTCTTTTTAAATTCTTGTTTTCTATTTCTAATTGTTCAAATTTGTCCCTTTCTTTATGAATAACATCGAATCGGTTATAAAGATAATCTTCTAATTCTGTTATCATATGAGAAATTTTTCTTATTACAATTTCGTCTTTCTTCAAAAAATAATTGTTCTTTCCCTTATCTGAATTTAAAATTACTCGTTCCAATATAGATTGAAGAGAAATTTGTAACTCCCTAAAGTTTGAGAACATTGTTTGGCCTTTCCAAGGCAAAGTTTCAAATGAATCAAGGTATAATTCGCTAGTATTGCAATTCTCATTTAATGAGATGCATTGAATATCAAATTCAGTTTTTTCATCCGCTTTTCTAGTTTGATAATTTAGAGGAGTTTTTTCTGAGCCACAATTTATATCATCATTTTCCGAATTGTGATTTGTCTCTTCTTTAATACTTAATATCCTTGTAACTATTGCTTTAGTACTACAAACTGATGTTTGGCTTAAAATATTTAAGTATTCTTTTAGCCACTGTAATATTGAATTGCTAATATCAATGAGCTCCAAAAACATACTTGAGTTTTCTTCCTGTGGTATTTGAGTCAATACATCTTGCCAATATGCAGATGAGCCATCATTACAAACGTTGGAAATTATTTCAAGTATTATTGTATGTATCTGGCCAACTGTTATACCAATACCTTTTCTAGGTTCATATATATTATTAAGAACACTTATTTGAGCTAAACTATTCATTTTTCCGTGACTGATTAATTCGTTAATTATCCTATCTCTTAGGTATACCATTCCATTTAGTATACCATCATAATTTTGCAAAAAATTATATAGACCAGAATATTTTAACAACTCTTCATATAATCTCCAAAATTCAATAAAACTAATGAAATCGGGTCTAATAAAAAAATTGCCGGATTCAGATAGAAATGAATCAATATCGATGCCAATTTTATCAGATAGAAATTTTTTTGTATCTTTAATAGGAACAAAATCTTCATTTTCATTCTTTATGTTATCCAATAGCTCTTCAAAATATTCAATAGAACATATTGCACTCTCCCTTATAGTTATAGAAGCATTAGGCATGTCAAAGATGTAATATACATTAATGTACTTCACAGCTACACCAATAAGTGGACTCAAAATTGACCAACAGATTCCCCACATGCATGTTCATTAATATACGCGGTAATACATTTCAAATAATTTTTTTCCTAGCCTAAATAATTATTACATAATGCACTCTGAATAGTAAATGCCTTATTTGAATACTCTGTTTTCAATTATATCAAAATACTACGCAAATATATGTATTCTTTAATTGTGTGGAATGAATTTCAAACAATTCGAATTTGAAAAGGAACTCGTGGGCATTCATAATTGATAATACAATGGTAGATTCACGTAGACAGTCTCTTCAGCAGTCTACAAAAGAAATAATATCTAATGATCACTCTGGAAGCTATATAAACATTGAATCTACTCAAAATAAAGTTTATTCTCATTCAAAATCAGCATTTAGTGTTGCAATAAGGTTCCGCCCGTCTGTTAGCAATGAAATTAGTGAAATAGAAACCAGTTCAATATGGGAGCTTTCACATAAATCTGTCTATGATATATCCAAAAAAACTTACCACTACTTCGATTATGTGTTTGATGAAAAATCAACTAACCGTTTAATTTATGATAAATTAATTAAGGACGCCATAAAAACATGTTTGAGTGGGATAAATGTAACTATTTTTGCCTATGGGCAGACATCATCAGGGAAAACACACACCATGTATGGTGATAATAAAGGAAGTTATGATGGGATTATACCACTAAGTATAAATGAGATATTTAATCTTGCATATACTAATTCCAACCAATCTATTAAAACAAGCAATAACATAACAGTGTCATATTTGGAAGTATATAATGAAAAATTATTTGACTTACTTGCACCGCAGAGCAACTTAAATAATAATTCTAATGATAACAATTCAAGAAAGGTTAAAGTAGTTGATGGAGTAGATGGTGCTGTGGACTTTATCAATTTGACTTCAAAGAATGTTTCTTCTCCAGAAGATGTTCATGTTATCATTAAAACTGGCTTAAAATCAAGGAGAGTTGCTGAAACATCCATGAACGAGAGATCTTCTAGAAGCCATACAATACTTAGGATTAAGATAGAATCTTACATTAATTCGAATGATGTTTGTGTTGGGGTATTAAATTTTGTAGATTTGGCAGGAAGCGAAAGTATTAAAAGGACACAATTGGAAGGAGACCGAAGAAAAGAGGGAATGAGTATAAATAGAAGTTTATTAGCACTTTCTCAAGTGATTTCACAGTTAAGCGAAAATGAATTTATTGAACCGCTGGCAAATAATTATCCGAATCAAATAGCTTTAACAGATGGATTATCACAGTCAAAAAATAAGTATATTAACTATAGAGACTCAAAAATTACGAGGATTTTGTCTGATTCACTCGGCGGAAATTCAAGAACTATTATAATATGTAATTGCTCTCCTGATAGATTAAATTACTATGAAACATTATCTACGATTGACTTTGCAAGAAGGGCAAAAAAAATTCAAAATGAAGTTAAGGTAAATATCTTGAAATCGAGTGAAGAAAAATCTCAATTAGCAGAATTGAAACAAAAAATAAACAAGCTAAATAAACAAGTTAAAGATGTTACTTTTCTCAAGCAGGAAATTGAATTGCTAAAAAACCAAAAAGCTGAACTATTATTCGAACTAAATACTATTAAAGTAAAATCAATCAATTGCCCATCAAAATTGACAAGTTTAGATATTGACTTAAATAATAGCTCATATATAATATATGAAGAATATTTCAACCACTTAATTGCTGAATACGCTGAAATAATAGATTTAAAAGATCAAAATATCAGAAATTTAAATGAAGAAATAAATTCTTTACAAATAAAGGTTCGAAATGTAGAAAAAACAATGAATGACAACTATAAAATGAAAAACGACTTAGACCAAAAAAATGACAAAATTATTAAAAAAGAAAATGAAATCAAGCATTTGTCTAAATTGTTATCTGATTCAAATAATAAATTAAAGACATTTCAGGCACAGTTAGATTGTAAAGATTCAGTTATTGAAAACCTTATTATTAAGAACGAAAAAAATTCATTATATTGTGTTGAATTGAAAAAAAGTCTGGAATTTTTGTTATCGGAGATATATAGATTTATAAACTGGTATATCTGTGACTTGAATAGTAAAAAACTAAAAAAAACGGAATATATCGAATCAGATTCAATTAATGAAAATTTGGATCGCTTAATTTCAAACGTAAGGGACTACTTGAATTATATTTCCATATACAATCAAATATTGGAAAAAGATAGAGTCGATTATAATTCAGAACTTTCAAACTTCAGCAATGAAATTTTACTGTTAGAGTCTGAAATAAAGCATTACGAGGAGGAAAAGAATAAAATTTATTTGGAAACTGTTAACTGCCAGGAACAAGCAATCCAAAATTTAAACTCGATTGTTTTAAATTTATTCGAGCTCTTGTGCACTGTATTTCCCAGCAAAAGTAATTATCATTTAATAGATAATTCTCTTCCAAATTTGTCCATTTCTGACTCATATGAATTCACAAGAAAAATCCAAGATTCTGAGAAGCTTATAAAGCTGCTTGATTCAGAACTAAATGAGAAAAAGGATCTTGAAGTGGAATTTAAAATTCTTCAGATGGAGATTGAAAATATTAAAAATGAAAACAGAATTTTAAATGAATTTATAGAATCTCAAAGAAAAGAAAACAATGAGCTAAGGACGTCATTAAATCAATTGAAACATGAATTAAACTTTAGACTGTCTTGCTCTAATATCAAAAATTTAGATAGCCAGGAAATGCCTAATAATTTCGATTATAAAGTAGAAAAATGTGATGAATCGAAAGCGAGCCGATTTTTTAACGAAAAATCCGAAATTCAAACAGAGAGCATGGAATACAAAGAAAAAAAATTACAAGGAATTAATGGTTTTAAAGAAAATAGATCAAAAGAAAATATCATTGATTTGGCATCAAAATCCATTCTAAATCAAGAAAATTCCGAAAACCCTAGTTTTGATAACGAAGAAAATCCTATTACGGAATGCAACACACAATAACCAATAGTAGATTCACTTGATTTACCGCTCGAAATAAATAAACCAGTTTAGGCATTTTAAAAAATGGATAGAGAAACTTTCTTATTTTTTTTATTTTTCATCATTTCTGAGATTTTTAGTGTTTCAAACTCTGCTGAAATGTCATCTAATGGTGAATTGAAATCTATAGATGCTTCGGAAAGGATTAAACTTGTAAATTTAGATTTTTGCAACTCTAAAGAGGCGATTATCGATATTCAAGACATAAGTAGTGGAGACTCCGTGAAATACTCAATCACTGTTGAACCTGGAACAACAATTACTGTGAATATTAAGGGTAATCCTACAACAGGGTATAGCCAAAGGATGACTACTAAGCCAGAAGAAACCATTGTAAAAGTTGTTGGCACTGAACCAAATTATGTTCCGGTCCCTCATGAAGAAATGATGGTTGGATACGGTGGAATTTATGTTTTCAAGTACTTGGCAATTAAACCTGGCACAACATCTTCAACTATCGAGTATGCCAGATACTTCGAAATCCCACACAGATGTATTTTTAAGACAGAAATCCAATTCAAAGTCGTTGATCACTGTGGTGAACAAATACTAAAAGAATAGCATAAGTAGCATGAAAGAACAGTCAAATCTAGATATTAAGTTATAAATAGGAAAATTACTTTTAAATATTAACATTGGAATGGATTTTTTCTAGTTAGTTTTCATCACATTTAAATGTTTGGTAATTTATTACTTTAAGAACTTATGAAACTTTCTTAGTTTGCGATCTTGTCACGGGCCTGTTAATTTTCTTTATTTCTGGCAAGTTTTCATCTTTAATAAACAAACTTGAATTATTTTGATTCAATTTCACGTCGATGTTATCACATTTAGAATTTAATATATTGATGTTTGAGTGAGTCGATTCATTCTCAGGAGTATAGATAGGTTGCCAGTACTCGGCATTAGTTGAGCAATATTGGCAACTTTTCGAGTTACCTAGAAATGTCAAGTCATTTTTCGAAAATTCATCCTTTTCAACAACTCCGTTTCCTGCCACTTTTCCATTTGTGCATCTGCCAGAATTGCAATCAATTTGATTTAACTTTGGTTCGCCTGGGTTAAATGTTTCTTCGGATCCTTTAGTGTTTTTGTGCTTAATTTCGATTCTACTCACTGGATTTGGTTTCTTTGCTTTATTTACACAATTGTTAATGCTTGAAGCTGAGCCTTTGGGAATTTCTCCAAAGTCAATGACTTTTGATTTTTTAGGCTTGGCAATGTTTAGTGGTATCTTCCCTTTTATCATTTGTGCTACGCGACTTTCAATATTTTTGTATGAATTTTTTTGGCATGAAGATTCGTTATCCATTCTCTCTGTTGATTTTTTTTCGTTTTTAGCTTCAAGTGCACGATTAGTAGCATTTAAATGCGAATTCTTTCCACTAATTATTTTATTCGAAGGTCTAATAAGGTTAATTTTCTGACTTGTTAATGTGTTTTTCTTTGATTCTGAATTATTTTTCGAATCCGTGCCTATGAATGATGATGCGATTCCAATGTACTTTCTCATAATTGAATTGCTGCCGTAGCTTGGAGTATTTAGAGTAGCATAAGTCTGCTGGAAAAATGTGACTGATGGAGAAATTGTACAAATCATAATGCATCTCAGGCAATAAGGGGAATATGGAGGATCTGCACCTCCGCCCAAGTATTCTTGTAATAACCTAGTAAGTTTACTTTCTCTATATGGTATACAGTTCTGAGTTGATTGAGTACCAGCATTCTTCTTTAATGCATTGATGACTTTGCTCAATGATAATAGTGAAGAGTTTATGAAAGTGCTCTCCTCCATTCTCTTACCAGTGTTATTTGTTATCTTGTTGTTCTCAAATCCAGACAGATCAATAAGATTAACAATTGTACGCGGATAGTTCAAGTTTACTTTTGGTTTTACATGAAATGAAATACTTCCTCGTCTTCTTCTATTCTCGATTGTATCTTCATTTCTAATTTCGATTTCATTTTTAGTGATATTAGACGCAGGCGGAATATAATTTACTTGAATACAGGCATGGCTTCTGCTACTATTAGAATTCACCGCAGTTTTACCAGAAGTGCGTTTTTTTAATGCAGATATATATTTTGTATTGAAATCGTCCCAAGTTTTAAATTCCGAACTATTTGCCCCAACAACTCTAATTCTACCACAAATATCTGTTCTTATAGAAACATCAGATTTTGCTGAATTTATAGGTTTACTTGAATTTTCTAAATTGTCTGTCCCAGTTAATAAATCTTGTATTTTTTCGCAGTAAACTTCAAAAAATGAGAAAGAAAAGCTTCCTGGCTCAATTTGTTTGTTGTTTATTTCGATAAGCTGTTTAATTGTTAGTCCAACAATTCCCATTTCACTATTCAAATCGCCATGCATAGTGAAAGTCTTCCCTGTTCCAGAACTACCAAAGGCAAAAATATTGATACAAGAACACTCTGATAACAATGGGTCAACGTAATCTTTAATTTCCTTTGAATAAATATCTTCTGTAGTGCATTCAGTACCATATATTTCGTCGAACTCATATCTCTTAGGTAGTCCTCGGTGGCGTGGGTCCTCCAAAACTATTTGTTTTACTTGGTTGTGTTTTTCACTTACGACGCTTACGCAGCTCGAACTAGATTCATTATCATCTTGAATGGGTCTAACTCTCACAATAACTCGCACATTCTCTCTGTTTAAATGTATCTTATTTGAATTTGAAATTTTTCCAATAGACCTGAAAACTTGACTGGATTTTTTTGACTTTGGATCTGAATTTATCGCACTTTTATATTTTTGTAGAGAAACCTCTTCCCTTGATTTATGAGATTCAGTTTTAGTATTTAAATTAGAGTTCAGATGGATTTGCCGGTTTTCCATTGAAATATTACACAAGTCTGCCAAATTTCTCGTTTATTTTCGACAACGGTATTAACAAATGCTAGAAAGCAACCGCTAATACAAATTCATAAATAAAAGACCATATGGTTACTTTAATCGTACGGGGCAACGATAATTTATTTACAATTTACTTATTTCAAAAAACTGTGATAGATTTCGTGGGTGGGGGGAGTGGGTGGGGGTATTAATGAGATTTACATACAATTTAAACCGCAAAATAGAATTATGAAAAAAGATATGCAAAAAAATGTGTTAAAGTTTTAACAAGTAATTTAGATGTAAGTGAAATATTAAAATTATATGGTGCCTGCGTAACAATGGTACCTAAGAACACTTGAGAAATATACAAAGTGCCTACGAGAATACGTGTGGACGACGCTCTAGCCACTAAAATTTTCAGAAACAACAGTTGCAATCAAATGGGCACTCTGGAGTGCCCCCTCCATTACCTTTTTAAGTTAATAACCTGAAGTATTATATATCGTTACACTTACCTAAATTTATATCTTCTAATCTGTAAACCGGTAGCCCATCATCCAAATACCTCACAGGCTTAATATTGCTACTTCTCAAATCTAATTTTTTGTTAGAGTTGCTTCTGATTACACTATCTTTTTTCGTCCTTTTATTCAATTTACTTTTCTGCTTTTGTATTTCTGAATTAACTTTAATGACAGTTTTTTTCTTAACTATCGTGTCAAATATTTTATTTATTTCTCCAGTAGCCTGTGCCATCACATCTTTATTGTAGCTACCATCACTTGAATGTATATTCTTTTTTCTTTGAGATTTCATTTTGAATTTCGGTCTACTGAAAAAAAAAATATGAATATTTCCGCGCCATCGGTCTCTATTACCAATGATATTTTATTTCTTAAATTATAATTAAGCAATTAGTTGTAGAAGTATTTCTGTGTTCATAAATATGATTCAACTCGTAGTTATAATCATGTTTATTGGTAAAAATTTATTTTTTTTTTCATGGTATTTCATCAAAGGCGCGTCTTAAGTTTTTTACTGTTGTTTAACTTTCAAAATAGGTTATAAATGTAGCTTTTAGACTTTAATATCTAATCCTCGTATGTTTTTGAAATATACTAATTAAGTTTGTATTATGAATTCAGAAAGAAATATACGAGTTTATGAAAAATTTGACGATTCAAATCCTAAAGATGAATCTATTGATGGAGAAATTTTTTTGTCAGCACCTGAAAACCTACCTATGAGAAAAAGGGTTAAAAGGACTGACTCTGACTCAAGTGATAATGAATCCACTATTGATGGAGAATTTGAATTTAACGATCCTAATGAAAATGACTACCACAACATAAAAAATATTCTCTTAATGTCAAAATACTCTCAAATTAAGGGAATTCAATTTCATGAATTTGTCGATCTGATTTGTAATCAAGGTAATATTGGAACAACTGTTGCTATTTCCGGCAATATTATTGCGTTTTCTACGATCCTAAATTTCCGTCAATATAAACACGTTTTGAACAAAATAGTTGATTATTTAAGTGGCATTATTTCGAAAAGTCACAACAAAGATTTTGAAAGTCTTTTTAATTCTGTAATTTACAAAAAAAATGTTGGATTAATGATTAACGAAAGATTAGCAAATTCTCCTCTTGAAATAGTACCTGCGCTTTGTAATTGCCTTAAAGATGACATACAATGGACTATAGATAACTTATATAGTGTTATTCCGAGCGATGAAAGAGAGTATTACGAATGGGATTATATAATTTTACTTACGACTAGATATATTTCATCCGATGGTTCTACCATTATATACCAAAAATACGAAGAAGAAAAGCTGGTTATTAATTCCCTACATACTATTATTTGGAAAGGAAAGAAAAGACAACTTTGTGGAACAGGTAAGAAAAATGAGACGGAACTAATGAATCAACAATTTTTGCTATCAATGATAGATTATAATCAATTTAAAAAAAACTACAATTAAAAATGTTGTTTCCTATACTAAAACTTCTTATTTTTTTTTTTTAAATTACTCTTTCCATTGTTTGAATTTATGCTTGCACTGCTAGAAGCTACAGAGTGTGTTGCTTCTCTCATTTTTCCATTATTTTCAGTTTGAGTTTCATCGTTATTTGCTTTGTTATGTTTTGGATCAATATTATCTCTAATAGAGAATGCGACAATTTGTCTATTTTTTAATTTGGGTATCATTCTCCCGATTTGATCAAGCAGCATTTTTTTCGTAAAAATTCCGTCATTAAAGGCCTTCCCACCATCATCAAAAAGCCGAAATCTAATTCTTCCAAGATTTCTGTAGTCTCTAGGGTGTCTCTTGCTTTCAAGCTTACAAGGTATTCCCAATTGAATACATACTTCAGCCATTTCTGCAACTGTTGGATTTTCTACGGAGTGAATTAAAGAGGTTAGCCTACCACCGGACTTTGTGTTATTACTATTCAAATATAAAGGATAAATAACTTTCCATTTAGAAACATCCTGGCCTTCTGAAATTCGTTCTTTGTTCATTTTATTCACAAAAATTAAAAATAATGCGCGTATAATAAATGTCAACCTAACATTTCTACTAAACTATTTGGTAATATGTTTTTTAATATTTGTTTCTTAAGACTCTCTTCAAATATGTATTTTAAACATGAGTATCTTGAGTAATACCTCAAGATATATATACTCAAAATTAGCCCATAAAAAACCATTCCATATTCATATGCATCCCATATTAGTACCATAATCCATGAAATTGAATATATTATGATTTTTATTCCAATTGCCATATACTTTAAGAGTGAATTTGGCTCATTGTATTCCTTGAAGTTGTCATCTTTGTAATATTGGTAATTGCTGTACTGGAAATATGCTATCAAAAAATCTATTATTTTCATAATTTTTTTGAGTTACGGAATGAGAACTCGATTATATAATATTTAATATATTAAATACTAATATTTGAAAATTATTAACAAAAATATCATTATTTCTTTTTAATTTCCTACCTAGTCTATGTGGAAGATTATATGGCTAGGTTACGTGTCAATTACGAATTAATTTCAATAAAATTTTACAGTTTTAAATTGCGCATTTTTTAAATTTTATCTTAAGACTTGATACATCTTTGTGTCAATTGATGTACCCATTTTTATCGGTTGTGAAATTGGAACCCTGAAAACTCTAATCAATTTTTTAGTTTATACTTTCAACTTACTTTCCTACAACATTACTGTTTACTTCTCTTGGCCCCCAAACTCTTATTTGCCTAAATGAAATAAATGAACGAATTCAAATAAAAACAATTTACATTACCTGACGTGTGTATCTCTTCCAGTTTGATGATTTGCAAGTATTGCTATCTAAACTGAATAAAAAACTCTATTATACAAATTATTTCTTACCTGAATGCAAAATGCAGAAATGTAATTTTGAGAATCGCATATTGTCTTGATTTGCATTGGCCTTATGAATGAACTCTTAATTAATACGTTTAAGTTACTTATTCTTTACTTACATTGCATCTTTAAAAAAATTATCTGCGATTTCTCTTGGAGAAAGAGGAATTCTTACCCATCCATCAGGTTCGGTTAGCTGCATTTCTTTTATTTCTTCCAGATCGCTCTCTTGATTACCGGATCTAATAGAAATGATTTGAGGAGTATAACTTTCATCTATTTTGTATGCAAGGTAAAGATCTATTACAGAAATTTTTGTTTTTTTAGGGAATCTCAATGTAATTGTGTGTGGGCTTTGGCCGTCACTCTGCCAAAATGTACTTGAATTATTGTCTCTTAACTGTTGTATTCCATTTCCTGGCTGAAATGTATTATATTATTGCAGACAGAAATAAAAACTTACTTTTGCAGAAGAAAGAGACCAAGATGCTAAGTCTCCTATTTCGATTAAGTTGGATAACAATTCATCACAAGCTTGATTTGGAAGGCTCGGTATTCCAATATTTGACTCTAATAATGTAAGGTCCATTTATAATCTGTTAAAAAAATCTTCTAATAAATTTAAATATTATGGCGCCTTGAATGTTTTATAAAGTATTTGTCATGAAAATAACTGGAATAAATTATATCAAATTGAGAAAAATTTCGACAAACAAAAATATAGTATAAACTCAAATTAAAAGCTGAAACCAATAAAGTATTTTTCATCTCATTTGAATGGTGAGGTGTTTTGAATTAAGTTACAAGTATTTTTCTACTGTGATTATTTGCATATTGATTTATCTGGTCATTTTAAGATTGAATGATCATTGCATTTTGTGTGATGCTTTACAAATTAGCAAATCAACAAGCAATGAATTAGTATCTGATACAAATGAAAGCAAATATAAAACGGGTTCAATCGAATTTTATTTATGTATTTTATTTAGCATAGCACTGATTTTTTTTGGAGGAATTTTATCTGGTTTAACAACAGGTTTAATGTCACTAGACAACGTTCAATTACGTGTGCTGATTGAGGCAGGAAACGAACACGAAAAAAAATGGGCAAGAACTGCTCTAGACCTTATTAAAAGACACCATTTATTATTGGTTACTTTACTGCTCGCTAACTCTATATGTATGGAAGCACTGCCATTATTTCTTGATAGGATAATCCCAAGCTGGGTTGCAGTGATTTTATCAGTCACAGCCATCTTGATTTTTGGTGAAATTTTACCTCAAGCAATTTGCACAGGTAAACACCAACTTAGAATAGCCGCAAGCTGTGCAACCTTTGTCAAATGCCTAATAATTTGTTTTTTTATATTTTCGTGGCCAATTAGTAAAATCCTGGATTACTTTATTGGGGAGAATGGAAAAACAAATAATTTTTATGCAAGGGGGCAACTTAAAGCATTAATAGCTCTACATAGAAGAACTGGTGACTTTGAAAATGCTCCTATATCACTATTTTCAGTTGTACCAAACATATTAGAAGGGCAAACTGAGAAAAAAATATATATTGAAGAAATTAAACTAGATGATTCAAAGAACGCAAATTCTGGTATTAAAGGAAAAATTCAGAATTTTAAAGAGATGCATTTAAACCCTTCATTTTTTCAAACATTATTGAATAGTAATGAAAGAATGATTGTTGATTCACAAAAACGAATAGTAAGCAAAAATCCACCCGATTTTAAAATGATCGAAAACAACGGATTAGCAAATGATGAAGTCACTATTATTCAAGGTGTGTTAGACATGGCAAATAAATCTCTACTTGAGCTATCCGTCCCTTTAGACAAAGTATACATGTTACATATTGACTCAAAGTTAGACCACTTACTTTTAGAAGATATATTAAGAGTAGGGCATTCAAGAATTCCCATCTATTCAGGAAATAGGCATAATATTAAAGGGTTACTTTTAGTTAAGTCACTAATTACTATTGATCCGGACGATTCAATAACAATCAAATCTTTATTTGATTCGAAAGCTTGCAATAGGTATATAGTGGAGCCGATCTTTACTTCCCCAGATACTAACCCTTATGACGCTCTAAACATGTTCCAACAAGGTCGTTGCCATGTTGCAATTCTTACAAACTATGTTGATGAATACACATATTCAACCAAGACAAATACGCCCTTGCCAGATAACTGCGAAATCATAGGGATTGCAACTCTAGAGGATATTATTGAGGAAATAATACAAGAAGAAATTATCGATGAATTTGATAAAAACCAACGCAATTCTAACATAAAAAATAATTTTAGCTGTATGAATGAGAAAAGTTCAATTAGAAGGAGCTCATCTTTTTTTAAGTTTGATAAGTCCATAAATGATTACTTGAATTATGGGTTCAAAATATCTAAAAAAAACTACAACTTTTACAAAGAACATTTTGTTTCTGCACCTGAATTGTGGAGTCCTATATATTATAGTAAATAATCCAAATTAAAATAGATCATTTAGAAAAATAACTACTTATAATCCATCCATTCGAGTTTATCAACCACTTCATTAATATAAAAGTCAGAGTTAGAAACTGATAGTAGTTCTTCCGGAACAAATCCTTTTATACAACTGTTATCAATCATGTTGTTAGGCGAGTTGTTATCCACTATTCTCAACAAATCTGAATCCAGTTCTGTCCCTTCTTTTAGTAAATGGAGCTTTAATTCAAATATATTGAATAATAGGGTTGAAGAATATAATAAAGGTTGTATATCAATTATTAGAATAGACGATTTATCTTTATGGTTTGAAATATATATATCAAGTGCAATACAAGCTGTTTTAAAAATATCAAATATTTCAAGCATCAACTCTTTTTTTGAATAAAGAAAAAAGTCCATGATAGAAGATTTAATTTTGGCCCTCAATTGAGAATTTTCATGTAAATCTTTGTAATAGCAAGATGTATGCCTTTGGCTGATACCTAAAATTTTATATTCGGAATATGGGCCTACCCCTCCTATGAATACTCTAAATTCGAACATCTCGTTTAATGATGGGATATATTCTCTAAGAAGTAACACATTACTTATCTTTCTTTCCTTTGCTCTATCTATATCCTCGGAAACTTTAGTAGATGCTTTTAAAAGAATGAGTAAATCCTCCAATGTCTTACAACAAATATTGCGATTTGGATTGATCCAGATTGCGTCTGTAGGAGTCGACCATGTAAATTTTGGAGCGAACCCCGCACTAAAGAATTCTGAATTTTTGTTTATTGATTTATTAATATCTTCCAAAAATTTCTTTGTACTCTCTGAAAAGGATTCTTGATTCATGTCGAAACTGTCTGATTCAAAATATTCGAGTATAAATGAATCCGGAATGTTTAATAATATTCCATGTATTGTAACTTTTGATTTGAAACTAATAAGCTTTTTATACCATTTTGATATTCCTAAGTCACATATTTTGTTTTCCCCCCAAAATTGATTGTCGAATCCCCAAATAAAAATTATGAAATTCATTAAAGGGTATAAAGTAGGTGTGCTTACATTTTCAAAGGTTTCATTTGTATTAAAATATTCCGAATTTTCTCCAATAATCGAAAGAGGATCAGTAATTTTAATTTTATTTTCCATCATTAACTCCCCAATTAAAGTATGTTCATTTTTTTTGTTATGATTGTATTTAATCTCTACTGGAAAGAGCTGAACAATTTTTTTACTAACATCAATCTTCAATTTTAATAATACAACCATATTTTTTTTTAATGTAAAAATTGAATTATTGATTATCGCATGATCATCATCAATGATTATTTGTTTGAAATTAATAACTCCATGTAATTCCTTTGGTACAAACTTATAGTCTAACTTATAGGTATCGTTTAAAAAAAAATCAAGTTTATAATTATTAATTAAAATATATTTTATAAATATTAACGTTTTATCCAGAGAAAAACTGTTTTCATTACGATCCAAAACTTGTAAATGCATTATTAATTAGTGCTAGAGCGGAGCAACACTACACTAAAGAGCTTGTAGAACATAACATTAAAATTTCAATTTACCCAATTTGTTAGATGAACCATTAGCGCGCAATCGTTTTGGAGTCAAATCGTACCTTTTGATTAAATAAAATTAAATTATTAAAAAATGAACGATCCAGAGTTGATATGGAATACTATTAGCAATAATTTTTGCTCATTTAAAGTAAAGTAAGTTTGGTTATAATCCTATGACTAATCAACTTTTTAATTCCTTTGTTTGACTTATTAGATGCGACAAAACCACTTTCTGCAGAAATGAATACAATGTTACGGGGCTTTGTAATCGTACATCATGCCCCTTATCCAATTTATTATACGCAACAGTTATTGAGCACGAAGGTGACTGCTACTTATATATGAAAACTGCTGAGAGAGCTCATGCTCCTAGATTTCTTTGGGAAAAAATTAAACTGAGTAACAATTTTTTGGTTGCAATCTCTCAAATAAATGACAACTTAAAGAATATTTATCCTGAGCATCAAATACTAAAGTGCAAACATAGGTTAACTAGAATCAGACAAACTCTTATTCGTGCAAGGAAGATGGCATTAATGGTAAGACCCAAACTTGTTCCAATTAAGAAAAAAACAGAAAGAAGAGAGGCGTCAAGAGAGTACAAGGCACTTAATGCAGCAAAGATTGAGAATGAAGTTGAAAACGAGTTATTACTTAGACTTAAGGAAGGATTATACGGCGGAATATACAATTATCCAACTAATAAATATGAGATGGCACTCAAAAACGTTGGAAACATTACTCAGGACGAGGAAAACGAAGATTTTCTTGAGGATGACTTGGTTGAATATATAGAAGATATAGAAGATGACTCAGAAGATGAGCTTGACACGATACATAAGCATGAGCTGGAAAAAATTCTCTCAAAAAAGAAAAAGATTAACCTCGAATATGAAATAGAAGAGGAAAGTAGAATTTCTAGGTAATTCAAACACTCGCTATCATTAATATTTGTGATTAAATTTTCCAATTTAGTTACAGTGATGACTCTGAATTAGACGAATATATAGATGTATTATAAACCCATGATTTTGGGCAGTTCATTAGGATATCTTCAAAATCCAAGGGAGACATAGGAAATGGGCCACCTGTGTATGTATACATACTTCCATCAATCACATCTTTGATCTGGATATAGCAAGGGGACAGAATTACCATTCCAGAAACTTGATTTGAGCCTATGTGTCCTTCTCTAAACCATACTTCAGTTCCATTTCTTCCTTGAACAATCCCTGTAACTTGGCTCTTTAGAGCTCTTTCAACTGCAATACGAAGATTTTGAACTGGAAATAGAACATCCCAATTTGTATATCCATCAGTCAAATCAGTAATGTACTCTTCTAGAATTTTATATTGGCTTGAATTCAACCAATTTGAAGCTCTGAAGACGGTTAAAAGTGCTAGTAAGTCGTAATCAACTTGTCTTGATGCAACCGGATTTTTTTGCCATGAATAATAAATTTGTTTGACGGTGTCAAAAAAACCAGATACGTCTACTATTTCATTTATAGTATCGAATGATAACTTACTATTGTAGATAATAAACTGAGTAAGTTCTATCAAATCAGGAGTGGAATACGAGTATTCGGAAAGTTTTTTAAGTTTAAACTGGCTGTAGGTCTTACATTTATCAGAGGAATTTTGTATCATTAAGTATAGTCAACTAAAAGTTTTCAAATATCAAAAAAAAACAAAACTAATTAATAAAAACTTTCATTAAAAAATATAGCGCCCGAAATGATTATTTTACATGTAAAACAAATGAAATTATTACATTGTATTAGTCGATAGAATGATGTACGGTTCAAGTGATGGAGATATTTTGTCAACATTAAAACCGCACTTTTTGGTGTAAAATCTCATTGCATCGATATTTCTTCTTAATACTGTACACATTATTTTTTTGATTTTAAGCTTATTACATATGAAGAAAAGTAAATCAATAAGTAGTTTTCCATATCCTTTCCTTTTAACCGAGGACTGCAACTCATACATATATCCCACTATTTGTTTATTTATAGGGCCAATTTCATCTTCTAATTCAAAGCGAAAACTCAAGAACGATAAAATGTTGATATCCGAACATAAATCATTGTGGAAGCTGATTTCTGAGCAGCGATCAGTTTTTATTGTATTAATAACAGTATTATCCATATTTCTCTCATAAATGATCATGTAATTGCACATGTAATGTTTTAATTCGTTCATTTTCAAACTATCATCCCACCCTCGACTCCATATGTCACCCCATGGATTTTCGTCATAGAGAATTTTCATATTATCCCTTGTAATTTTTAATATTTTTTCTATATGAATATCTGACAAGTCACTGCTTCTTGCAATATGGAGATTAGAATAATTTGATATTTTTGTTAATTCTGTCTTAAAATAAATTAAATCGCTGTCCTGAAACAAATTGGAAAAGAAATCTTTAGATTTTAGAATTTTCCCAACTAAATCTTTGTATTTCTTTTCTCTATATGCGACAATTGCTTTTTTTCTTGAAATTTTCCGATCCTTAATTACCTGAGTCATTATTAATTCTTTGCGGGGGTGTTAGGCAAATTTTTTTACAAGAAAAAAATATACCAATTATCTTGTACGGTTAAAAATTTCTGAATATATGAATTCAAACAGAAGAAGTGAACCAAAAAGAAAAAGAGATTATAAAGGAATTTTGTTGGGATGTAATTTTAAATCTGATAAAGATATCTCCGGCGAATACATTGATAAGATTCTAGATGAATTAACGAGAAAAATTCCTGAAATAACTTTTGATTCGACCAAAATTTATAATGGAGTTAATATCAAAGATAGCTGGTTATTTAATAACATTCTAAAACTCTTGGAAGAACTATTTGGAGCATTCAACTCTAAATTTTTGTTCACTGAGGAATTAAATTGCTTTACAACATTTAATAAAATAAAAAGTATATTTGAAAGAATAATCATTTGGCTTTCTGTTAACGATTCTAGAATTTTGACAAAAATTATATACTCAATTCCCTTAATAATTAATATTTTAATCAAACTAAAAAATCAATGCATTAATATTAGAAGAGTGAAAAAACTGTTTGTAGAATATTCAGAATTGTCCGTTATTTGTCAAAAGTGCATGAAAAGAGTTATTCAAATATTCAGCTGTTTAAGCGTGTCTACCGAAGTTAAAATCAGGGTTGCATGTGTTTATTGCACAACACTACTAATTAAACTGGACGAGTTTGAAATGTCAATTATTGAAGATGCTTTTTCAACGCCGATTTCTCCAATTAACTATATTAATTCTAAAGTAAAAGATAGAATTTTGATGCAAGGTGATACCACAAATCCAGAATCATTTGTTAAATCTATACCAAAATTTCAAGAAGCGGATTTAAGACAATCATTTACTCACTCATTTTCTGTTTTGAACTTTAATAGAATATATAACAATAATGGCTCAAATAATGATTTACTAGACAAAGGTTGGTTGTCTAGGCGTCTAGATGATGAATCTCCTGCAGTAAGATTCGAAATTTTCATATTGATTTATGAGTTGGTAAAAATTGGAAAAATAAAAAATTCTAAGGAGTTTTTAAAATCGATAAACGAAATTGTGTACGATTGCTTTTTTGATGAAAATATTGCAATTCAATCATTGGTTTCAGAAATTATTACTATTCTATCTGAAATTTCTCCAATCTCAATAAATAACATAAATAAAATATTACCCATAATTAATGATAGCAATATATATACAAGGTACAATATATTTAAAGTGATCTCTCACTCATATTTTGGGAACGCAGAAGCTCTTCACAAGGCATTAACAGCCGTGCTTGAATCACCGTTGTTACATTTTGATGAAAAACTGGTATATAATGTATTTTCCTCAACCGCAATAAAAAATTCAACTTTTGCTCCTGAAATCATACCTATTTTATTTGAGCAGTATTATGTTAAGGAAGAAGAGATTTATCATGCATCAATATCAATCTTTTTATTTTGGGCAATTTGGAAAACTCCTTCCATTATAAAAAATATTAATTTCGATTTATTGTTACTTTATCCTGTAGCAAAATTTAATTTTTCATCAAATATCCCAGATCTTAGAATTAGAGTATCTCATGAAAGTAAATGCCCATTTAATTTCGAAGTTAAACCCCAACTCTATAATTACAATGTTTTGAACTATTCATTGGGGCTTTACCCTATGAAGTCGCATAATAAATATATAAATAAGGATTTATTTAAGAAAGAACTATTTGTGTCTATTGGGAATATTTGTTCATATCATTTTTTGAATGACACAACCATGGAAATGTGCCTAAGTGATAACTCTCCAATCGAAAGCTTATTCCAATTTTCAATAAATAACTTTACTTCTGGTACATATATTTCTATGAACAGAAAAAGTTTTTTTAGTCGATTAAAAACATTGATTTCATACTTAAAAACCAAAAATTTTAGCCCACGTATTAATACCCAGTTTAATATTTCAAATATTCGATTTCAATTAGGAACTAAATTGATTATGAATTCTCATGTAGTCAAAAACGATGCCAACAAAATTAATTATGGTATTAAGTCGAAGGAAATCAGTATTTCAAATTTACCGATATACCACTATCTATGGCCAGAAAACAGCAAGTTCAATAGTGAGTTGTGTAAAATATTTGATAGTAAAGTGTTATCGTGTTCATCTTTCATTATTTCGACTACTGAAATATGTGGTTCAATATCATTTTCATATTTTTTTGAAAACTATATGCCAAGAAAAAACAAAAATGAAAAACTTTGTTTAATATTAGGGAACTTAACTGATAGATTGATTGAATTCAAAAGTTTGTTTTGCCAATGTATTGTATGTAAATTTAACACATATTATCAAGAAAGTTACCCAGAATACTTAGATGATTCTTCAAAAGTCGTTTTTTCAAAGACTAAAGATGTTATTCTCAAAAAAACCGGGACGAAGTTTTATTCTTTCCCATTCAAAGTTTTACAAAAAATTCCTGTAAGTATTAGTTTTGATGTTTATTCATCATTAAATAATGATATATCAATTGATCAAAATATTAACCTGTTTGTTCAAATACCACAAGCTCTAAAATTTAAAAACTCAAAGATAGATCAATATTGCATAAATGATAACAGAAAATTTTTAACTAAGAGTTCTCACAGTGTTTTGAATGAAGTTGACTCAATGAACTTCGAAAGCTGTAATAAAGTTAACGTATATTGCCAAATAGATAAATCAATAGCATTTAATGTGATTAATTCTAGAAAAGATGAATCAATTATAAATTATACCACTCCACTGGCAATCAACAATAGACAATCATACGTTTTTCCTATCGCAAAAGATACATTAAGAATGTCAATTACCAATTCAATACAAATTAAATTTGAATATCCCATTGCTTCTCCAGTGACTATGAACGCTATTTTGATTAGTAAAAAGAACAGTTTAGCATCGCCAATCTCAAATATTCATCCAATAGTTATTCATCCTAATATTATGGCATAGATTAGGTACTTTTGTGGTGTTAGTTAATTTGGCGCGATGACAATTTATAGGTCATTATTTATGTTTTCAAAAGATTTAAATAAAAATGAAATTCCTGGTGATATTAAACTCAAAATAAATCATAATATAAGATTTTCAGATTTTAACCTTCATAGATGTTTAATTGATGCGCTTTTATGCAATGGTTTAATTTTTCCATCACCAGTACAATATCACGTTTTGAGCCAGGGAGCCATTGAAGAAAACTTAATTGTCCAAGCAAAATCTGGGACAGGAAAAACTATTGCATTCGTTTTATTCATTTTAAATAAACTATTGAATCATCTAGATCATGATTTGAAACAGTTTCATGGATGTTTTGAATTGCAATCGCTTTTAATAGCACCAACAAGAGAAATATGCATTCAAATAAACAAAACTATATCAATGTTTTTAAATTCAATTAAAGATAATTATCTTATAGACAATATTTGCTGTATAGGGGGAAGCCCTATTTCTGAAGATTTTGAAGAATTTAATCTCAATACTCCGACAATAATGGTATCTACACCAGGGAGATTTATTCAATTAATGAATTATGAGCCGAATAAATTTTTGTCCGTAAAAATGCTAAGGAAATCACTGTTTTTTCTACTTTTTGATGAAGCTGATCGTCTTCTTGAAGATTGTTTTATTGAACAGTCAAAGCATTTACTAGAACTATGTTTGGGTTCATCCACTACACAGTTTATTGCATGTTCAGCAACTTTCCCTATGGATAAATTACAGCTATTGAAGAGAATGTTACTTAAAATTAACATAAATGCAGGGGATTGCAAATTACTTAAATTGAGGCAAATTCAACTCTGTTCATCATTTGGAACGAACTATAGAAACATTGATAATATTGAAGCAATAAATTATGTTCAAGATGTAAGAAACACAGATGGTATGAATTCTATATCAAAATTAGCAATTTCGAATACTCTTGAAAGCCCAGTACTAAAAAATATGAATTTTTTTCTCTATGATTTGTTTTTAAATGAAATATTTCAATTAAATGCATTCGATGAAAACAATTACCATCAATGGGCATATTTATTAAATTCAATAGTTGATGTTTTGATCAGAGTTCCATTTAGACAATCGCTCATTTTTACTAATAATGGCTCAGTTGGATATAAAATTATGTCTGCTTTAAAGTCTTTAAATATTCCTGTCTCATATACTAGTGGGAAAAGATCGCAAATTGAAAGAGAAGAAATAATTACTTCATTAAATGAAAATAGGTGTAGAGTTGTAGTTTGCTCTGACTTACTTGCACGAGGAATTGATATAAAGATGATTGACCTTGTAATTAATGTTGATGTACCTATTGACAAAGAGACTTTTTTGCATCGTGCAGGCAGATCTGGCAGATTTGGGCAGAAAGGCATTGTAGTTTGCATACCTTCTCATAAGCAAGATTATGACTCATTTTTATATTTTTATAATCAATTGGAAATAAATTTTTTAAGTTTTTGTGAACAATTTAATCATGTGGAAAAAAATAACAAATCATACCCTTCTTATGATAATACGGACTTAAGTTTAGGGATAAATTCTATTCTAACTCCACCAGTGTTGGAATCATCTGAAGACGTCTTTGCTGGACTTGAGGATTCCAAGGACAACAATTTGAATGAAAAGAGTGAAAATATTGATTTATCATGTTCAACTATTAACGTGACTTCTCTAGATTATTACAAAACAATTAATGATTTACAAATTACTAATATAGACAGAGATATTTTGGATTTCTGGAGGCTCTATAAAGGAATTACAATTTAACGAAAACTAAATATTTATTCTAACAAGATAATGAAGCGGAGTTATGAAATAGATTTGTAAGTTCCAAAATAAGCATCCATGAAGTAATAAAAAATAAATATTTAAACGGAAAATACAATGTTTTATAAGATGATAAACAAATTAGAGAGTTGATTAACTCTCAATAATTCACTTTCTAGTAAAAGAAATCCAGTAGAATCATATAGTAAGCAAATACCTATAAATCATCATATTTTATTGAAGTTCTAATGTCATTTGATGAATTAATAATTGTTTGTTGCTTAGGTATATCCCAGTCTTTAAAATACCTTCTCTTTTCATATGGGTTAGAACGTAAGTGCTTGTTATACCTCGGTCTATATATGCCTTGTGGATTTCCGTGATTACCTCTTCTATTTACAGAAGTTGCACTGAATTCATCAGCATTTGTTGGATAAATTAGATGTGGGAATTTTTCCGCTGATGGTTTAATAATTCTCTCAAAGGTAATTTCTTCTCTAATTGTTTCCAGGAAATCTTTGTGTTTCTTTGCAAGATGTTTGTGCACAAACTCCTCGCCTTTAAATTGCTTTAAACATTTACCGCATTGCCATCGATCGGCTTTTTTTCTTAATGTATGCTGTTCACAGTATCTCTTCCAGGAGTATGAAAGAGAATCATCATCATCTCTAATTGGATGAGGTATCATATCAAAAATTGATGGTAGATTCAGCAAAATATTAACGTTTTCTTCAAGTTGGTTAAGTAGAGCTTGATTTTGAAAATCATCCAATTGCCCTTTATATATTTGTGGTTCAGAAACATTGCCTTCATCTCTTTGAGACCAAATTCTGAATTTATTTTTAAATAAAATTTCAATATACCCTCTAGATAAAAATAGGAGGTTATTATACATATTTAATGATTTTTCGTTATATTTGATTGAATTTTCATTATCTTCTTGGCTAATAGTGGTATCTGATGAATTTGAGTTCTTCGTATTATTTGTATCTGAAAGACATTCAACAGGCCCTACATTTGAGGGATTATATGTATTAGTCTGTATGGGATGCGACGCAGATAATAAGTAATAGTCTATTCCATGAACAAATTTTAGATATAATGACAAAACGTCAACAACAGCTTTAATATTCATAGACCCATCCTGTACTAAATTCTCCATTATTTCATTTATTGCTGAGCTAATATTTTGTTCACTTTCAATCTTCTCAATTATCTTTTTCATGTTATTTTTATCTATTGATAGTCTTTCCTGGGTAGAAAAAATCTTTGGAACCTGTCCAAATTTTGTAGAACAATTTTCATTATTGTAACCCTTGGCTTGAATAATATAAATAGAATATTTTGAACCAGTTTGTTGTACCACAGGGTCCTCATTTTCATTTGTATCTTCCATCTGGTTATTTGTATCATTATAGGACAGTAAAATTGAGTTGGTAGTAACTGAAGATTTAATCGTTTTACCTTTTATTAATTCAATTGCAGAGTCTCTATTTCTCATATTATCGAATAAAATATAACATTGCCTGTTCAATATACCGCGTGTAAACTTGGGAGGCGAGAGAAGAATATCCAAGAAACCATTACATTTCCCAAGGCCTCCATCTGCTAATGGAAAATCGTTATTAAAGAACTTTGTTATATCTAAATATGAAATGTAGCTGGGGATATCTGTAAGTAACATAAGATGAGACTTTAAGTCAGTTTCGAAATGAGGGAAGCTTCCAAATACTGTAATTGAGTCATTTTCATCAGTGTAAATACTATCAGAAATAGTATTGGAATGATTTATTTTTTCAACATCATTATTTGATTGATTGACCGTATTGAATCCTCCCCTTTTTAATTTTGAAGAAAAGACTTCAATGCGTTTCAAAACTAAATTTCTTCGTTCATCAACAACTTTTCTGATCCAAATTGGGTGAAATTTTTCGAAAATGATTGGTGAGTTTCTATTATTGTCTAAAAATTCGGATTGATGTTTTTGTACATATTTAGTTTTGTAAGAATCATACATTTCAATAAGTTCGTTGGGAGCTAGGTTATCGTCTTGGCTTAAAGTAAATTGTTTGAAAGTCATCAAGCCTGGGGAATGAAAATCTTTGTACCCATTAAAATTATGATTTGAAAGATGCAAGCAAGTTTGGTGATCAGGTGATATACATCCTTGGTTTTGAATTGAATAGCCTATCAACGGACTAGGTCCTCTTCTCGATTTATCGATCATGAGTGCAAAAAAATATCGCCTTACTTTAATGCATTTATGTTTTTAAGAGACACTTTTTAATAAGAAAAAAGGCGGTAGACTTTCTCTGGTAAAAAATACCGGTAATACTAATTTTTAGTGTGAATAATTTATTCATAGGAAGAGATGCAATAGATAAACCAAATTCAATTACCAATGAATATCAACATAGACTACATTGCATTCTCATTTGAGAAAATAGAAAGCAAATATTCATTTATGAATATGAAATATTTTCCAGTTGCATTAAGAATTCATTGTGAGCAGTATTTGATAAATTCGTCCGGCAAAATTATTTCAGATAATAAAACTGCAGCTCAATCACAGCTAATTATTATTGAGAAAAATATGAATAAAAAAGATCAAGGTTTATACACTAATTTTGAGATAAATATGTCAATTCATGGAGAAATTAATCTTTCATCATTTTGTAACTATACCAATATCTACATATTTAAATTATTAGATGAAAATTACCTTGGCAGTGAAGAATTTATAATTGGGTATTCAATACTTCTCTTAAATTCGGCTTACTATCATGAAAATGTCTCATCTATAGATTTGCCTATTCTAATTAACTGCTCAGAAATATTTCAAGAAAAATTGATTTATGATATTAATACACAAATATATGAAATTCTTTTCCTAAAAGAGAAATTACCTCAAGATAAAAATCACCTTAACAAAGTTAGTAATAATTTACTTGGTTATTTACATTTAACATTAAATTTTGGAGAAAAAATGAATTTCAATCCATTAATAGGGGAAAGAAATATTTCTGAAACAAAAAAATTAATAAACTGTGGTCCCATTTTGAATACTATTTCGGATTATATTGATCTATCAAATACTAAAGTTTCTGAGCAAAGAATTGATTTCACTTCTCTAATAAATAATAAAAGAAGTTTATTTGACAATTTTCCTTATTTCTCTATAGATAATTCACTCATTAAAAATTATTTTTTAAATAAAGAAATCTTGGAATTGGAAAAAGCCATAAATAAACTATATATTGGATACCTTACAAGACTTGATAATGCAAATATGTATGAAAATGAATTCGAGTTGATCTGGAAATACAGGCTTTATTTAATTAAGTTTAAAGCAGGAATCCCTATGCTACTTCATTTTGCCAATTTAAATGATAAATCCATAATGATTGAAATTGATAATTTGATCAATTGGATTATCCAAACCATTAAAAAACCTATGAATAATTGTAAAAATAGGATTTTAAACATTGAAGACTCATTAAATTTGCTTTCAAGAGAATATAAAGAATTTTTGAATATTCGTAAACTTGCTGTAGAAAACTTGGAATTTTATACCAAAGATGAGTTATTCCTCATTCTACCACAACTAGTTCAGTCTCTTAGATATGAAAACGGAACTAACTTAATGATGCTTCTAAAAAGGAAAGCAATGTGTGATCTAAAATTTTGCGTTGAATTATTTTGGTTGTTAATTTCAGAAATCTCAACTCAAGAATATCCCAAGGTTTTTGAACAAACAATATACGAAATAATCGAGGGCCTTGCTGATTATAAGAATTATAATATTAATGGAACTGTAGAAGAATCTTATTGCTGTAAATATCATTTCTGCCTAGAAATGATTGATTTAATTCTTTGTCAAATACAATTTAGGGCAACATTATTATGGATACATCGTATTTCAGTAGAAGATTGCAAAAGAGAAAGAGCTGAGAAAAAAATACAAAAATTTAGAAGCGTATTGAATGATTTTGAATTGGGGAAAATACCTCATTCTCAATCAAAGATTTCTTCACGCTCAACAGGTATAGATAAAATAACTGTTAAATTAATTAGCTCGATGAAGGTTATGTTAGAAGTTGAAAATGAATTTGCAAATTTTTGTAGCAAAAAAAAAAACTTAATTTCCTTAAAATTTATTTGTAATTACGAGTTTGAACATTTAAAGGATTTTTCTTTAGAAATGGAGGAAATTGAGTTACCTTTATTAAATATCACTAATTTGAGCGATCTTTTACTTCTTCCAATTGATGTTAATAGAGCGTTAATTGGTATTGTTCCAAGTGAAAGTTTCATTATAAAGTCATCTCAATGCCCAATCATACTTTCTTGCAGAATGGCGATTCTTAATAGTTCAAATAAAAAAGGAAATGTTCAGCAAAATATGCCATCTGATGATACTTACGAATCTGAATCCATATATCCTGTAGTCGAATCCAAATACATGTACAAGGTGGGGGATGATTTAAGACAAGATAGATTAGTAATTCAACTTTTGGAAATATCTTATAACCTGCTTAACGAGTGGAATGCAAAAAGTTCGGCGATTACATATAAGGTTACGCCTTTTTCACAATTTGACGGATTAATTGAATTTCTCGAAGATTTTTCCTCAATTGGCTCAATTAGAAAAAAATATGGGAAAAATTGCATATTAAACTACTGGGCAGGTGCTTATAATACAAATATAAATAATATCCCTCATAATGTATTAGCTACTTTTATAAATAGCTGTGCAGCATATAGTGTTGTTACTTTTATACTTGGTGTTGGAGATCGTCATCTTGATAATTTATTAGTTGGGAAAAATGGCCACTTTCTGCATGTTGATTTTGGATATATTTTTGGAGAGGATCCAAAACCTTTCCCACCTCCAATGAAAATATGTTCGGAAATGATAGAAGCTATGGGTGGCCTAAACTCATCGGGGTTCAAGCTCTTTGTTGATAAATGCTGCGATTGTTATAGATACATTCGCAGAAATTCATGGCTAATATCTAATATTTTGTTACTAATGGTAGATAGTGGAATAAAAGATCTAAATTCGAAGCCCGAAAATAATTACGCCATCATTTTGGAAAGAATTAAAGAAAAATTCAGGCTCGAACAATCAGAAAGGGAGGCAGAAAGGTATTTAAGGGAAATAATTATGACATCATCAAATGCACTATTTCCTGCAGTTGTTGATACCCTTCATGATTGGGCTCTTTACTGGGCTTAATAATGCTGTTTTTGTATCCCAATATTTATTTATTACCGCGAAATATTGAGAATATATTTATTGATAATCGTATATGCAAAGTTTATTTATCAAGAAATTAAATTTTAAGAGACACTATAAGTTTCTATTGGATTTGTACTCCAATAGAAATACGGTTAGTGATTTTCTCAGTTATCCCATCAAAATGTCAGCACTGTTCTGGGGTATTGGAAGTATGAAATTATTACATAATAACCTAGAAAACAATTATAGAAATAAAATTAAAGAACTGGAAGATCAAGTTTTTGAATTTGTTGAAAGCTGCAAAATTTTTGTTGACAGAGATATGACAATGGTCGGTTATTCTCAGAATAAAGGATTAACTCCCAATATTGTTTCTACACACTATGCTCTACTCATTCTGATAATGATAGACAAGCTAGATCAAGTTGATTCAGATAAAGTTTCGAAATGGATATCTTCACTCCAAAATAGGGATGGATCATTCAGTTGTGACCAATATTTGGAAACTGATTGTAGATTTACTTACTGTGCTTTATCAAGCCTAACCATTTTAAACAGAATAAATGAAATCAATATTGAGAGCGCCCGATCTTATATATTAAGGTGCTATAATTCTGATGGAGCTTTTGGTGGAATTCCTTGCTCAGAATCACATGCAGCATACACATATTGTTGTGTTGTTTCACTTGCATTTTTGAATTCATTAGATATGATAAATGTTGACAAGCTTGCTTTTTGGCTATGTGAAAGGCAACTTCTATGTGGGGGTTTTAATGGTAGACCTGAGAAAGCACCAGATGTTTGTTACTCATGGTGGATATTTTCTTTGCTCTACTTTTTAGGTAGAACAAATTACATTGATAAGCGCTTATTGGAAGACTACATTTTTTCTTCTGAGGACATTTCACAAGGCGGATTCTCAGATAGACCTGGAAATGTGCCAGATGTATTTCATACATTTTTTGGGATTTCTGCTCTTTCCTTAATTAGATTTGGCACAGTTGTTAATGCGATTAGCCCCATTTTTGCAATTCCGGTTAATTCAATATCTAATAATAGCTAAGCTAATATTTATATATTACACTTTTAGACATTTAAATAATTAGATGAGTAATTCTATTTTAATCGAGCCCTAGTTTACAATTTTAACAGTTTTTGCCTAAAGAGAAATCTCTTCATACGGCAATTATTTATTTTCAGAGTACCATTGACACTTGTAGACATAAATAACTCCAGTACCAAGATCTTGCGTTAATTATGCGGGATAAATTATTGTCACAAAAATTTGTGAAAGAATAGATGTCGTACTTTTTCTGAAAAGTATTAATAAAACTATAGTAAATAATTCGAAGGGGCCATTTTATTTATTCGAGATTCTGTTATTTAATACTTTCGAATTCACGTAGATTAATTGTTCTTCACAGAACTGATATGATTTTTTTGTTAATATGAATATTAAAGAAATAGGCGCAAGGCTTAAATCATTCGGCCAAAATGATTTGAATGAGGAATTAGAGTTTCTAACAAATATCAGAGATCATATTGAGCTATATACAACTGACAAACAAACTTACTTTTCGTTCCTAGAGGAATGCTTAGATGGTATCAGAAACATATTGCTAGTAAATGACACAGCAAAAAAACACGATTATAAAAAATCAAGTATAATATGTATGGAAATTATATCATTATTACCTCAAAACGAAGTTATATCAAACCACTGTTCAGATTTAGCGCAGCTGTGCCTACATTTGTTGGATAGGGATACAGATGATATCGGGGTACTTGCAATTCGTAATTTAGTTTTTCTACACAAGAATTATACGGACAAATTAGAAAATTTGGTTGAATCCTTTCTTGGATTTGCATCTAGATTATGCACTGATGTACAACACACCTTACCACAGCTTATTCAGGAAGTTATTTCTAATAGAAATAATAATTCTAACCTAGAAGGACAAGAAATTTATATTCAAAGTGGAAACTCAACAATTAAGTCAGAAAGAATAAATTCAGTAAATGAAGATCCTGATCAACTTTTCTTTCGTGGAGGGCTTTCATCGACCCTACCGGAGTTTACTGAAATAACAAATCAAGTAAGATCAAATGTTCATAGAGGTTCTGCTACCACTGGTGTAAATAATGCAAATCTTACTCAAAATATGATCCTTCCATGCC
This sequence comes from Cryptosporidium ubiquitum, assembly GCF_001865345.1. Lineage (NCBI taxonomy): Eukaryota > Apicomplexa > Conoidasida > Eucoccidiorida > Cryptosporidiidae > Cryptosporidium > Cryptosporidium ubiquitum. Next base: position 390,405 of record NW_021639820.1, on the reverse strand, counting down.
ACCGTTCATTAAGAATTCTGATAGAATTACCACTGGCTCTATTACACATTTTCCAGCTATATCCTCATTTTATTGAACGTTACTTTGCTATTTTTGCTCCAAACTTGGTTTCTTGCTTAAATATTGTGAGTCTTTTCCCTAGAGATTTCCACCCAAAGTTTATGGGGTCGCCTTGCATATCCCAAAACCATACAATTAATCAATTAAAAATAAACCCAGAACAAATCCCAGAAATAATGCGTTCTTCCTCATTTAAATCTCTAGTTCAAGACTACATGATTGCATGTAGCAAAATTATATTATGGTTTGTTCATTTTTTCAGAGGTTTCAATGGTGACGAACATATATCAGAGACTCTAAGACAAACTCAGTCAGCCTTTATACAGGGGTTTATTCAGGTTTTGCTTTTTTGCCCTCCTTATTGTCTTCACCAACGCCGCGAGATACTTGTATGTCTTAGGAGTATTTTGAGTACTGAGTTTAGGCAGGGATTCTATGAGAGGATAGATATTTTAATAGATGAAGCAGTTCTTATTGGGCATGGTCGTACAGGTTATGAAACACTTAAAGTGTTATCTTCGGCAATATTGCATGAGATCATTGTATATTTAAGAGTCGAACACTCTTTTAGTTCATATTGCAATAATTTGAATCAAGATTGTTTCTTTGATTCTATAATGAAATGCTTACATTCTCTAACAAGAAACATTTTAGACACAGCACTTCCTTTACCTGCACAACACTATTGTATCAGATCTGCTGCATTCTTACCAGATATATTAAAAAAAGAAGGTTTTATTCCTAGTAGTAATACTCAAAGAAATATTATTATTCGGGATATTTTACTGAATATTTTGTGTGTTTTCTCTTTGAAAATTCACCAACTCCGACGTCAGATTTACAATCTAGTTCTTGTGTCTATGGATAAGGAGCTACCAGAATTACCAGACTCAAAGATTGATTCATTCTCATTCACACCTTTGAAGCCATTAATAAAGGATTTCCTTGATGAATTTAATGAAATTTCTAATATCGGTAATTGGCTGGATAACTCATTTTCATACGCAAATACACAGATTGGGCATTGTGAAGTTTCCATCACTGGTTGTAGCGCATTAAAAAAAGGACTTGATCTTGAAAGTGATACGGAAAATCAAACCAAGCCATTGATCATTGATATTTTAAGGGAGCTAAGACCTATTCTTCGTGCTACAATAATTGGTGCACGTCAAACTATCTTCCACATTACAACTTTGAACAGAAATACATTTTCTAACAATAACATTAATAATAAAAATCTATTAAACAATACCCCTTCAGGAGTAGTTGGTTCAATAAATAACAACACAAGCAATATTGATATTACGCGTTATGATGTAAGAAAACTTGCAAACGGTGTAATGCTAAATGAGACTGAGAGTAAATTACTTCAAAAGATATTAATTGAGGGTATAATTTGTAGTGTTGAGTATTGCCAATGTTTTCAATATACGATGAGCTCGTCAAGTTTGGTTACAATAAAAGAAGGTGGTAGTGAGTGCCAGATAATTCCAACGAGTTCTTTATTCATTCCAAACAACACTACTCAAAATAATAATGGCCCAAATCATCTTAGCACTACTTTAAGACAGAATAACAGCATTAAGTCGCATCAAAACTCGCTGTTGTCAATTATGCCAGAAGAGAAAGAGCTTTTGGAACTTTTAGCATCCGTAATGTGCTATATTCATCCACAATCGTTTGGGGATATAATTCAAGCTACATTCTCGCTCTTATTTGAGTGGTCAACGAATATGAGCCCACAAATTTCTTTAATATTTCATTACTGGGGAGTGCAACAGCACACCGCAAAGGCATTTTATGAATCAATTCTACCACATCTAATGCTAAAATTAGATACCTTAGCTGTTGAACCAAACTCTGAATTTACTGAACTAAGAAGTAAATTATTTCCTATTCAAATTTTACTTAAATCATTGGATAGTAAACAATTATTTTCTGAATTTAGCCAATACGATATTTCTACATTCATTGCGCAGGCGAATAATATTAGCATTCCTTCAACACCGCTTTCATACTCAATATACCCAACAGAACATTGGAAGCTTGCTCTTTCAAGATATGTGGTGGACCCGCATATAGATAATATTGAAAACCATTCAAAGATACCATATTCTCGTGGAAGAATCTCTCATTTTGGAACACCAATACAATTTCCTGAATCAGTTCAAACTATTATTGATCCTAGAGATGACCCAAATAATTTAATTAATTTTGCTCCAACAGCTGCACCACATGGAAATCCGGATGATCATCCTTTCCCATTTGATATTCTAACTCAAAACATTAATGTTTCACTATTTCAGATACAGAAGAAAATTATCGATTTACCAATTCCAGATACTTTTATTTATGGGGGAAATTCAAATAATTTAAAAAAAGATAAGCCCAATGAAATAGCATCTGGGCTCGTAACTACTAGGCTACTAAAACAGCTCTTTAGATATATTGGTCAGAATCCTCAACATGAAACTATTCTAATTCCTTATGTGGTAGATCTATGCACATTATGCACATCTATGGCATCTAAATATCCAAATAATATATTTTTTCTATCAATCTTAAGGTCTTTGTTTAGAAGTATAACACCTGGTGGTAAAGCATCTGGTATTTATAAGGAGTTCCTGGTTATTCTTCCTTGGTTCTTAGACACAACTATTAAAATGCAAAAAGAAACTAAGTCCCCTTTTCGCGAGATTTGGCTGGAAATTTCCCTTACAGTTCCCGCAAGACTCAAGTCACTGTTACCTTATATGGGCCAATTAATTAGTCCAATGCTAAATGCTCTTGAAAGCAGTGATCCAGAACTTGTTTTATTGGCACTAAGAAGTTTAGATCTCTGGATTGATAATCTTCATCACGACTTCCTATATCCAATCCTTACAAATTCCCTTCATCAGCCTCATCGATTTCAGACTAGGCCATCAATTCTTGTTACACTTTGCAGATTATTGAAACCCGCACCTCCAATTCCTTTACCTGTCTCCCAAGTATTGCTAAGTAATTTTCACAGATTTAAAAACAATAGTTTATCCTTCTATGCATTGCAATCTATAGCGTTTCAACATGCAACACTTGTTGGAAGAATTTTAGGAAAATTGGGAGGTAAGAATAGATGGTTTCTAAAGGATTCTGCGATTTTAGACGCAAATGAACCTTTCGATGTAAGATTACCGATATTAATTAAATCTGACCCAATCAACAATAAACAACACGCAACTTTATTTCTCAGAATTGACGATACACTACAGCATGTTTATAAATACTTATCATCTATTCATAATAAAGATTTTTCAACTTCCAATCGAACAGTTAATAATATCTGTAATTTGCATATAAGAAATTTACTTTTAATTTATCTGTCAATTTTTTGGACTAATACTGGAACAATGGAGCCCATTAAAACATATTTCAACTTTTTAAAAAATTACCTTGAGAAGCATTCTGAAAAAATTGAGAATCCAAATGAAACAACTCCCTTTACTATCGACTATATTTCTGAGTGCGATAATTTGAAACCAAAACCATTATATGCGAACAATCTCGAGCTCTTTACTAAAACACTTGTTTTGGCATCATCATTTATTGAAGAAATTAATGATTCTGTCGGTGATTATTGCAGTGGATTAACAAATTATTTAGCAATTTATTCTGCATCCAGGTCATTTATTCCCGAGCACTGCAATTTGAATTTATATTGGTCAAATACCAAAACTGACCCAGTTGCACCGATTTTGTCTGCTTTATTTGACACAATTGACATCCAATTTACAGTTTCTCATTCTAACAATTTAAAGTATGTAAACCCAAGTTACATAGCTCTTGTAGCTATAAAAAATACGGTCATTATTTATTATAATCTCGTCGAAAATTTTCCATTATTATACTTTAATAGGGCTTTTCAAACTGCTCAACTTCCAAGTTTGCTTGAGTCAAATATTGTGAATTTGTGCTATGATATCTCATGGAGCAAAAAAACAGCTGCATGCATGTTAATTATCGAACTACTTAATCATATTCCGCCTATTTGGGCTCAAACATATTTCCAGAAGCTTACAGAGGCTCTCTTTTTCATTTCAAAAGACTCTGGGACAGATAGCAATCCTTTTGCGGAAAGATGTTCTGAGGATGCATTGGATGCACTCATTTATTCTGTTTTCACCGGCATAAAACCTGCAGCACTTTTTGGCAATTGTGATAACTCTAATTTTAAAATGATTAATTTACCTCTATCAAAATATGGGGTAACCATTTCAAAAAGTAGATTATCTTTATTATCAGGCGAATCTGTTAATATAAATGATAGAAATTGGGAAGATTTATTAGCTATTATAAATGAAACTAATAATTTAAAAAGAAATAATTCAGATTTATGGTGGAACAAAAGTTATCGTGTTTATATGGAAATGCTAATCATTGAATCGAGAGATCAATGGTATTCTGGAGTTGCAAAACGTGAAGAAATAATGAATTCTTTAATCAATAATACTCCTACAGACGATATTTTGGATATTTTGCGCAAGCATTTATTCCATTTATGCGTAAACTCAATAACCCCAAATATATTATCTTTGAGACCTGCTTGCAGAAGAATGGCACAAAAGTGTCTTATCACTTTATCAAAAATCACTGGTGTTTCTGTTGCAACTTTGCTCAATACCAGTTTCAGTAATCAATCTGGAAATAATGATACAAATAATCACCTTAATACTACTTCACAAACGACTTTACTTCAGCAGTTGTTAAGTAGACTCCAGACCAAATTGATTTCTACTTGTAGTACTCCATACCAGCTTGCTTTCTTAGACACTCTATGCTTTATAGCATCTCTTAGGCCATCACCTATTGGAATTCCGTCAACAATTATCAGAAGGTTTGTTGAAGATGTGTTTGTTGTAATAAGAGATGAAATCGACTGTGAAATGAGTGAATCTCAACAAAAAAATTCCAACAATAACTTTTCTCAATCTAATAACCAAATGAATAACCAGAATAATAAAAGCAATCCCGAGTTTAGGAAAAACAGGGTACAAGTTCAAATATATTCAATTAAGTTTTTAAAACTTATACTTCTTCATCCGAATTGGTCTGAATTTCTTAGAAGTCGAAACAGTCCCTCGATTTCAATTTCTGTTTCTGCAAATATTTCTCCCATAATTTCTCCAACAACTCCTTCAAACTGTTCAAATCCTATAAATCAAAGTTCTCACTACCAACAAAGCAATCAAATACAACACAGTTCTCAAAAAGCAAATATTAACCAAAATATTCAACTTCAACAGACACAACAATCAATTCCAGCATTGGCACAACAAATTGCCACAAATCATTCAACACAGATTAATACTCAAACTAATCATCAAAACCTACAAAATGTAAATCAAACAAAAACACAGTATACACACCAAATCTATCAAAATCAGCAACAAGCAAATATAAACCAATTCCAAATGGGCAGTCAGTTAGGAATCAACCAAACGAAAACATCTCAAGATGAACTTAGATGGAAGATCATTGGAATTCTTTTCCGTTGTGTTACTAGAAAAGATCTAGAAATTTGTAAAGCTGCGCATCATACTCTAAAAGTTATTGTAAGGTTGGAAAGATATTTGATAAATACGGCTAATAGCGAGGATTCAAGTAATACGTCGAACGTTTGCAATACATCCAGAAATAATTCATGTAACAATCAGTATGAGCTTTTACCTGAAGATCAACTCAGGCATTGTCTTAGACCGGTACTTGTTCATTTAGCGTCTGCAACGAAATTGACAGTTCATGTACTCCAGGGATTGGCACGTCTTTTGGAGCTGCTATGTTTTTGTTTTAATGTAACTTTAGGCGAAAAGCTTTTGCAGCACTTGCAAAGACTTTGTTGGCCAAATGAATGTCAAAGAGAAGCACCAAATCCTGGCAGTCAAGCAAACTCTTCTCTAAGGCAAGTTCAAAATTCTTCTACAGGATTGGCAAATACTCAAATTGATAGTATTAATAGATATGAAGAGGATCTACATATGGCAATTGCAATGGTATGCATTTTTCACCTGTTACCTCAGGGATCTGACGAATTTGTATCAAAAGTGGTCGGAACAATATTAGGTACTAGAAATTTTCCAGGCCTTGATAGAAACAGCAATACACAATCTTCAATATCATCATTCATCACGTCATATACAACATCTATGACGATTTCGTCACCTTTTCGTCTTCCTTTAGCACTTTTTGCTACTCATTCTCCGCATAATGTTGTCTTATTTCTAATTCAACAACTTGCTTCTGATCGGTATGCTAATTTCCTAATCGACTTGATTAAAATGAGCCCATGTTCTGTTATTCGAGTAAAACTTTACCAACTTAGAACTCAACTTATCGAAGCTACAGTAAATAGGGTATTGGAGGAGGCAGAAAATATTGAGAATAAACGTGACTCGTTTGTCCCGACCACAAATTTTTGCCAAATTACAGGATCTTCATTCCAATTGAATGCCAACAACTCCGTTTCTGGTGCACAGAATATCAACAAAACAAGCCATAATATTATTCCCGTCTCTCCTGCATTCACTGAATCATATAGTAGTGCATGGAATGGAATAAGAGTTTTAAACAGTCTTTGTGAAGAATGGCCAAGCTTACTTGTAATCGATTTCCTTGAGTATTATGCATCTAGTAACAGATCTGCCTTAACAATGATTGATATATTATTAACTATGTATAATACAATTTTTAACAGGCTCATTGTATTTACAAAGGGTGGAGGAATATCTACACATGGTAATTTTGATAATAAATTTGAACTATCATTGGCATATCAAGGTACTGTAGCATGGCAACATCCTTGGAGCTTTTTTCATTCAAACGAGTGTTTTATGTTATATAAGATGTTGATTGGGTTTTATACCGCAACAAATAATCTTGAGAATGTACAAAATAAGGAATACCTTGAAAAAAACGATCATGGCAAAAAAGTAGGGGACGAAATTATTAGCGACATTCTATCTGTCCAGAATTCGATGAAAAGTGTCTTATTTTCGACGATAAACCTTCCTTCGAACTCCTCATCAATTACAAACTATTCTCAATCTTCAGCTTCTTTTCAGAGACAGAATCTAAGTGATGATCAGGGCTTTTCTAATAACTTTTCACTGAATTCATTACAGAGTCTACAGAATATACAAAATTCAAGTTCTAATCTGAACTCTTCTTCTCACACAAATAACTCGCAAGCTTCAATTAGTTCAATATCTAATTCTACGTCAAATAACCAAGCAATATACCCATCTCAGGAATTAATTATTTCATTGCTTTCAACAATTATTCACGGACAGGAAGTGAAAGAGCATTTAAAGAGAAGAAGAATCGACGTTATTTTGACAATTGCAACTCTTTTTGGTACAAGTTCAACTCTTGATAGTGGAGCTTTTCGTGATTTTCTCATTTGCACTGTTCCAAAAACCCTCGCAAGCCAAGAAAAGCGTTTACTTTTCAACCAACTTATACAGAGATATTACCCTAATGGGCCTAATATTGATACTTCTTCTATTCTACCAGGTACTCAGATTGCATGTATACAACTTATATTAATCCCACTATTAGAATATGAGTTCAACCGAGCCAATTCTAATGAGAAGAACCATTTTTCCAATGAAGATTCGTGGTTAAATGACTACATTTGTGAAGGTATAATAACTAGAATAATACTTCCAGGGTTGGAAAGAGGTGTAATTCCATTACATGGAACTAATGGACTTTCTGCAACAGACGATCCTCTTAAAATAGAAATACTTAAACTTCTTATATTACTTGTGAAAAACAAATATTGTGTCGAGATTTTATCTAATAGCAGAAAAAGAATTATTAAAGATGTATGGAATATCTTGAGAACTGAGTCTTCTTTGCTAAAATCATGGGGTTACATTACTATGTGTTACTTTGTAGAGAAATATCCATTTCCGGAGAAAATTTTGTTTTCAATGCTGGTAGCGCTAACCAGACTTTATGGAGTTTCTGAAGTTAGACTTACTGTTAGAAGAGCTTTGAATTTATTCATCCCACTATTATATAAAATTAAACCAATAATTAAAGATGATCTATTAAATATATTTTCATCGGAAAATGAAAATAAGAACTTATTTTCGCTAATACCATCGCCTCCTAAATTATTGATTAAAGACAAAACACCTGAAACTTTGTTTTCTAATTGGCTTAAGTTGATGATTGCAATATTAATTCAGGACAGCTATAATCTACCTTTGCAACAACAACTGTATCACTGGAACATTATTACACTTCACCCTAATATATTCGTATTTGAATTCATTTATTTTCTTTCTCCAATTTTGTCAACTTTGACCAAATTGCTATGGGGATTTAATTCAGCTGGTCAAAATAATTCTCAATATACAAACACACAATATACAGGGAGTACCTCAGGAATGCCAAATAACTTTAACCAATCTACAATCGCATCCAACAATATTTTTAATGTTCCCTTTTTACCTGAAATGAAAAGAATAATTTTCGATGTATTAACCGTAATTACAAATTGGGTTTGTAATTTTGATGATGAAACTGATTTCGAAATTTCCAAGAATTGCATTGATCCAGATGGGAGTTTAGAAATAAAAAGGAGAAGAATATCGCATTCTATTATTAATCATGAAAAAAACAACCAGATTCCTTCTTTGGAAAAAAAAAGGGAGACTACAAATGTAGCAAATTCAACCATTGATATTTCATCGATTCCGCAACTCTCAGCATTGTTTAAGACTGAAGATGACAAATCGACTATTTCTATAGTTGATCTAATCATAACCATTTGGTTCAGGCTTGCCTTGTTGTCATCTAGCACTGATCACAAGATTGTTGCAAAATCATTTAATACTATCTCAAAGATTTTGTTAATGTTTCCAGGTTCTAGGGTACAACTCAGTTGGTTGGATATAGGTTTCAATTTAAATAATAATTCTAATTTCTCATCAATTTCTGCTTCTGGTAGATCCAACCTTTCGCAAAACTCTAACACAAATGGCCAAGGATTAAATAACCAACCTCAATCTATTTCACTGAATTTCATCGCTTTTCAATTGACACTTATCGCAGGACTTCAGGTCTTGTGTGTATATCAATCATTTAAGATAATAATTATGCAGTTAGACTCAATTTTACAAATTCTTGAGCCTGCTTTTGTTTCAAATGAAAAGAATATTTCTGATGCGTTATATGTATTAATATGCAAGTTAGTTCAAATTGTTCCACATCCTTCAAAGCAATTGCAGGAATCTTTAAACAAAATTCTGAACTGTATATATTTAAATGAGGAAAATAAACAAAGTGATGATCGGTCTAAAGAGTTGAATTATTATTATATTAGTCATTATAAAGTTCCGTTATCAAAAAAAGTGCGTGCAGATAACAGGATAGATTCATTTTACATTAGATTAATCGACATCTCAACTTCTGGTATTTGGTCTCTAGTTAATCAAGAATTATCGGTATTACCTGAGTTTATTCCTTTCAAAACTACATCAAATAGTCAAGATAATATTTTTGATAATAACTCAAATTTTATGAATTACACAGAACAGAATGTGAATTGTTCTGGAAGAAATGTCTCATTTTACACTTCCACCAAACTTATTTCGTCTTTTTTGGTTCTAGGAATTACCTCTGACAAACAAAATTTGGCTAAATCCAAAGAAGAGTTATTCAACACTGGTCTTCTATTTCTTAGATATTTTTCTCCTTTAATAATCTATATATTGGATAAGACTTTAGCTTATTATAGTAATATAAACCCGCAAAATTTAAACAACTTACAATCAAGCATTTTGTCTGGGAAATCTAATTTATCAAACTCTAGTAGAAACACAAATATCTCAAATTCAAGAGTGAACAGTCCAACTTTAAACCCCGGAAGCTCTAATTTATTACAAAATTTGAGTGGGTCTAATACTTCCATACTAACTAACTGTACAGAATTATTTCAACTAATTTTGGTATCGCCTTATTTTACATTCAGAGCCCTAGAAAACGATCTCTTTAGACACCAAATTATTTTTTTACTTCGTGATTTTGGACTAATTACATTTCAGGGGGGGGTTGTTCATCTATTGATTAATATTCTCGGAAGGTGGATATTCAATACTCATTTAGATATTAATGGCTACTTATTAGAAAAACTGGAAGTTAATACAGACGAAAGTTCTAATTTTTTTAATTTCGACACTTTAATAACTAATAATAGTGAATTAATTGAGTCTGGAATTCAGGAACGAAAAAACACCAAAGTGTTTAGTTTAGATGATATTTTGAGATATTATTCTTCAAATTTCGAATATCAAGTTGTTCCTGACGAGATAACAATCAAGGTTTTGAAATACGAATTGGTGATTTCACTTTTGACAGGCTGGTCACTAGTATGTGATAGAAATCGCCGATTTGAGATGCATTTGATTTATCATTCGTTCTTAGAGGAAATTCTCAATAATCACGAAGATGAAATTTTAAAACTAGTTTCTAATTATGAAGAAAAACTTAAAATAGAATTTGGAAACCCCTCCAATAATGTTTTAAAACAAGCTAATCCATTCATTTTAACGGACAAGGCACTAACACAACTTGAAAAATGCGCAATTTTAGGTCTAGCTTCGCCCCATCCAAAAATAAAACTTGGAATATTAAGATGGTTCAATAGAAAGCTGCCAAAAGATTTGTTTGGAAGGCTTCGTTATTTGTTCACAACTTCTAATTTTGATGTGCTCGCGGAGAGACTATATATTACCCAATTCTTAGAACTCTTAATGCCAGCATTGATGTTATGCGAGAGTAGCTCGATAATCAATAGCAAAATGGGAGGTTTTCCATCTATTCTTCCTTCGATCGAACAACAAATTGTTGAAAAATTGGATAAAGCTGCGAAAGAGAGTTGTAGATCATCTAAACCTGTTGAATTTGTTAATAAGTGTAATTTAACGGAGGTAGAATTAGAATGGTGGGAACTGCAAAATTTGCAGTTAAAAGGACATTATGAAGATGACAACGTGAGTACTAGCAGTAATGTGTCTTTGATGGGTATATTGGGCAGCTCAAATAATGAACAATCCAATTCTTCGTCATTCATGAATAAGAAACCTAATAGTTTTGCTATTGACAAAATTGAGTTTAATTTATTAAATGATATCATTGAAAACCTAAGACAGAATCCAAAGTTAGCAATTGAATCTTTGTTGTTTTTCTCCAGTACAAGCGAAGCAATTTCAATTTCTCTTTGGAAAACTATTTTTCCGTGGATTTGGGACAACTTGGATGATCGAAGAAAAAGTGAATTAACAATTGATATTATTGATTTTCTTTCTAAAGAAAGGCACCAAAGAGTGAGTTCAGCAATGCCTTCTGAATGGACAATACCACATGTAATACTTGAATCCTTACTAGCATGCGATACACCACCTATATTACCACCAACTTTACTTTTACATTTATCAACTAAATTAAGATGTTGGCACATTGCATCTAACTACCTGAGCAACCAAATGAATATAAATAATTCCAAATTGAGTGTTAAAAAGCATGAAGATCACTTTTTTTCTCGAGTTAACAGTAATACTGAATATGATAATAACTTCATTCAAGATAATGGGCCAGATCATTCTTGGATGATATTAGCACAAATATATGGAGAACTACAGGAAGAAGACATTGTTATTGGTATTCGGAGATCATTTTCAAATTGTCTTGAAACTCATATGGGGTTAGCATTAATGCAACAGGCAGAGTGGAGTAAAGCACAGGAAATATTTTACAATAATCTGGATGTCATGTTTAATTCAAACTTCAAAACTAACGATAATAACACAGTTGATAAACAAAACACTTTAAATTGGGCAAGAATTTTTGAAAACTCTGACTCATTACCATTAAATAATGAAACAATGATTTGGATTGATAGTTGGGTTGCCTGTGCAAAGCATTTGAATCAGTGGAATACACTAAATGAGTTTGCTAAAGAACGCAGAAATCCTCAACTTCAATTGGAGTGTTCATCTAAGCTACAAGATTGGGTATTGGTCGAGAAATTAGTCAACAAATATATTATGCATAATCCCATTACAAAGTTGTGCCAAGCATATCACTCTTTATATGACTTACTTTTGGGAGGAATTAATAACAATTGGAACGTAACAAGTCAAGGAGCTCAAGAATCTTTATCTAACTCTAACATCACTATAAGTGGCCAAAATCGAGTAGGAAATTCAATAAATGGTTTAAATATGAATAATGGGGTTTATTGTCAACCATTTCCACAAAATGTAATTCAAAATAACTCTTCAAGATCAAGATTAACAGAATTTGAACGTCATTGTTCAATTGGTTATAGAACTGTGCTGAATTTTTGGGCAATGCTCCCAAGTATAGTAACTACATGTCATGTTCCGTTATTGCTAAATTTCCAACAATATATAGAGTTGCAGGAAGGATTTAGACTTTCCTCTGATATAGAAAGAAAACTGTATCCAGACAGTCCGAACAACAATATGAATACCTTAAATAATATTCAGAGTAGTGCTAACTTTGGTTCTAATTATTTTATTCATCATACAAACACGAATAATTTGGTTCAAGGTTCACAATCTATACATTCAGTGCATCCAAACTCACACGGGAACAATATACATTCGCATTCAAATGTCCAGAATACAAACAATTCAACCCCTGGATATTTTGAGGCTAGAATGTTGAACGTATGGAGAGATAGATTACCAAATAAATGGGACAGCATGATATTATGGAATGATCTTTTTGTATGGAGGAACTTTGTTTTCTCCATCATTATGAACCTAATTAGTAGGTCAGACCATTTAACTTCTCAGGCTAAATCTCTTTGGCCTAGCTATCTGCAAGACATGCCTTGGACTATGATAAAGTTTGCATCAATTGCAAGGAAATCCCATCGCTTACCCGAAGTTTCAGTTGCACTGCTGCAAAGATTACAAAACCATTTACAAGTTTCAGGAGGAGATGCATATAGGGCTGAGACATTTCTTGCAACTTTAGAAAAAGTCAAACTTTGTTTATCAGATACTACTCAATTAAGAACAGGCCTAAATATTCTTAATATGACAGATTTTCAAAAATGCCCTGAACCTTATTTTGATGAATATAGAGCAGAATTTTTGAGGTTAAAGGGGATAATTTCTAATAAATTATATCCAAATTATTATATTGATGGTGATGCAACAAATGGTGGAAATTCAGTTACTGGAAGCAACTTGTTAAACTCCGAGCAAGGACATACAGGTCTAAATAATGCGTCTATGTCAGGTACAAGCACTTCGGTTGTTCGTGTAAATACTGACTTGCTTTCTTCCTTGAAAGTCTATCCACTTTTCGCAAGGGGATGGATCACCTGGGCTCAATATACAGATAGATTATTATATATTCATCAGAATATGAGCTATGCGGTTAATGCTGTGATTTCTTATTTAATGGGGATATATTTAAGGCCAGACAAATACTCCATTTTACTTTCAAGGGTACTTTGGTTGTTACCCCATGACTCTCCTGATGGAAAATATCTTTCATTAGCATTTAAAAAGTATTCAGATCATCTACCTTGCGCTGTTTGGCTTCCATGGATCCCACAATTGATAGCTGGAATAGATAGAATTGAAGGAAGTGCTATATTGCATATTCTAAATAAGATCGTATTAATGTTTCCACAAAGCATTTATTTCAATATTAGAAGTAATTATCTCGAGAAAAGAGAAATGGCTCACATGTATTGGTATTTATCTTCTAATTCTGAAGGTGAAAATGCAAATCAGGGTCCACCGCCTCCACCTTCTTCCGGAATTTATCCAAGTTTTATTTCTCTGGGATGGCAAAGAATTGAGTCACTAATGAACACATGCAGAATTAGGCATGGTGCATTAACTTTGGCTCTTGAACATTGGGTTGAAGATATAGTATTGCATTGCAAGCCTGACCCTCTTGATGAGCTCTTGTGTGCCATACGAACTTTATTCCAAATGACCATTGAAATTTCTCCAAATTCTGATGAAACAATTATCACTCAAGAATCTAATTTGAACGATACAAAAACATCGGATTTTTTCCCAAATTTAGGAACTCATTTCTTGGAACATAATATTATTCGAAGATATGAACAATTGCTGAATAAATCTTCATCTTTGAACAATAAATCATTTGAAAGATCAAAAAATATTATCAGACAATACTGGAGTGAATTCAAGAGCGACTTTTATGTTTATTTATGTAGTAGTACAAATCCCCCTATTGAGAAGGTCTCAAAACATTTGAAACTTGACTATGTGCTGGAAAAATTAAAGAAATGGAAAGACCATTTTTCAAAATGTACAGAGAGGTATTCAAATGAAAATATTAGAGGAAAGTCATTACTATCGGATTTGTCGACTAGTCTTTGCGATCTATTCCACAGAATTAATATTCGTTTGGAAGTTCCCGGCCAGCATTTCAGAATTGCTTCTGAAAGTCTTTACTTAAGAAACTTTGCTGTTTTGGAAAATTCAAATTGTAATAATCCTATTGGCGGAGTTCTATATTTACATAGGTCGCTACCTACGGTCGAAACTGTTGTAAGACAGTCCTACACATTAAAAAGAATCGGATTTATAACTTCTAGCGGAAGCATAATACACTTTCTAATTCAGCCATATAGTGGACTTCAACAAAAGGTTGAGGAGCGCATTCTACATCTACAAGTTACACTAAATACACTTCTATATAAATATAAAGAAACTAGATCAAGAAATATTTCTTTTGCAATACAGCCTTGTATACCACTACATCCACGCTGCCGTATAATTGAGGACACAGGAAACAAAAAGAGCTTTACAGAACTTTTTGAAGAAGAAGCCAACAGTAGTAACAGTACATGCCCTATAAAAGACTTGGACTCACCAATATCAATCCATAGAAAACTTCTCAATATCTCACTGAAAAAGTTGAAAAATAATAATAGTAGTTCACAGCTTGAGAAGGAAATGCTAAAAATTTATGGTGAGCTATGCGATAATTGGGTACCTGATAACATACTTAAAAAAAGTATTTTAAAGAAGTTCAGCTCCCATGACCAATCATTTTTATTTATAAAGCAATTTACAACCCATTTGGGTTTACTCTCAATATTTTCATATATACTAGGTGTAAACGATGTTACGCCCGGTAAGTTGTTTGTTTCATTGGATACTGGACAAGTTTATCAATCTGAATTAAAGTCATCTTATGTTTCATCTACGCTGCTTATTGATAAAACTGAAAAGGTTCCCTTCAGATTAACAAGAAATATGGAGCATTTAATGGGTCCCTTTGGAAAAAATGGTATCCTTCCCGGTACAATGCTTGCATTTGCTCACTGCCTCCAAAAATACGAGTTCCATGTAAGAAATCTACTTTGTTCTTTACTCAGAGACGACTTACATGCATTTTCAGTTCATAGAGCTTTACAAGTCCCCCAGAATCGTAATTTATATCATAAGTCAAGTAGCTCCTCCACTGAATCAAACTTCGAAAATGGCTCACAACAAACAATTAATTCGACTAACACAACGACTGATCATTCTCAGAACGCAATTTCTCATGTAATGCAACAAAGATTACTTTCCAACGTTGAAATTAGGGAGAAAGTCGACAGAAATGTTCGCAGGATGATGGAAAAAATAGCATTATTAACGAACCCTAGGCCAATTAATGATAACAACCTACTAATAGATAGGAGCGTACTTGAGCTTATTGAATGTTCTACAGATCCAAAAAATCTGTCTGCTATGAAGCCGACATGGATGCCATGGTTATAGTAGATCAATACCAAACTTTCAATTTACTAGATTGCTCTAATAAAGTTTTTGATAAGACAAATATAGACAATTACTAGGTTTTTATTTAATTACTATTTGATACTTCTGAACAAACAGCTTGTGCATAACTCTCTTTGCAAATGTCTTCCAATACTTTTATAATGGAAGATGTCTCCGGATCCATCTTAGGTATTAGGCTCTTGTCTTGTATTATAGACAATAGAAATGAGTCTGGGAGAAAATCTGGTATTTCGTGTCTTGCTTTTGGCTCATGACGCCTTTTGCACTTCGGGCCATATTTACAGAATCCCAAGAAATACTGTGCGCAAAGTGGTGTGTCGTCTGCCTTGTGTTTGAAAGGACAATTTCCCAGCGCCTCATCGACGCATACACCATACTTTTGATATGTAAAGCATGGTGGCATTCTTTCATAATCATACTGATGCAAAAAGTCACAAAAATCCCCTTTCATACACATGTTTCTAATCCAATGCCTACATACAACGGAATGACGGCCTCTAACATTTGGGTCATATCTTGTAACAGATTGATTCTGTAGGAGACGAAGCTTCTCATCTTCCATTCTCTCGATAATGTCTTCAATACCTAACCTCGCATTCATTTTTATTGAGTTTCACGCCATTCAAAATCTTTTAACTTGAGATAAAATATAACTACTCAGGCGCTAAAAATAAGTGCTTGCTAAATAATTATTTGTCCGAATTCAATACAATAGCCTTTGCAACATTATTTAATCGTTTTTCTGCCCCTAGAATATGGTCGATTCTCTGAGTCAAATTATCAATCATTACTGAAAACTTTCCAGTTGTAACCTCGTATCCTGTAGCCATTAACCTAATATGTTCTAGTTGTTCTAAAGAAAATTTTTCGTCGTTGAGTATATTTGGATGAGACAAATTAATTGAATTTTCCTGGTCTTGTTTGCTCTCCATCCTTCCTCTTAACTTTGGCTCGTTGACTAGCTTCATAGCATTCAATACCTTACTTTTCTCAGACTCGATTTTTTCATTAAGTCTGACTGGATATTCAGACCAAAATTGTTTAAGCTTTACTAGAAGTTCTCTCTGTTTATTTATCTTTTCATTTGCAACAGATCTCAATAAATATACATCTATCATAGACTTGGTCTCATTATTTGTAAAATTTATTATATTATTTTCTTCTTGTTTAAGTTTTTCCTTTGCCCAATCTGTATCGAATATCACACATTTTTTTAGGTTATTGAAATACACATTTTCTCTATCTAACAGGAATTTTCTGAATAACTCACACTTCCTCTTACTTTTTATTTTTCTTTCTGTATATGTAAATATAGCGTCCCTGAAAATTTGCTTATATGGCCGAATATAATCTACACACATTTTTTCTATTTGTTCCACAGGAAAAGGAGGTCTAGCAAATCTTTTATTTATTCTTGGTATTGCTCTCACTACAGCAGGAGCGGATTTTCTAAAACTTTTTCCTGCTTTTCTTGCTTCGAAAACTCCCGGAGAGTGAACATTAAAACAATCTTCATCCATTTTAAAACGATCTATATACTGCTCTGTCTTAATTATTTTGATTTTAAATTAATCTTTCCAAAAATAAAAAAAAATAACTATATATAAATTGGATTTCCATTCTAAACGAAATAATATTAACCGAATATTTTTTTTTCAATTTCTCCGCTGGTTTTTTGTGATAATCTTCCAGAATATTTTAAACGTGTGGAAGTTATGTGGACAGTAACTTAAATGGCAATTATTCAAGAGAAAAAATGTTTGAGTTTAATAAAAAAATATATTTGAAATTTTTTTTTGAAAATAGATAAATATTTTTCAAGCTAGATTAAATGATCGTTTTTTAGAATTTTCTTCTCCCCACAAATTATGCTTTTTTTTTTGTGAAAATTATGAGTATATGCTACTATGGAAATTCATGAAAAAAATTCGAACGAAAATAGCCAAATATTCGAGGAAAATTCAGGTTTAATTTTGGAAAATATTTTTATTCCAAAAATTAAATTGCAAAAAATTATTGAAAATGGTAACATAATCAAATTGTCTGGACTAGATCAAATTAGAGTAATTTCCAAAGATGAGTCTAGGAATAATTATATATTTATTGTGTTTTATTCAATTTCAAATGATTTAAACCGTTATGATGATGTTAACAAAAGATATGCTATATGGAATATCACTGATCTTAGAGACAATAAGTGCAGGCTTTATCTTTTTGGAGAAGTATTTGAGGAACTCCAAAATGAAACTATTGGGCATTTATATCTAATCATAAACCCATCAGTAATTACTTCCGATTTGAAAAATTGTAAAAGTTATTTGAGTATTTCAAAAATAAACCAAGTTATTAAGGTGGGTAAAGTTAAAGGATTCGGCATTTGTAAGGGGATTAATAAAAATGGAACAATATGTACAAATCCAATCGACTCCAACTATCAGGGACCACTCTGTAAATATCATGGTTCTTTTAAATCAAAAGAAAATTCGAAAAAAAATTTGAATGGCAATCTATTAATATTTTCTTCGATGATAAAAAATGGTAGAAACGAGCTTATTCACACTGAAAGCACAGAAAATATGAAAATAGACGCACCTAAACACAATTCAAATGAGAATAAAATACATTATAGGAGGTTAGTCAAACAAAATTTGAACAAAAGCGAGTATTTCAGTATTAATGAGGAATCAAAACGTACTAGAACCGATTATATTGAAGATATATTAAAGAAAAACGAAATTTTCGATCTTAACAATAAATTAAATAATGCAATTAAAGAAAATAATACTAGTGAAGTACTAATTATTCTGAGATACCTTTCAAACTTTGACACATCCAATACAACCCTTGATCAAATAATTAAAAGCGGAATTATTTATTCTATTTCAAATCTGGAACTGAAAACTACAGAAATCGAAACTGCAATATTTGCCTTGAAGGTTAGACACAAGTTCTGTAATAGTAAGGGATACTGGCCAAGAATTGTAACAGAAGAACCTGACGAACATCAAAATTTAAAAGTATTAGAAACGCACTTAGATTTAAGTTGGAAAAATATACACAAAAAAATCTCGTCGTTTGAGGAAGAAATATCAGAGAAAAAGATGAAAAAAGATACAGATTTATTATTAGGAATTACAAAAACCAAAAAGCAAATAATCAAAAAACAAAGCTCAAACTTGAATAACGTAATATCCAAGATTGATAAGGTTGTATCACTCAATACATCATGTGATGACGCAATTCGAAAACTAGAAAACAGTCAACTTAAAAAAAAACTGATTGAACTAGAAGAAGCGGATAATAAAGCCGAGTTTAAAAGAAATATCAATTCCATTAAAATTTTAAATGCAATAAAATGCAAAAAATGTGGCATTTGGACAGAGGGTAATGCAAATCCTGTTTGTAAAGAAGAGCATCCAGAATCCATCATATTTAATCAAAGTGCAATAAAAGAATCTTGGCTATGTAAGTCATGCAATGAGCGGATATATAGCATAAATGGATATTTAAACCCGTATTGCCCAAAATGTAAAGCAGATACAGTGTGTAATTTAAAAAGGAATTCGATTTATAAATTGAAAACAAAATTCCCCAATTTAAATGAAACCTTGTTAATTCGAAATGGAGAGACAATGGGCGAAATGGAGCGCATAGATTTAATTTAAAATATTAATTTGGCAATTTATATAATCAATAATCTGGATAATTATGAGATCCGTTTCCATTTTTCAATTGTTCAGATGCTTGATATTTATGTTTATTATACCTACTATGATGTGAACTATTAAATATACCACAATAATTCCTTCCTTTTCCACCCTGGCTTCTTTTTTGATAACTCAAATTAATTCCGTGGGAAAATTTATAATTCTTAGAATAAGTAGTTGTCTCAACTCCATCAAGTTGACGATCGAGATCTATTTGAGTTCTTAGCTCATCACGCCACTGAAATCCTGTATTTCCACGTCCATACCTTCTGCTACCTGAGATATCTTCTCCAGAATCCCAATCAACACGTATCTCTCTTCCATCACAAAATGAACGATTTAGAAATGTCACAGCAGCTAAAGCATCTGCATGTCTATAAAACTGCACAAAACAGAAGCCACATGGTTGCATTGTTTGATGATTCAAACCCATATAAATAGCCTTTATTGGCCCGCATAAACTAAAAGTTTCGTTAATTATTTCTTCTGTTGTGAAGAAAGAGAGATTCCCGACATAAACGGTTGTAGATTTGCTAATCTTAATTATCCAATCATCTCTAGAATAATTCTTTTTGTCAAAATAGGAATACTCATGCCCAATTGCGTGAAATAAATGCGACATTTTTATTGTTAATGGAAAAAATAATATTTGGAGAAAAATACAAATTTAGATGTTATGGCGGTATCTAGTTACCTTAAAATGACAGTTCCCCTCAAATGTTAAAAGCCATTAGAGTAAAATGATCGAAGGATATTTCGAGATCCCAGCATAAAATTAGCGAAATATTGTTATTTTTAGTATAATTTAGTTTTTATATAGCAAAAGAGTAGTCCTAATGATTTTTAAATTTACATTCTGTGTGCAAAGTTGGTAGAAACACACACTTATTTTTACAATTCATAACTTACTAATTAAAACGATAAATTTCACTAATTAAATTTAAATATTATATTTTCAAAGAAATTAATGTATATCGTAATTTCTTTATGTGATGGTAACACCACTTGAGAGAAGATTAAATAAAAAGTATCAAAAAGCACAAGAAATTAAGCTAAATGGGAATATTAGCGACGCATCAAAGGCGTTTGGAATACCTCCAAGATTTAGTGAGTCATTGATCATGAATACTCATGAAGGTAAAAGACTTCTTATTTCGGTTAATTCTCCAAATGATAAGCTCAATATTAAACGTGATATTAATAGGGGTAAAAATAAATTTAATTTTCGGAATGAATTATTGGAGAAAATAGATCACTCTGATAATTTGTCAGATATTAATTCATATTCAGCTGAAGATAATAAACCCATTATAAAGGAAGGCAATAATCCCATTTCAAAGTTGAACGTAATTGATCACGACAGCTCAAGTGAGTTTGAATCTATATTTAGATCAGTAAGCAATGATCTAGAGCAACTTTCAATGCAAATGTCAGATTCACTCAATGTTAAAAATAGCTCCGTCATCAACTTAACTTCTCCAAATATTGATTCCGGAGCAAACAATAAAGGCTATGCTGGCCAATATTTAAACTCCAATATTAACTCTGCTAATAGACTGAATACCTCAAAGGAGAGTTTCCAAGACAGCGATGAATCAATAAGTTACAGTAAATCTATAGATTCTTTAATAAAGCCGTCAAATAGTCAATATAATAGTTTTTCAAGCCAAAAAAGCAACGGAAAATATGATTATAGTGATAATCACTACGAAAACTCCTCTATTATTAATGAATTGATCCGTAAATTGACATTGTCAATATCTAAGTTAAAAAAAATGGTAATGGGGAAGGACAACTTCGTTGCCATTCTTAGAGAGCAAATGCAGAAAAGCAACTTTGAAATAATAAAATTATCTCAAAAGGTTGATTTTTTACAAAAAGAACTTACAAATGCGAAAAAAAGTAAGGAGAAATATAAAGATAGTATGAAAAAACTGTTGAATGATATTCAGGATGGTAGAGTTGACGGAACAATACATAATTACATAATGGAGATAGAAGCCATGAAAATTCAGAATGAAAGAAATATATCTAACTTAAATAATTCGGAAATTGCCTTAATTCAATTACAAACAGAAAAGAACAAACTTTTAACAGAAAAAACTGAATTGACTGATAAGATAATTCAATTAGAAGAAAAAATACATAAACTTAACCTAGTCGTTAACCAAGTTACAGATGAAAAACTTCATTTACTAGAGACAAAGGAAAGTGCAAATAAGGAAATTGAAAAATTATTGGAGAACATTAAATCATGTAATGATGAAAACAAAATATCATTAGAGGAGCTTAAAAGAGGATATGAGCTAAATAATGTTTTGCAGGACCACGTAATGCTACTAAAAGCTCAACTGGAGATTTCTACAGAAGAAAAAACGTCCCAAGAAAAAGTTGTGAAGGATTTGAAAGATGAAGTTGAGACTATTAGACAAAACATGAAATCACTTGAACACAGAGAGTCGATCTTACTTTCTGCATTAGAAGACAGTTCATATAGAATGACCGATATAGATAAGGCATTAGAAGAGCAAAAATTAGAGTATGAAAATATTATTAAGAAGGAAAATGATAAATATATTGAAATTCTGCATACTTGCAAAAAACAAACAGAGGAAATAGACACATTAAAGCAGAAACTGGAGGAAAAAATTTCTGCTGAAAAAGAACAAATTAAAGCTAATGAAGAATTAAAGCGTAAATTTGGCTCATTTGAAAGCCATATTAGAAGACTATTAGATGCCAGGGATAATGAGATCATACAGTTAAATGATTACATGGATGGAAAACTTAGAAAAAAAGATGAAGAAATTAACTTAAAGATTCAAGAAATTTGTAAAATACAGCAAGAAAGAGAAAAGAGATTAATTAACCAAATGCTTGATCAGCATGATGGCTTCGAACGAAAGAGAATTGAATACGAACACGAAATTGATTTAATAAGAAATAACTTCACTGAAAAGTTAGATAAAGCTGTAAAATTAGAAAATGAGAAACAGCTTAGACTTGCAGAAACTTTGGTGAACAAAGAACATGAGTTAATGATTAAAGAAAACATAATACAGGAAATAGACAAAAAGAATATGTTTATTGAACAACAACTTAACGATTTGAAAGCTTGCTTAGATGATTTATCAAAGGAAAAAAATGCAACCGTTGAAAAATTATTATCATTGGAGCAGTGGGGAACTTTGATCCAGACAATGAATCATATGAACCCTGAATTACAAAATTCACTGAACACAAGGCTAAATGAGCTCAGAAACAAAGTGGAACGGTTGGAGAAACAGGAAGATACTTTGAATGACGTTATTAATCATCACTCATCTATTAAAGGTGAGAATGAAAATGAAATTATAGCAAATAGTGATAAATCATTGAATTAATGTATTTACTTTATAAATTATTTAAATAAGATTTATAATCTTCGAAAATTCTTTGTCATCGATAGGATCACACCTATTGGGTTCACAGGAAATCAAATTACCTTTAAGAAATTCATGCTCGCAATAATAAGTTATTTTTATATTTCTTCCAAGAAACCTCATTTTAAATAAATCTACCTTAGCCCTTATTGCACTTTCAACACTAAAAAAAAAAATAAATGCTCTTCCAAAATAAGGGTCGATGCATTGATCCTTACTAGAAGGCGTTTTTTCTGGCTTTGGAATGGTGGTTTTATATATATCTCCATACTTTAGGCATTTTTTGTGAATCTCTTCATATACAGAAGAATATACACTAGGAATTAATAGTTCTTCAACTGTGAGAATCTTTGAAAGTAAAATACAACGACAAGGTTTTTGAGGAATTAGCAAAGATTTTAAACCTTTATTTTGGCAGTGTTTAAATATTTCTGACTTTAATAATAGCTCATTGTTTTCTTTGATTCCATTTACCATACTTTTAAGATAATCGTTAATAGTATAAAGAATTTTTGAATTAAAATTTTTCATTTTTAAAATTTGAGCTTCTGTCCCAAGTTTGCTTATAATTCTATCAGCTAAATTTGTATTGGAATCTAATTCACAAATAGCAATTTTATATTTATTACGGTAATCAATTAGTTCAAGTACTTCAATCTTTTTATTATCAGCAAAAAT
The DNA here is from genome assembly GCF_001865345.1 of Cryptosporidium ubiquitum. Taxonomy (NCBI): domain Eukaryota; phylum Apicomplexa; class Conoidasida; order Eucoccidiorida; family Cryptosporidiidae; genus Cryptosporidium; species Cryptosporidium ubiquitum. The sequence continues at coordinate 366,681 of NW_021639820.1, read as the reverse complement.
TTCTTTAACACGTTCTATAGTAAATGCCTTATTTATTCCAGTAATTAAAATAGTTTCCTTTTTTTTAAAAATCAGAGGAATATTATTAAAATATGAAGATATAATTGTTGTATTTTGTATAATTTGGTTAATTATAGCAGAGCTGTTTGACAACTGATCGCCAATATTATTTTCACTAACTTTAGGTTTTCCAATTCTAAGCAAATTCCCCTTGAAGCTAAGTAAATTATTAAGTTTTAACAAAATATTTGCTTCTTCTATTGACCTACATTCGCAAAATGCATATTTACCATCGGAATTAATCCATGCAGATATTACCGGATTTCCAGTAATGGGCGATACATTATTGTTAGTCATTGAACGGTTTATGTATTCTAATAGTTCTGTAACTGTCAAACCTTGTGGTAAGTTACCAACATAGACTTCTCTCAAAGACTTTGAAGCCGTTGAAACAGAGTTTAAATTAACAGACCCCACTGGTGTTGTTTCCATCAACTCATATTGATTTAAATCAGAACAAGCTTTCTCATAATTATTGACCAGATATTTGCTAGAACATAGTTTTTTTGAAGAGTTTTCTTGTCTATTTATGTCATATTCTCTATCCAGATGTTCAACTTTAGCACCAATTCGAATATTATTATTATGAATTGAGTTAGTTTTGCCGATTTCATTTAAATGCTTGGCATCGTCTTCATCAGAAAAACTAGATATCTGACTTTTTTTATCAGATTTCGAAGTATTAGAACAATCCAGTTCATCCTGATGTATAAACTGCATTTTTCTCTTTCATCAGCAAAAAGGAATAAATTTTTTTATAGCAGTTTCGAATATGTTGATTAAATGTCAATATTCATTATTTAGTATAAAAAAATAAAGCGGTATATTTTTCTTAACATTTAATTCATTTGCCCTATGACCGAATTATAACGAACACAGCAATGACATCAATTCAAAAGGAATACATAATTGGATGTGTTGGTAAACCCTCTTCTGGAAAATCTACATTCTTCTCATCTATTACTGACAGTTCAGCCAAAATAGGTAATTACCCATTCACAACCATTGAACCTAATGTTGGAATAACTCATTATATTGCAGAATGCCCATGCAAAAAATATAATGTAATATGCAAACCTAAATATGGAAGTTGTAATAATGGGTACCGAAATATTCCGATAAAGATGTTAGATATTGCAGGATTAATACCAGGTGCCCATCTTGGAGATGGACTTGGTAATAAGTTTCTAGATGATCTTAGGCATGCACATGTTTTGCTACATATAATTGATATTAGCGGAAACACAAATGAAAAAGGCGAACAAACAACTAATTATAACCCAATAAATGACCATGAGTGGCTTCGAATAGAAATTGAAATGTGGATTTTCAATAATATTTATTCAAACTGGTCCAGTATTGTTAGGAAAAGCAAAACATCGGATATAACAATTAGTAAGCTTTTATTAAACCAACTATCAGGTTATGGGTGTAATGAATTAATGATTAAAAAACTTATATCTTCAATGAAGCTTAATGATTCAGCCGATTTTTCAAATTGGGACAAATCTGATATAATTTATTTAGTAAGGCAATTCATCAAAGTTAGATTTCCATTTGTACTTGTGCTAAATAAGGCGGATGTCATGAGTGAGAATTGTGATTCAAATATTGTAAAATTTTACGAAAAGTATGGAGATGATCATGAAATTGTAGTAGTATCATCTTTGGCTGAGTATTTTATTAAAAAAATGGTTAGTCAAAATTATATTAAACTGTTGTATGATAATAATAGTTACAATTATTCTTCGTTCATTACAAGTGAAGATACTCATATTGAAGGATCTCAAACTCTTAAATTGATAGATAACAAATTAAAGTCAAGACTAGAAAATATCAGGGATATGGTGTTATTTAGGCATGGAGTCACAGGTGTGCAAGATGCTATTAACAAAGCTGTTGATCTATTGGGCTTAATACCAGTATATCCAGTAAAAAACATAAAAACTTTCACAAATGATTCATATGATGAAGGGAATAATTTTGCATTTCGAGATTGTATTCTTGTTCCTAATGGGACCACAGTCAAAACACTATTAAAATCTTTGCACATAGAATTGGACAAAAATGTGGTAAATATAGAGACTGTGGGAGGGGTTAAAATTTCTGAAAACCATCTTTTATCGAACCAAATGAATGTGATAAAAATTACTACAGCTAAGTACGATGAAAAAAATGTATAAATTAAATGATCAACGGTTACTTATCGCTTTGAAAGTAAGCAAAACTTAAATACTAATCTTTTATTTCATAATTTTTTAATGCGTTAAAAAAAAGAGAGTTAGAATTACACATGGTCTTTGCTCCTGGTTTTTTAAAGTATTTTTCTTTACCTTCTTTATAAACTTAAGCAAAAAAATCGCCTTGACTATTAACCAAATTTTCTGAAAAAAAAGGAATCCGGGGATTTGTTTCAATTTTTTCGTTTTTATTGAAGCTAACAATATGATTTCCAAAAAAATAATTGAGATACACAATTTGTGTCCGAGAAAACATATATATTGAGTTTAAATATTGCTGTAATTTAAGTTATGTTTGTTCATTTCGGCTCGTTTGCAGTTTTGACTTGTGATTATTGTTATTTGTATGTTTAAATAATTCCTGATTAATTAATGTAGAAATTTCATCAATTTATTTCTGTGGGGTAACGCTTATATAAGAACAATTTTTTCACTCTGTATTCTAAAGTTTGAAATCAGTGTTACAGAACCCAATGATTCATTTTTTTAAAAATTCTTCAGTCTAGGAATTATTGGTTGGTGTGTATTTTGGAGATTCAGATTTTTATAGCACTTGATTATTTATATTCAAACTGCTATTCGTTGAATCGCCGAGATCTTCAGCTTAAAAATCTTCCAATTTGAAACTCAAGCCCTCCTAAATTTTATTTTGATTAATTTATTAGCTTAAAGAGAACGCTCTTCAAGAAATCCAATATTTTAATCCTTGTTCATACCAATTATTGTCTTCTTATTTTCTGGTGATTTTTGATACAATACTTATTTTCATCTAAATGAAATCCAAACAATGATCCCTTTTACTAGTTCCGTGTTAACAAACTTGTATTTAGACGACTAATTACTATAGTTTTGATTATGGTAATTTTTATTACCTCCAAGTACAATAAAGTCGGAATTAAGTTTTTAGATACACTTGATATTTCTTAAAATAACATCTCTTAGAATATTTAATAAATTTTTCATTACATTTGATACTGAGTTGCCGCGACCATTATAACCTTGTAATTTAATAGATAATTTGATGTGTTTCTTTGTATCCTCACTTTATACTAAATTAATGAGCTCTGCCGATGTTTTATCTATTTTAATACATAGTTCGAGAGCATTGTTTTATATTTAAGCGTTATTTTTCGCAAACAGTGAATGTTCCTTGCAGTCTAAAGATATGAAATTTTTTTAACTTTGTTACTAATTATTGGGGTATTATCTGAACTATTAATAAATTATTTACATTTTTTATTTTATGATGACTAATTTGGAGAACTAAAAACCATGAATCTACTCTCTAGAAAGCAAAAAAAAACATTTTTTTTTTGCAATCTGAAACAAGTGTATTTATATAATCAACACAACTTTTAGTTTCGCAGTTATGTAACTTTTTTCCTCTTGCCATCATCTCTTTATCAAAAAATTTTTTAGTTTCTTTATCACAAATTTTGTTTAGTTTGACTCCCAAGATGTTTAATTATTTTCGATTAGTGTATTATCACACAAATTCCGCTACTAGAGCATTCATATGCTCCTTCCATTACGTTGTATCTCATTTCTGACTTGTGAATAATACATTTTTTTAAATTCAATTAATAATTTCTTTAGAATTCAAATCTTTAGAAAATGGAAAATTATTTTAATAATATTTTCATTATTTTAATTTGGGGATGTCGAAAATAAAGGAATTTTTCACAAATTTTCTTTTTCTCTAGCTTAGTTTGCCCATATTTAAAAATTCGGTTAGTTAATTCTCTTTTTCTCTTTTGAATAAATCTCCGTCTTTATTACTGCAACTGGACAATTCAGAACATTTACTTGTAACTAAGCTTTTGCATAGACCACCTAATAAACGTGAAAGTTTCCTTTTTATTCTTTTTTTTCTTCCGCAGTTTGAATACTTTACTTTCCTCTTTTATTTGATACCAATTCAGCAGTCTGCTTCTCTGTTCCGAAATATTCACAAGTTGCTTTAAAATTTTTTGAAAGACTTTCTCTGGATAATTGATATTCATAAAACCCAATTTAAATGCAAAACCTTAGGTTTGAACCTGTATCTCACATTTCTTTAGTTTTTCTTTAAGTTCAAAATCATATAACTGAATTCGAATATTAAATTTGTATTTGTTTTTCCTCTTTTTTGAATGCCCCATACATATCAATTTGTAAGTTTGCTCCAGGTTGCCCACTTATTGTATTAATTACAATTAATTGAAAGTATCTCTGTGTTTTCATGCAGTAAAAAGTTGTTATTCAAAAATTCAAAAGTGGTGTTTTGATCAATATCAGATATTTTAAAAGTATCATTAGAGCTTTTAGACTAATTTGTTTAATTTAATATTTTAATTGTTTTTCTAAATAAAAATATCCTCTTTCTCATTGCTTAAACCAATATTTTCGATTACCGAAGTCAATATCAATGTGGTTCCCCTATTAACTTTTGATCTAATTACATTACACAGTCTACTCAAGGTGACATCAAATTCATGGTTAACAAAATTTCCTCTTGAGAAAAGTTCTCCCAAGATTCTAATTTTTAAATTTGCTATTATTCGTGAATTATATTGGCACATGACTTCTTTAAAGTTAAAATCTATAAGTTTGATCCATGTTTCGAAACCATATTAAAGAAAGTCCTCTAGATTTATCAAAAAATTACTATTCCTACTGGTTTAAATCTCTTTTTTATTTTGCTCTTTATTTTTACACTTTATATACTAAATATCTTATATTCAACATTTTATTTGAAATTAGAACCAAATTTCAAATCATTACAAATGATTGAAAAATCAACGGACAACAAAATTACTGTTAATTACTTACAGAGTATATCTTATTTTTTTCATTATCACTTATATCAAAATTGTTTTAATCAATTCGATTTTTTGTATAACTTGTAAAGTTTTCGTAATTGCCACCATATTGTGAATATACATGATTATAAAAGTGTTCTGAAATAACTTGCTCATTTTGCATAGATTGCATCTGATATTGCCTTTAATTATCCAATGTTTTTCTTATTGAGGAATGAATTTCTAAATTAAGTTTTATTGAGGCCATACTATTATTTGAATCAATATATAGTTAGCTGTTTTTTGTATTTGCAATATGAGTTATTATGAGATTTTAATTTCGAACGGTTGATAAGGATGAATTTTTATCGCAAGTTGTATTCCTGATAATCAAAGTGGGTTTGAGCTCATTAAAATCATTATTACTTCGATTTTTTGCCTGAATTAATTTTTTTCTTCGACACTGAACCGTTTTTTTCAATTTGATTTAAATCTACTTTGTTTGCGCAAATCAGATAAAGTTTAAAGTGTTCTAACCCCAACTGTGAAAATATTGCTAAGAGGAAATAAATAACGGAAAGATTAAATTTATTTAACACTATTTTCAAATAAAAGCTTCATCTCTTTATTTTTAGTTAATTCACATGTACATATAGTCCTTACACACATTGCGGGAATAATTCTAGAATAGTGGCTATTTAAAATTATTAATACAAGACCGTTGTGTAATTTAAATAGCTCGTTGTTTATATTTATAATATTGATTTGAATTCGAAAATATACAGATATACTGTTCTAAAGCTTGACGGATAATTGTTTACTTTATTGTATTTAAACAAAATTGATTTTTAAGTATCGTTTTTTGGGCGCTAATATGCTCAAAAAAAATTATATTAATAATTATTTTCAAATTTGATCATAAAAAATGTTTTGGGTCTTATTATTTTATACAATAATTGGGGTGTTAGGAGTTTCTCTCCTCCATTCTCTCAAGTTTGTTAAATTTTCTATTTATTTTGCCAATTATATTATAAACAATATTGTATTAAGCGTTGAGAATACTAAGTCACGGAATACTTACTCGCTGATAATTGGCCCCTCTGGATCGGGTAAAACCACTCTATTCTATAAGGTAATATTTTGAATCTACTTAATTTCCTTTAATCTCATTTTAGGTTAAAGAAAATAAAACCACAAAAACAACGACCTCAATTACTCCTGGACTAACCAAAGTAAATGATAATAGATATTTGGTTGACATCCCTGGGAACAGGAGAGTTATTCATGATTTTATTCTAAAATATCTGAATAAGTCGGTTTCAATCATTTTTGTGATTGATAGCAATGATAAGTCATCTTTCAAAGATGCTGCAGAGATCTTATTTTCAATTATAAGAGAAGTTAAAAAGATTAAAACATATAAAAATGATGTTTCAGAAACTAATAAACAAGTATATAAAGTGCTAATATTATGCAACAAATCGGATCTAATTTCTTCACGAAATATTTCATATATTAAAGATGAATTGGAACGTAGCATGTAAGTTTGTAAAAAAAAAAAAATTTAAAACTTTAACAAAAAGTAGAGAGCGATTGTTTAGCATTCAGTATTACAACTTTGATAATGATTTATCCGACCTAATTGATCATGATAAACCATTTAGTTTTGAAAATTTACATTTTATAAATTTTCAATTTATAAAGCTTAGCTTTAAACATTCGTATGACGAATTCAAATCTAAGATAGATTTATTCCTCCAATAATTCCTTCCAGTAATTTTGATTTTTTTTTTCATTTAACTCGATATTTCTGTTTTTTGTTAGCAGCGCTAAATATTCTCTAATTATTTGCTTTTTTCAATGTTTTGGGAAACAGATAAATTACATATAGAGCTGTCTGATAGCCTAAATAAATATGGGATAGGACCACATATTATTAAATCTTTCTGCGAATATGGGATTGCTCGATCTGAGAAAAATAATCCGAAATACAATTTAATCGAATACTCTCAGGATTCATTTAAAAAGAATATAATACCGCACTGCAAAATTTATCCAAAGTTTGAATATGAATCCCATTTAGAGAGAATCAGGAGGATAAATGGATCAAATTACTCTGAAATCTCTTTCACTAATAAGAAACCATTAATTATAATATTTTTTGTTACAATTGATCTATATGACGAAATATTAAGTATAAATAAACTTAATATTAAAGAGTATTTTGGGCATGAAGTTATTGACTTGCTATTTCTTGAAGCTAAGAAGTTTGCATCAATTGCGGGAGCTCGCTGTATAGTTATTTGGGTGGGTATAAGAGATTGTTTGTCCCAGGAATCATTATTTAGCAAGGGAACTCAAGAACTAAAATCCAACAATGGGATTGAAACCATAAATAATAAATCAAACCAAAGGTTGATTGATGGGACATGTTTGGACAAATGCATAACAAATTTGCTAGTTGATTATTCTATTGATAGTTTTGAAGCAAGAAGCGAACTAGAGGCAAGTCAGTATCTAATAAGCATTGTTTCAGGGCTGCAAGAGGTTCAAAAAAGACCTATTTCCTCAAAATACAAACCCAAAAATATTTCAGGAACAAATAATAATCCATGGATTACTCAAATTATGCAAATACCAGGTCTTTCAGATGACTCTGCAAGAGGAATAGAGGAAGCTTACAAGACACCGAAGGAATTAATTAGGTATATCAAGGATAATATAACTATGAAAGGATTAGTTTCAAGTAAATCAAGTTTATTCCTTGAAAGCTTAGACGGGCATTCCAATTTAGTAGATATCGAAAATTCTCCATGGTTCAATAAACTGGCAAATATTACATATTTCTGCTCTAAAGGTTTTTGCGTCCGTAAGATAGGTAAGGCACGAGCCAGAAAATTAGTTATTTTATATGGAAATATGTCGCTTCCATCGAAAATGATTGGGGACCAAATTTTATAAATTAAGTGATTTATTCAGGATCAAAAATATAAACCTCAAAGTATTTGATTTTTGTTCACTTTTTCGGCAGTATAGATTCAAATTGAATAAAATTCTGTTATTCAGAGTAGCATAGTCTTTTCAAATATTAATTTCAATAATTACTCATCTAGATGAGGCAAATCAATTTTTTTTAGATATATAAAATTGATAGTTTTACTAAAAAAAAATTAATAAATTAACGAATCTTTATTATTCGAATTAATTGCATTCGGATTTGAATGTGAAAATTGAGAAAATAACCGATGTTTTCCTTAAAAAAAAAAATTGAACTGATCGAAAAAAGTCAAATTTTTAGCAGGATTTCTGTAACAAAAGAAATCTGAAGTTCCTACATTTAGAACGGTAAAAATCACAGGTAAATCTTTATCAACCTCGATATTCTTATTCTCAAGAAAAAAGGCGAAGTTGTCTCAAAAAATCGACTAGAAACGAACTGAATCTGCAACATAAAAGGAAAATCAGTACATAAATATACTATAGTCACCAGTTTGGTATAAATTTATGATTAACTTTGATACTAATCAAAAGTTACTGTCTTATTATTGCTAAAAAATTTTCTCTAGGTCTAATGCTTGTGCTCATGATCGCAGCACTCACTCGAACAATCTGGCCTTTCTTTTGGCTCCTCATCATCTTCATCTTCAGGAATATCGTCTTCATCAAAATTCATATTTCCCATACCGCTCATGTCACCAAGTTGGCTCAAGTCAAATCCACCCATTCCACCCATTCCACCCATTCCACCCATCATCCCATCCATTCCACCAAACATATCAAACTTATTTGAGGGATTTTCCTCTTCATCTGTATCTATCCATCTATTCCAGTCACACTTAAGCCAATTCTTTGTTTTTGAAGAATCTTTTACAATAGAACTCCAACGTTCCTCTTCTTTCTTTGTCAACATAAAATGGAGAGCCCTTGTAACTTGATACCTGCTTTCATCTTTATTTATAGGTTTCAGAAAATCTAGTTTGAATTCATATTCATTATTTTCTACATTAGCATGAAACTTCAAGTAATTTTCTTCCAATTCGACCTTATAGTCCTTAAGATCAGGCAGGTCAACAGTGACAAATAGTGCCTTTTTTGTTTGTGCCCACAAAACAGTTGGAAATAGCATATTCTAAAACAATCGACGTTTAACAGTACTTAATACTTCGAATAATACCAAATAATTTGACTATTAATATTCTTTGACGAAGAAAAATGAGACGGGGGCCACTATCATTAGTGCGGCAATATAAGGGGGGGTTTAAAACCAAACAAATTCAGTGAGAACAGTAAGAAAATTAATCAAATTAAATGAAAATTTTGATCCAAGTAAAAATAAGTTTCTGTATTAATGAAATTTCTCCGAATTATCATGTATTCAATAATTTAATTAATATATTGATCACAGTTACCATACCCATGCTGACTACTATATACATAAGTTTTTATTGTGCAAACATACCGCCTAAATATCCCGCTTTGTGAGATAAATTGGGGAGAATATTTTTAGGCATGTACCTAAAAGGATCTAATTGATCACAATAATTGTAATATTGTTCAGAAGAGCCGACAAAAAAATACAATATTAATTCCATGCAATACAAATGTTGAACTAACTTTTATTGCGACGAGAAGTGTGCCAGTTTTATTTAAGAAAACCTTGATATGAGCTAGTAGATTCAGATTTAAGGAATAAATATAATATATAGAGAAAATTTATCTCATCATCTTTATTTTATCTAATTGCCTGCATATGAAAAGAAGCACTATATATATTGACGATAATTTTATCACTTTAAAATTATTTAAAACTTATTTCTGATCCACCAAACATAAAATCATTATCAAGATTAATATATTTAAGTAACGAATATGAATTCCTATACTGCATTTTGTATGATGGCACTTGTTAGTGGTTCAAATGGTATAATAAGCCTGATTATGGGTGGTTTGTACTTTTTTAAGATTCTGATTTTAGAGTTACCATCGGAACACAATATCACCGACTCAATAGCATTACTTTTAACAGGCACATGCTACATGGGGTTGTTTATTTATTGTATTATTCAGATTTTCAAAAAAAAAATTTGGGAAACAACTGGTTTTTCTTCTGTTGAAATGAGACCTCTATTAAATAATTGAACTTTAACAAAATAGCAGTCTCAAATTAAATTAGCAGTTTTGCAATAAGTAAAATTTTTATACAGAAATGAGTAAATATTATTTATGAAAAGTAAAAACTGTCAACTAGCAAAAGATAACATAATTATAACCCAAAACACGTATAAATTAGTGAATTAGGATGATAAGTATTTATTCACAGTATTGGTAAATTATGTTTGAAGTATCTTTTTCAAATATTTGGATAGGCATGCTAGTTTAATTAGTCTTGTGCCTTTTCTAAAGTTGGACTTTAAATTAAAGTTATTTTACTGGTAAATGTTATTCATGTCCAATTAAAATAGGTAACGTAGTCATAAAATTAGTGTAGTTTAGCTCTTTTTTTGTATATGAAAATTACTCTTTTTGAGTAACATGTAGTCCATGAATATTCTTTCTGGAGAGATAATTTATTCTGATAATGAGAGTCTTAGTTCCTTAATTAACAGTACTTCCAAAATTTAGCAAAAGGTAAACACGAAAAAATGATTATTCAAAATCAAAAATACTAGGTCAAATGTAGGGTAAACAGATATTTTAGTAAAATTTTGTAATAGATGGTCAAAAAAAATTCGATGGGTACACTTTTCTACCTATCAAATTTATTCAAAAAATCAGCTAAAGTCTTAAAAATTAAGTTTTACTTTAAGCCTGAACCTCTATCAACATCTTCCAGTTTTAGGTAAATGAAGAGGCTTAGTTATATTTTGAATGCTTTATTTGATTTCAAATAAAGTAAGTTATTAGAATTTACAGAGGAGCAATATGGGTGGCATTGGGTTAATATTTCGAAATTCACTTTTATAGAAAAGTACAGTCGGATTGTTCTTCTCACATTTAAAACAAATGATCTTAGTTTAGAAACAAAAGAAAAAGTAATATGCAAGCTAAATGCATTTTACAAATTTAGGCAAAAAAAGAAAATAAAACTCTAATAAAAGCACCTAAAAGTGAAAGTTTTAGGAGAAAATGCAACAAAGTTTTGCATGTAAGACTTGAGCAGCATCTACTAATAGTAATGGACACATGAAACAAAGAGAGTTAAATAAAGAGATATACAGGACTTATCATTGCTTTTCCGAACAAAAATCAAGTGAATTAAGTGGAAAGTCTGCACCTAAAGAAGGCCTTCCAAACATTTCAATTTACCAGGCTCAAATGTTTAGAAGTAAACAGTTCAATGCGGCATTAAGAGAAACAATTGAAATGAACTTTAAATACAAGTTAAACAAATTGAATCAGTATAAAAAAGAAATGAATTCTAGCATGCTTCAGAAAAATGATAATTATGTAAGGAAATTAAATGTGTAAGAATGTATAGTTGAAAACGAAATGGATGGTTTGGGGTATTTTTTGCAATTTGATAATAGAAATTGAGCTTCTAAACTTATCAGTCCATGACTTTTTATTCATCATTTAAAAAAGAAAACATATTTCAAGTGTTATTATTATCAAAATTTAACAATTACCTAAGGATTTATGTTAAATGCTCTCCTGAAAAAACACACTTAGGTTCTTTTCTATTTTGCAAAAGCAAAGGATATCTCTAATATATTCCCTCAAAAGAGATTAAGTGTATTTGATTTTCAGAATCCGTTTAAAGATACAATAAAAAAAGAATTGAGCTTTACAGACCATTAATTATAATACCAAGTCCATGACCACCTGAAGAAGATTTTATAATAGAGAACTGAATGGGATTGAAAGGAAGTTAAAATTATATGGATTATTTGATATTAGCAAAGAACAAATAAGATAATATAGATCCAAAAAGGAAGTGTTTGAATGATCATGGAGATAGCTTTACAACGTACATTAACAAAACAATCCAGCTCAATACTTAGTAATTGGATTCTTATTTTTTATATCAGTTTTTCAGGGCTAGCCACCTTTCGTTTAACTTTACTTTTTTTTTGGGACAGCTTTGATGGATCTACCACTTTTATTGTTGGATGGATATGCAACCCATCTTTGATTTCGAAATTTTCTTCTGACCCGCAGTTTTTAGAAAATTCATCCTTATTTTTTAGATTGCTATCGAATCCTTTAGATACAAAATCTAATTTATTTTTCCCAATATTCTTATTTGAATTACCTGAAGGGGGACTTGATTCCATTTTAACTCCAACGTCCTCAAGTGTCAATTGTAAAGCGTCATTCTTAATTAATTTTTCTCTTATATATAATTGTTTTAATTCTTTATGTCTTTCGTTCATAATCTTTCTTTCTTTTAGGCACTCCTTTCTTGATTTTCTATTATTAAACCAATAGTTTAAAGTGCTATTGATCAAGTCCATTTGAATATTGGAGTTACAGATAGAAAATCTAATAATTTCGTCAATATTTGTTAGCTTTGTCAAATCAAATAACTCAATGTTTTTTGTTTTAGTATATTTATCTTCAATTTGCAACATAGCATAGTTTTTAATTTCTTTCCAGTCGTTTTTAAGATAAAGCCAGCACATTCGGCCTTCTCCGGAACCCATCATTTGAGTTGGTATTCCATGTATCCTCTTTGCCTTTATACTAAGTGTTTCAATTAAGTCCTTTCTATATGAGACATAGCAATACGTTGTCTTACTCATATTAAACAAATCAACAAACTTTTTGATCATCCAAATAGGCATTGCAGCATCAAAAGAATAAATGTGAGTAACTGGTTCAAAAGTTTCTAATATAGTTGCGTCTCCTTTAAAGAATCCAATATTAATTTTCTTATTGACTTTTGAATTAGTATGGACTGAATAAACGTTAGAATTTTCAATAGTAGGATCCGCAACTACCTTTTCTTTAGATTCTAAAATGTGTAAATGGTTTGAGAGAGATAAAAAAAATGCCTTTTCATCGAGTTCAATACCAATACTTGAAAATAAATTATTCTGAAATGAAGCCACAATATTTGGTACTCCCCTGCCAGACCCTATATCTAACAAAACTGAAGAGTTATCCAACCCATATTTAGCCATTTTCAAAAATATTTTTCTTAATCCCTTTTCCCTAGTTTCTCCATACATTCCTTCATCAGAAGTTCCTAAATCCACATTTACACCTCTCCATAAAAAAGATGTACATGTGCACTTAGTTCTATTACAGCAATTGTTCGAAATTGATTCTCCATCACAATTAGTGGGAAAACTTTGAAAATTTGAGTTAGATGAAGAACGATTCTCTTTTTGCTTCGATCTTGGTATTCTCCCTGTCATTTTTTTAAAATAGCAATCAGAAAGTAAGTAACTTAGAACGGTCTAAACAAACTCGCTCATTCAATGAAATATATATATTGTAGTTTAATTAAGCTAAATTCGGCCGATAACATTGAAAAATCTTGATACAGTTTTCCATAGAATGGATCACATTATTTGCACAATATCCAGTAAATTTATACTTCCACATACAGATTAATTACCGCCAAATATTTGAAAATAAAACACGAAGTTGCATTTTAAGCATTGCTGAATGGATTAACAATCAATATAATAAGTTTATAAAAAATAAGTAATTTACAAGCAAGCTGAACATTAATTTTGTTTAAAACTAGAAATAAATAACTTTTTGAATTATAAGAATATAAGCTTAAAACTTGTTAAATATAAGCACTTTTTCATACGAAATGAGTTGTTTGGAGGAACAGAAAGTTGAAAATACCCAAATCTCGGTTTGTTTGTAAAGTATATTTGTTTACTTAATAAAAATAATCTTATTTACTGCGATAAAAAGTGAAACTCCTAATTATTGAAAAGATGCATTATTTTTCCTAAGAATTGAGAATTGAATTGATAACTGATAGTATATAATAAATTACTATAATAGGAAATTCAATTAATCTGAACATCTTAATTTTGTGGGTAAATATTTCAGATACAAGACAAGAATTAAAGCAAACTTAATCGTCTTGTTGCAAACATATAGACTAAAACATATTTTCAATCACCCAATTAAATAATTTGAATATTAGAAATAACTAAATCAGTAACCATATATAATTGAATATTTATTAAAATCAATATCAGGTGATTTAGAGCCATACAGTTTTTATAGAACTTATACTATTTATTTCAATCGATAGCAGACGAAATATCATTAATATTTTATTTTAATTATTCAGGTTGAAACTAACGATTGCTTAGATGATTAGCGATTTTTTCGAACAATTATCCATCTATTTGAACTTTTTTATTTGATATATTGCCGTATGTAATAACTAATGGTCTCAATAACCAATAAACTTGTTTTTTTTGTTTGACAAGCAATTTACAAATGATCAAATTCGTAGACTCTTGGATTTGAAATCAAATAATTCGTACTTTAAAAACTTTAATTCGTTCTTTTTATTAAAACTAAAGTTTTTAAATAAAAAGTTTTCAATTTTGGTGAATAATTTTAAAACAGTAAATTTATTTGTGTTCAAAGAAATTCTAAGATTTCAATTATGATAAATTTCTCAAGAAAATAGTTTAACTAAATTACGGTTATGATTCTATTTAAAAAAAATAATTCGAGTGTTCTTTATTTTTATGAAGTTCACTTAAACAAAATAATCGGAAATGATTATAAAATAGTAAAAAAGTCTATTTAAATTTTAAAAAAACAAAAAATTTTTTTCATTAAGTAAAACTGAATTAAGATCAAAACAATTTTTGATGTTCAAATAAGGATAGTGAATTATTCAAGTCCCTAAAATGTAGAACTAAATTAAAGAAAATATGACATGATTCTGTTTTTCTGCTGATTTTTAGTTGAAAATTTGGAGTTTTTTTAAATAATTGCTTTTTCTTATAGAAATTCATCGCAGTGGTTACTATTTTAACCTTTTCTTCAGTTATATTAATCAGTAGATTATTGGAATATATAATCTAAAGTGCGATTGCTTTTACAATTACCTATGTAATCCAAATATTCCCTTTTCAGTCGATTATATTCTCTTTCCCTCCATTTTAAATGATCAAAATTCCTATTTAGATCATCATTATCATCAACTTTTGAAAGCTGATCTTGCTTATTTTCTATTTCATATGCGGCGTTTAATTTAGCACGGTTTACATCTGAAAGCTTATTTTTTATTTTCAAACTATATTTAATATGTTCATTTAATAACTTTGAGCGATTTTTCTCTTCAATTATCGTATTTCTCCTGAGCTTTGATTTATATTTTGGGCGATTCATGTTTATGACTTTTTGCACTTGAACCGCGTTAAAAATTTATAATTTACAATTCATACTAACATAATTTTTATGAAAGTACATCAACATAATTAAATGAATCATTAAACAGTTGTTTCCAATCGTGATGATCAAAGAAGAGTGTGAACTTTACTACATTTATTGAAAAAAGTGTTACACTTTAAGAAACAAGTGACTGAAATTCTAAATAAGTGAACAAATCTCAAGTGACAAAAACTCAAGATTAGGTTTAAATAACTTAAATCCAAAACACTGAAAGAAACACTTTAATACTATTTTCTAATTAAATAAACAATTAAAAGTATGTTTATACATAAATTTTCAAATATTTCAATATGATCAGATTATATACTCAACCTGCTAAAACTATGTTTGCCGTTTGCAAACCATTTATTAAATTAACTTAAAAGTAAATTAGCTTGTGAAATAAAATCTGAATCGAATACTTGTCCATTTGAATCATATTTAGAAATCGCATCAGTAATAAATTCAGTCAAAACAATTTCTTTAAATTGTGGTACGTCAATTAGAATATCATCCAGAATACTGGGCTGTAGAGCCATTTTAATTCCTGATTTTGCTGACTCGCCATTCATATATTCTTTGTTTTTAAGAGAATATAGGATGAGAGCTTTAAATAATGCATTTCTTTGCTTTACCTTGTATTCTGCTATACGTATAAATATACTTTTGTAAACACCATCAAAGTATTCTGGAGGAATTTCCAAATCATTAATATGGCCAAAAAACTCATCCAGATCATAACTTGCTACATAACTATCCATTAATCCTCCAATACTATCTTTTATATGTTCAGGTATATAATGCTCATTTTCCTCATCTAAAAACTCGTCATCTACTTTTTCTCTGGAATAATCCTTATTGATATTTTTGTTATCGGCTAATGAGCTAAAATTCAGGTTTTTATCAGAAGATTTTGAAGAAATATTGCCACTTGAAAGCCCTCCTTTTGAAGAGCTCGATGGAACGTGTCTCTGCCAAGGATTGGAAGCCGAGTCCACGGATTTTGCGTTATTTTCAGCCGTGGAACCTTTATCTGAAGTTTTGAATGAACTATTACTCTGAGACTTATACTGTGACGAATTATTTGCTTTGGAAGAAGCATTTCCTAACTCCCCACGTTCTGCATTGATCTTCGATTTAAGATCATCGAGCATCATGGGGCCTTCCTTAGTATTTTTGCTTTTCCAGTTATTTTTTCTACTATCAATTACATCATTAATCAAAAATCGAATTCGAATTGGTATATCTGTATTAGTCGAAAACTCCTCAAATTGAAGAAATAAGGTATTGAAATCTTCATAATGTTTCCATCTTTCACTATCTAGAAATGGCCCTACATGGTGTAGAAATACGCATAGAGCTTCCAAGTGGTGAGGTAAGTGGAATTGTAGAAGCTCTTCCATACACATCAAAACAACGGTTGATGCAATGACCTTTTTGCGAACTAAACTAGCCATAAATATCATATTACCTTTCATCTTATTTTTATACTTCAATTGCCATTCAAAAGAGTCTTCCTCATTATCTTGAATATGCTCGGGTAAAACCATTTCTGATAAGTTCTCTACAAACAATTCCTGGCAAAGATCTACTAAAATGCGCCTAGTTTCTATGGTTGTAACATCTTTTAAATGATCACGTAGCTTATCACAGAGCTCAACATACATAGGTATGAAATGATGTTGTGTTGTCGCTTTGTCGAATACAAGTTTTAATAATCCAATCATCTCTTCTTCATTATTTATACCCACAGACAATATTTGCTCATATAGCTTGTCAAATTTCTCAATCGTTAATTTATTCAAAATTGCTCTATATTGACGAAGCTGAGTTTCAAACTGGTTTCCCTTTGCCTTTTGTTCTTTTTGCTTGACAACCCAACTTTCTGCAGAGCTTTCCAATCTGAACATTTTTCTTTCATCTCTTGTCCAATCAAGCGTTGAGTTTTGAGCTCCTCCATTTATATTATCATTAATTCGCTTACTTCCTTGAGGGTTCTGACTATTCCCATGACCTTGAAATCTATCTCTACGATTATTTGGGCCATAATTACCAGCATCACGATGATAGTGCTTATTTCCGCTTGAGTGGTTTAGGTTACTTGGCCAACCACCTCTTCCACGATGGCCACTATCTCTGTCCAATTCTTTTGTACCAAAATTCCGTTTGCAAAGTTCTGGAGGAGAGAAACTTATATCTAAACTTTTGAATTCTCTTGAAACAGTCCTTAACGCAAGTAAAATATATATAGGAAAATTGCTAGATTCGAAAAGTGAATTTTTATAGATGGTAGCTTTCTCCTCTTTGGGGCATTCATAATCTGCTATTTCTTTATTTTCACTTAGATTGTCAATGTTTTCAGTAAGGCCTGATTTATTATCAACATGGAAATCTTTACTTTCAATTTGTTCGTGTATATTACCTTCTGGTTTTTTTAGTTTTAGTTTTTCATCCAGATCACTTATTTTTGGTCCTTCTCTTTCTGAAATCTTCGAATCTTCTGGTGAAAGATGCCTTTCTTTTGGCTTCTTAGAATCCTTTGTCTTATTATAATCTAAGTTATCTTTTAAAGAGACCTCTGATCGATTTTGTGAATTGCTGAAATTTGATTTAGCATTATCATGTCTTTCGATGTTTGTTTCTACATGTGGCTTACTTTCACTAGGAAAGGTTGAATCCAAATTTGTTGAACAAGGATCACCTGTTTTTTTATTATGGGTAACACAAGTGCTGTTTTTGAGTCTTTGCGCCCAGCTAACAGGCCCTGTATCAGCTTCTCTTTTTATACTGGTAGCATCACTTAAATTAGTTTTAGTTGTATTGTTCTGATTAGAATCTTGGTTTTTCTCATCTAATACTTCATTTTTGGTATCATGCTGTTCCGTTTTATCGATATGTTTCGTTCCTTTTTTAAAAACTTTTGTCTCGTTAGTCTTGTTAGAAACCATATTTTTAATTATTTCAGAATCTTGTTTATCCTCGGTGATGTTTGTTGAACATTGATTAATTATTGCACTTGAGGCATTATTATTATTATTATTATTATTATTATTATTATTATTATTATTATTATTATTATTGTTATTATCAATATTATTATTATTATTATTATTGGTAGTAGTAGTAGTAGTAGTAGTAGTAGTAGTAGTAGTATGAGTACTAACGCTTGCTAATAACTTATCCTTAAAAGTAAAGTGATTTGATTGATTAGACGAATCACTTGACAATAGTTTATTAGAAATCGGACTAGAAATACTTTGATCTGACTTATGGGGTGACAGATCCAAGTCGGATTCTAAACTTTTTTTGTGAGATTTCAATGATATATCTGTTTGTGGATTGTCTGTTCTGTTAACTGCTTTAATTAAATTATTGGAAGGAGAACTAGATTCCATCTTAGATTTTACAGACTCAGTAGAGCTACGTTTAATTTGCTCAGATTTCAAGTTGGACGAGTTTTCAGGTCGTTGAGAACTTGTTTGATCCAAATGCCGAGTAAAAATATCGGTACAAGCCGGTTGGCCAACTCTCTGATGTTCTAAAGTTCCTGTTGTGGATTCATTCGTAGGATTTACCCAGCCTCTGGGAATAAATTCTTGAGCATTTGGATTGAGATGAGTTGAAGATTTTGACGGTTCTACATTATTTTGTTTTTTAGGGCCCTTATAATATGTACCACCCACTCGGTACCCGTCATATTCAATAATATGGCCATAATTAGGCATAATTCCGTGATAATAAACACTTGAATTAGGAATGGCATTGGAACCAGTAATTCCGAATGTAGGCTTAAACTCCTGAGCATCCGCTCTTAACTGACTTTTAAATTTGGAAGAATGGTTTCCTGAATTCCCTTGTGAAGGGAGAGTATCATTATTTCCCGTGTTGTCGCTTAAAGTCATTTTCGAAAGTTCCAGTGAAGTCCTTTTACAAGTGAATGTGAAGGCGATACCTCACTTGTTTCAAAATAAGAAGCAAGCCTTCTATAAACGGACCTTTTGAACCCGACTCTCACCACAGATCAACCTCTCCAAATATTAAATCTTTAAAAAAAATGATGAATAAAAGAGATCGTTATAGAAATGGTCTTACGAGCTTCCATACGCGGCGATGATAGAAAACCGATATTTTATTACCTCCTTTACAAGTCAGCAAGTAACATAATAGAGCCACTTATACCTTGCCCCCCCCTGCTTTGTAATATCGTGTCTACTTCGGCGCGCAGAGCACCGTCTGAGACATCTAAATTCTAAATTATAATCAAGTCAAAACATGTTTTTAAAAAAAAAATGATACTTAGGAGGCGCACAAGTATAAAGAATTTGTTCTAAAAATGAATAAGAATAAAATATTAATACAAACATTTCTATTTCTAACGCTTGTAATAATAATATAGATAGTAATAACTGTATCCAATTTTTAATATGCTAGTAGGATGGTGATAGTTACTGCAAGATTATTATTACTTATTATATTTCAATTTATCCTGTTTTCCCTATTTATATTCTTTGTTATTTTGCATGCGAAGCGGCAACGAATATTATTTGTGGGGACTTTGTCGGCAGCCTACGTAAATTGAATTCAGTCTCCAATTGGGAGCAAAGTAAACAAATAGATTTGAAAAATAACAATTTGTCAGTTTGATGCCACTATAACATATGGGGATACAAGGATTATTACCTAATGTTGATAACGCAAGCATTAAGAGCAAAATAGATTCATTTAAAGGAAAAAGAGTGGCAATTGATACATATGGATGGCTTCATAGATCAGCAGCTAACTGTGCAGAAAACATTGTATTAGGTAAACCTACTAGAGTTCATATTAATTATTGTATTGAAAAAATTAAAACTCTTCAAGGGAAAGGAATTATTCCGGTATGTGTGTTCGATGGTGCAACTCTTCCTATGAAAAAGGTTACTGAAGAAGAAAGGAGTAAAAGAAGAAACGATGCTAAAAAAGAGATTATACGACTACAAAGTGAAAAAAAATCTAATTCGTATGTTATGAGAAGTTTGTGCCAAAAAGCTCTCGACATCACCCCAAGTATAGCTCACCAGGTTTTAGAAGTATTAAGAGACGAATACAAAATTGAATGTATTGTTGCTCCATATGAGGCGGACGCACAACTTTCATATCTTTCGAGAATAAAATACGTTGATGCAGTAATAACTGAAGATAGTGATATGTTAGTATTTGGAAGCATTTGCACAATTTACAAATATGATGATAAGACTGGCCTCTGTAGAGTAATATATTGGAAAGATTTGTATAAAAGCGGCGTTATTCCAAAATCAATGTTCTCATACGAGACTTTTGTATTAGGGTGCATATTAACTGGCTGTGACTATGTAAAATCGCCGCAGGGTGTAGGTATAAAAACTGCGATGAAGCTTGTGCAAGAATGTAATGCAGATTTAGAAAGGATAATATTACAACTCAAGGAATTGGGCAAGAATATACCAAATAGTTATTCGACTGATGTTCAGAATGCAATTATCACATTCTTCCACCAAACAGTATACGATCCTCTCGAAGAAAAAATGGTCCCACTTTCAAATAGTGATCTGCCCAAAAGCGAAATTGAGACCAATATAGTTTTGGCAGGTGTACCAATATTTATTGATTTTAATGACCAAATGAAACAGGGTTATTCTATTGAATGCAACGAAATGAAAAATTTTATCGGACCAATTATTCAAGGCAAGATGGCAAAAGAGATTTGCTTAGGATTTATTCACCCAGAAACTCACCTTTCCTACAATGATCCAATAAATCATCGCTTTGAATTTCAGTTTGATATTAGCCGTCATCATGATAATGGAAACAATTTAATACAATCATTCTTAGATTCTAAGACTTCTTTAGAAAAGGAAAATTTAGATGTTAATATAGGGAAAGCCGAGTATGAGATTGAAGAATTAATTAAACAATCGATCAGATCTCCATTAAACGTGAAAAAATCAAACATTAGGTCATTTTCTCATGAAGAAAGTCATCTTGATTTAAAGAAAAAAAGAAGAGCAATTTGGCTAAATTCAAAAATAGAAGATGATTTAAAAATTAAGGAAGAAATTAAATTGCTAGATAACTTTGCGTATAGAGCATAATGTATTTAAAGACCAAATTAGAATTTTTGGATGTTTTTAATTTTACGATCGATCTCTTTGATTATTTCCTATACAAATTCTATCCCTTCATATTTGTAGTTTCCAGGAACCTCTGAATCTTCTAATAAAATTTTCCCGTTTATTGTGAATATGGTTAAGAAGGATTTTTGAGTATCAGATTTTGATTCTTCAACGCTTTTTGTTGCAACTATAATCTGGTCAAATGACCCAGGGAGAAACTTTAAAGAAGAAAACCCTCTTTCAGGTATAATCAATCCGACATCTATAACTTCCAAAATCTCAAACTCATCGGTCATAATTATCATTTTATTCGAACCTCTCTTTTCATCCTTTTCTTCATCATATTCTTCAAAACTAACTCTTCTTGGTAAGAATATCCACTTTCTCATCAAATGGCTCCAAATTACTGCTTCATGGATACAATAGCCTGGATATTGTGCACCTAGTGAATTCCTAATTTTTTCATAAACAGAACTCCAATTATACCGTGAAACATATCCCCTCTTATCGATTGTGGCTACCCACATATTATCTCTCTTTTCTATAATTCCATTTGAAACAAACTCTTTTCCAAAACTGCCAACCCATAGTACACCATCTCTTACGGCTAACCACTCAATCTTCATTCCTTTGCTTGTTTTTCCATTACCCTCAGATAATATATATCTTGGTGAAACCCCTTTTCCATCATCGGTTATTTCAAAAATGATGCCAGTCCGATCATCGCCAGCAAGCATCATTCCATTAAATGAAATCAATTCACTCAATTCCATCCCTCGGCCATACTCATTATATCCACTCTTCAGTTCCAATTTTTCTCCCCAGATCACTTTATAATTACCTTTTTGGTCCTGTAAAATTGACCCTTTTTGAAACAAACTTTTGTAATTCTTTTCCCCATTCTTTGGTCTTGATTTCAAGTCCAAATCTGCAACCATTCTGAAATTACATGGTATTTCTTTGGTACAAATCCTCCTTTCCTGTGCATCTCCCACACCTAGGTTTAACAATAATGATTGAGAAAGTACGCAAGGAAGAATAACAAAAAATTTTATCAGATAATTAATGGTGCTTAATTCTTTCATATTAATTCGAATTAAAAAAAAAAATATATATATATATATATATTTATTTTTATTATCGTTTTTTTAAATTTATGTTAATTCAGCGCTTTTTTTCTAATGATTATTTACATGTATTATGACCAATTTTTCGATTAGGATGTAAATCAATAAATAAACTAATATTATCTTTATTTGTCTTAGAAGAGCTATAGATAATTCTTTGGGTTAATAAAAACGTTGAGATCGTTAATTTAATTTTCAATAAAGAACTAATTATTAATAAACTAGTGGAAGATGTGTAAACTTTGAAAATAAAATTTTATAAATAATTATTTAATTAAAAAAAAAATTAATAAATTATTTATAAAATTTTGAAAAAATTCAGCCACAGAAATAAACCAAATATTAATATTTTCTAATTTAAAAATATCTCTTTAACAAATAATAAACTATTATTGGCCTTTACAAATGCTTCTAGCAGATGATTGAAATGATAATAGGGTGTATATAATTGAAATATGATTGTGAGCCGCACAAACAATTATTCTGCAGATTGCTTTTAACATATATACAAGAAATGAATTCAATCAACTCGAAAACTATCTTTACAAATATAAAGGTTTAACCATAATTTAAGTAAAAAGAAGTATTGGATCACACAAACCCATACAAGAATATTAAATCAATGTAGTTATAACCATCTTTTTTGTCTTTAAACTATGATTAAATTAAAAAATAGTATACAACTGAGGTGAAAAATTTGAAATAATATTTGACAGATCATAAAAATTTCATATTAACTATAAATTGTAATATTTTTGATTATTTTTGTAAATTTTTGAATATAAAATCAACAAATTTATAGAAAATCTAAATTAAACTTTATAATGATCTTAAATGCTAAATCAAAAAAAAATGAATAAAGGGTAACTTTTACTTTTATAATGAATAACAATTACTTTTGGACCTGAGATTTTTGTTTAAGAATTATGCGTAAAAAGAATATTTTACAACTTATTGTATGAAAGCATAAGTTTTAATACACAATTATTAACAATATTTTTTATTAAATTGAATATTTAAAACTCAAAAACAAGATTTTAAATGATCAAAGCAAGAAAATGTGAATAATTATTTTAGATTGGAATGGATACGAACATATATATTATATAGAAATATAATTGATCTTTCAAAAGCTCATTTTAATCAAGCCTCTGTTTAAATTAAATATTATGGTTTAAATCAAAAAATTTCAAAAATTTTAAATAGTTTAAGCTTTTTAAAGAATGTGAAAGAGAATTCAGTCAAGTAATCAAATTTTTGATAGAGATTATTTTTAAAAATTTGATTTAAAACTAAAATATATGATAAAATCATCATTAAAATGGTTTTTAAACTCGTTCATGTAAGTGAATAAATCATTTAGATCCTATTTCTGACAGAAAAAAAAGCTTAGCTTAATCTTGAATTTTGAATGATTTTTCGCTATAATTCGTGTTTAGGTTAAAATAGAGTAAAAAAGTATTTATATAGAACAAATTACTTTTTTATTTAATAGATTTTTTTGAAACAAATTTTTTAAAAAAATTTAATATTTTGGAATGCCTCACATCTTTAACTTTAAAATTCTGTTAATATATACGCTTCCATTTTAATCCCTTGCCGAATAAAAATACAATGATTAAAAAATTGTTTTGAAAAAAATAAATATTTAAGATAATATTATATAGTGGTAATTTTTTTCGTAATTTAGAATTTCGCTAGATGTTTAAAATAGTTTAAATATGTTAAATTGGACCACTAATTTTTAAATATTAAACTATCTTATTAATATAATTAATTAAACGTTTTTGGATAATCGAACTAAGGTGAAATCTCAATTATAGTATTAATTACTTTAAAATAGGATTCTGAGAATTATCTAAGCATATCTATATATTTTTAGAAAGAATTCAATTATTCAGAAATCAAATGATTGCGAGTTATTCAATGGTTTGAACAAAATTGTTTATTTAATCTTAAAAATTCTGATATTTAGATAAAAGGTCAATTTAATTTTACTTTAATTACATATTATAGAACAGTTTAAACAAGATTAAGTTTTGAAATTTAAGCAATTAATTTTAGAGAATTGTTAATACTCAATGGGGGAATATCAAAAATGATATTTTTATTTTTATTGAGTTTACTCAACTACAGACAAGAAACAATTGAACGAAAATTTATTTGAAAAATGTTTTCCTAGATTTATAAAGTTCTTGGTAAAATAGAACTTTAAAACAGGTAAAATATTATTTGAATTTTAATATTGTAATTCTTATAACCATATCAAATCAAATAAAAGAATCCTAAAATATTAATCATTCTATTTGAGTCAAAGAATTTCAAGTTCATTTTTTCCTTTACATTATATATTTCTTAGTATTTTTGTTTTATTTTTTATGAGAAAAAATAGAAATGAAACAACTAAAAAATTATTTCTATTAATAGGTAAGTGAAACGAATGCAATTCTTCTAATATAATAACTTTATTTCCAAGAATTAACAGTCAAGAATTATCTAATTGTTATTTAAATTTTGAAATTTTTTTTTAAACTGAACTAAAGAAAACTCAAATGTTTTATTGCTAGTTAAAAACTTATTTTTTGATGCTCAAAACACAAATTTAAATAAAATAGATTATCTTACATAGGTTGAAGTTTATTTGGAAAATATTAACAAATTAATTTTGAAATTAGAAATATAAAAAATATATTTAATACATTTTTTTTTTAGGGAAATATGAATATAGATTGTTAATTAAATCATTAACAAGTTTTGTAATTAAATAATATTTGTTTCTAAGCAAATGTGAAAATTAAAGTGATTAAAGTTTTGAATTATAACTCGGATGGCTTTCCTTTCAGTAATATCTTTAAGCTAACAAATTTGTTAATTTAAATAGTCAAAGATAATATCTCTTCAAGGTTTTAGGATGGTCCTGAATGAGGTTACGAGATATTAACTGATTTAATTTGAATAAAGCTGTAAATGCCTACACAAATCACTAATTTTGTGACTATATTTATTATTAGGAATATTGTTTAACATTACTTGAAAGATTTTAACTTATATTATAATTGATTAATTTCACAATTAAAGATAATTAACATTTTACCTAAACAAATATAGAATATTAAAACTCAAAATATGATTGTGAAACTTTTCAACAATCAAATAGAATTTCAGAGATGTAAAAATACAAGTTCAGAAAAAGTTCGAATCTATGCAATAAGGATATTAATTAAAGCAATTAATATCTGAATTAAATTGTAATCACAGTCAATAATTAAATCAATTTTTGTTATATTACTAAAACTGATTTATATAAATGTTTTTTTTAATGATGAAAATTGTTTCTCCATCGAAATAAAATAATTATTATAAAATATGAGCAATTTCAAAAGACTGTAAAACTTAAATTGATTTATAAAGAATATTGTATTATTTTCATTTTAGTTACTAAAAAGAGCATTCAGAATGAGTTTTGATACTCAAAACAAAAATATAGTCTTAATTTTTTGTTTAATTAAATGATTAGAATATCAGTGCCACTTTAAAATGGCTCTTTTCTAATTTGGGATATGTTCTATTTGCCAAATGTATTTTAATTATGTGAGTTAGATATAAAAACAATATAATAATCTTGGGAAATACCATGAATTAAGATATTTAGAATTTCGAATCAAGATTTTATCCAAAGTAATAGGGTATTTAAAATAGTTAATATTCAATTGTTAATATAACTATTAAAAAATCCGTTAAAGTTGAAATATTTCTTTTTTTTTTCATTAGGAATAACATGATTCTACGATGATTGGTAAAATAATTCAATTACATTATTTTTTTAATGAAAACCAAATAAGATAAATCTGATTAAGTTTTTTTCAAGCCATGCATAAAAAATCAATAATATTCAAAGTAATATCTAGGACAGTTTACAGAGCCTAATTTTTTTTTTCAAATTGGACTAAATTATCAATTATTTAAAATATTTGGGATTAAAAATATATTATCAAACATTTATTTTCTTTAAATTTGATAATCTTATTACTCTGATTCAGAATCATAGTAATTAAAAAAAAGATTGGTTGGATTGCTTTCCTTTACCCTAACAGGAAAATTTGGTCCCTTTAGATCTTTTGAATTCACAATACATACTTCTGATTTTTTTTGATATTCAATGCTTTCTTTGTAAAAATCAATACACCTCCTCACACTATTTGTAATTAGGTGTTTTTCTCTATCCACTATAATATCTTCACATGCATCAAATGTATTTGTTTTCTTATTATTTGTATGAATTATGAATTGTTCTTCAGGTAAATCATCGGTGTCATTATCATCAATTACATACTTTAAAGCATTCAATTCAGTAATATCCCTGTTCATTAGCCTTTTATTCAATTTCTTTAGTATTTCAAGCTCTTCTAATGACCTGGATTCTAATACAGAGCTAATTACTTTACTCTCAATGTTGTTTTCGTCCTTTTTATTGATCATTTCTTTATTATTTATATTATAATTTCGCTTAGCTCCAGACTCAAGTATGTAATCACCAGATTTTGGATCTGTTTTAAAGATGATTATATTTCCACATTGAGTACAACGACCATAAAATCTCCAAATAGGTATCCCAAGATATGATTCATTTTGTACCTTCTCTACTTTTGAGTTAAACTTGGTCCCAACATAATGATAAACTTCACAGCCATTACATCTAACAGTGAAAGGGTATAACATTCTAATATTTAATAATTTTTTTTTTCTGTGGCCTCCACCTTTCCTATTTTGTTTTGGTTTCTTAAAAATCTTCTTACTATCTTCAAGTTTTTTTGGATCAAAATCTGGTGGGAAATAACGATTTAAAACCTTTCTCTCAGACATTTTGCAAACAATGAAAACCTTCTGTTATTTAAGAAAATAATCTAGAATTTATATTTAAGTTATCATTTTAAAGGCAATATTACGGAATTAAACATTCTTTAAAAAAAATTATATATTCTAAAGCGCTCCATTTGATTTGAACAATTTTTTTTCCAATTTAGACAACTAATGAAACAAAAATTAGAGAATAAGGGAAAAAACAGTTCTAGTGAATCTCAAAATACACAACAAAGTAGTAATCATCTAAATAAAGATTCGTCAATATCCACAAATTGCTACTCAAACTTTCCCCATTGCAGAAAACTGAGTAACGAGATGGTTGCTCTTAGAGAGAAGGTTCAGGATGAGTTGGTGGATATTGAGAGAAAAATATATGAACTTGAGACATTTTACTGGAACCAAACCACCGATATTGGAAATATGTTAAAAGGTTGGGATGGCTATGCGACATATAATAACAATACAGGAAGTATTGGAGGAAGAAAATCTAGCATAGGGGGTAACCGAAGCTCTTGTAGGTCTACACCAAATGTATTTTCTGAAAAAGATCGTTGGTTTTCTTTATCTTCGGTCACTTCTCCTGTAGATATAGAGGCTTTGGGCACTACTCCAAATACAGGAGCATTTTCAGGAGAAATGTTTTCTGCAGCCGGCTCAAATGTAGGTTCAAGTATTTCCCATCATTCTGAATCACAATGCTTAGGAAGTGAGGCAGACAATTCTGTTAACGGCTCGCGTAAACAGCGCCGATAATATTCAAACTAAAACCTAATTAATTAGAACTCATTTGATTGGAAGTTATTTTTATAGACGAATTCCTTAGTGCATATATATTTTACTTTGAATTTCAATTATATTTTAGTAAAAATTTTATTGTAATTTTCGAGATCTTCAATTGACGTCTATTGTTTTGTTTACCCCCATTCTGACAGGCATGCCCACACAAGGCTTTCCAAAGCGCAAAAATATAGAATTGAGGCGAGGATGTCATTAAATTGAATATAGTGTGGAGTTCAAATATTTAACAATTTTTATAAATTATTTAACCATTGTAGACTGGCATTATAACAGCTTCAATTTTCTTATTGCTCTATATTGTAGGAGACAAACTGTTGTGATTGATGACTGAGAACTCTACTCGTGAAAAGTCAGTAGTAAGTAAACATGGCTGGGGAGCTGTAAGATGGGCAGATCTGAGTATAAGTGACGCATCAAACAGTTGGATACAAACTCAAAGCGACACTAAGAATGAATCTAAATCTATTGGGTTAACTTCTCTTTTACAAAAAAATATCAAACTGAACGACAGCATAAGTGAATATCAAGGCAAAAAAACTATTAAAGAGAGTACAATCAAAGTAAAAAATAGGGGATTTTTAACAATTAATAGTACTGAAACAAATAATGAAATTGGATTTGAAAAATCTGATTTTTCTTCAAGCTTAGGCAGGGTAGGCAGTAAAAACTACGAAGAAATCGAAAAGGACCAGAACATTGAAAGCCAGGAATTTAGGTTTGGAGAAGGAACATACCCAGGTAGTTTAACTGATATTAGTCAAACTGATCAAACAATTAAATGCCTTATTCAAGATGCAAACCTAAATTCACCAAAGGTATTTGGTAGTTTGCCACAAATATTAACTAAAGATTCGTATAATAATAATAAAAAAAGAATTAAAGATTATAATGAAAAACCAGAAGACAGTGAAAATATTAATTTTAACTCGGAAACGCAAATTGATCAATTAACTATCTATAAGAAGGTCAAACATTCGAAAACGAATACTTGTACAACAGAAAATCCAAAGCTTAGTAGAGAAACGAATCAAAATGCCATAAATGAAAGGAACACACAAAAAAAAATGTTAAGTAATCAATTAAGCACTCCCAAAAGACAAAAAAATATCTTGGTTAAATCTCCAATAGTAAGCACCCCAAAAACACCACAATTTAACAGTAGCCATCGTAATAACGACTTCTCAGTTGATATTAGTGCAAGCTCTAATATTGATTGGAATAAACGGATTTCAAGTAGGTTATTTCAGATTGCTATTGGAAAAGGAACAAGAGCTTATCAGAATTTTTTAAGATTAAAACCTAGAAAAGAAGATAGAGAACCTAACGACCCTCAGACTCCAAACGCTCATATTAGGTGTCCACAGAAACAATTCACGGATCAACTAAATCAATGGAGAAAGTCTCTTCACCAATATGATGACCTAGACTCTAGCATTTTGGAGCTTTGATTTATTAATATATACTAATTAATTTTTGAACATTTGTAACTTGATAACTGTGGGTAGTGTGGCCAGTAATTAACTTTTACAAACAAATCAATCAAATATTAGTGAACATCGTTACAGTACAATAATACAATCAGTTGGCAAATAAATCTCTTGGTTATTTTTTCATTTCACTGTTTTAATAGAAGCTGATTTTTGCCGCCAAAATTATGTAAATATTTACATAGAACCCGTACACTACTAGCAAAGGAAATAAAATTCAAATGAATATTTTGATAAATTCAGGCTGCGTTACACTTAAAGCTAATATTTATGCAAAGAACCAAAAATGATACGAGATTGGCCTATATTTTAGGTTGGTTGATTCACTTAAGATTTCTTAATCGAATTGTTGACAACATATTCATTAAATCTCACATATTATCGTTGTACCTATATTATAATCAGGAATATGACAAAAGGGAGAGTATTAGGGAAATATACCAGTGGTTTAGAAAATATTTCAAAACATATTATTTGCCCAATGAATATTGGATTTACAAACTCCACGCCTTTGAATCAAAAAAAAATAACTTGTTTTCAAAATCCGACTGGATGAATATATATTATTCTTTATTTTCAAATGAAAGTAAAGAACTCATTCTAGACTCCAGTAATACAGCAAGAGACGAAATCGGAAGAGTTGAAACTAATCTTTTTGAGAAATTTCAAGAAATAAACAAGTTATTCATCCCTTCGGTGAACCAACACAGTTTCTTTCTTGGTAAAATTCTTAGAAGAATCTTAAGCTCCATTTTATCTGGAAAATGTAGTGCTGAGGCTAGCAATATTCTTTTTGCCACTTTGCTCCGATCACTGGGATATTATTGCCGTTTGACATTATTTATTCCTCCCATCATTAACTTTAAAAAAAGTTGTGAACTGCAAAGCAACGATAGAAGAGCTGAACTTTGGGTAGAGATTTTTGAGCCGAGCTTTAATAAATGGATTTCAGTCGATATTCACCGTGGGGGGTGGAACTTCACAGGATGTAATACTAAAATTCCTTTTGTGGCTGTTTCAGAAGATCGTAATTTTTCAAATGAATACAAAAGCAATAAAGGATTGTTTTCAAAACTTTACCTAAATGACTTCAATGATGACTCTGACGATTCAAATAATGAGGGCTCTAATTTTAAAAAGATGAAACCTATCCCAATTATTCCCTTAAAGAAGAAATCTGAAGTCAATCACAGAGCCATTAAATATGAAATCAGCAATGTTGTTGAACAAGAAGAACAAAGAGAATCTTTAGCATTTGAATTTTCAAATAAAAAAAAAATTGAGTCATTATCACTATTTCAATTACAGTGTAAGATCGACATGTCAAGAACAAATATCAAGTATAAGATTAATGATAACATTGGATGGTGGGTTATTTCGGTTAATGAACATGGGTATTTAAAAGAGACAACTAGTAGGTATGTCTCAGATTGGTCTCAAGTATTTCAGGCACAGCTAAAAAACTCATGTAAACAAAAAATTGATTTCCTAATTTCAACAATAAATTCTACCTCAAGTAAATACAGTTCCAGGTTAATCCAACTAGAATTATTGGATGATTTTGAATTGGAGAAAATTATCCATGAAAATGATGTGATTCCGATATCAAAAACATCTTTTAAGAACCATCCAAAATATGCCATTATTTCATGTCTTAATTCTTTGGAGATTGTTCACCCTAAAGAGCCGATTGTTGGCTACTTTCAGGGTGAACCAATATATCTGAGAGAAAATGTCCAAACATTAAAGACTAGAACGCAGTGGGATCAAGAACAACGTGAGATTAAAATTGATCAACAGCCAATAAAAATTATTTTCAAAAAGAAAAATGGCAATGATAGCTTAAAGGGTAAAATAAAATTGGAATACTTTGCAGAATTTCAGACACAGATTAAACCTCTAGTAGAGTTGAATCACCTTGACAAAATTCCTAGAGATAATTTTAAATCGATTGATATTTCTATTAAAGGTAACATCCCTGATTCATGTGTTCATATAAAGGATTCATGTGAAGGCCTTAAAAACAATAAATTTATATATATTTCTAGATATTTCTCTACATGGAAGACTGAAAATATTATTGACATAATTAAAAGAAGTAATATTGATTATGCAAGAGCGTTTGTTGGTTATGACTATAAAAATGGATCAAAACCTAAGTATGATGGAATAATTATTAAAAAAAAGGATGTTATCTTGTTACAATCACTGAAAAAACGGCATGAATTAATTAATATAAATAAAATGGCAAATTTTATTTGGAATGATATTCTCCAAAGTATTAAAGATGTTTTGAATTGTCTTTCTCAAAACAGTTCAAGTAATTCATTTAATAAAAACTGCGATTCCATTTTAGGTCCCAAAAAAGATCAAAAATTGATTAATTTCAAGTCAAACTTTAGCAAAATAAGGAGTATATCCGAGAGATTATTGGAAGAAAGTTATAAAGCGATTGATCGAAAAAAAGAGGAAACTAATCGATGCATAGAAGACAAATGATTAACGTAACTATTTAATTGATAACAATACCTTCTATATGCCATTTATGAGGTTTTACTAGTTTTACCATTGCATATTTTCCTAATAAATTATTATCCATCTTAACTAATACTTTATTGTAGTATTTTGTGTGCCCAACTGTGTGATCACTTTTTTCAGAATGTTCTATAAACCACACTTTGACAATTTTATCATCAGGCAATTTTTCGAATATATATTCATTATGATTGAAAGACTGAAAAATATTTGTAATCTCCGAACTTCTGCTTTTTGAAATCCCATTAGGTACAGGTTTCATTTTTGCAGCAGGGGTTCCTGGTCTCGGATAGAATTTTGAAATATTTATAACCGGGAACTTGTAATTATTAATTAATTCAACAGTTTGATTATGATCCTGGTCACTTTCTCCAGGAAAGCCACAGATAATGTCAGTAGCAATCGTTGCTAACGGAATTTCTTTTAGTATTGAATCAACTAACAAACTAAACTCCTCTACAACATACTCCCTCTTCATCAATTCCAAAATCCTGTTGCTACCACTTTGAACAGGAATATGCAAAAATTCAAATACATTTGGATGTTTCATAACTTCGATAATCTCGTCAATTTGATCCAAAATATGTGGTGGGTTTGTCATCCCTATCCTTATCATTACGTCTTTTGGTATAACTTTTAGTATTTCTCTTAATAGCTCAGATAAATTTGTGCCAATGTCTTTTCCGTATGCCCCGACATCCTCCGAAGTCAACCAAAATTGTTTTACCCCTTCATTTAAGCTTTGATTGATTCTATCAATAATCGTTTCAATAGGATAACTACCTAAATCGCCCCTAGATTGCTTAGTTTTACAATAAGTACAATTTCCAAGACAACCAACAGAAATGGTAATAATTTCAACATAAGGGTTGCGACGAATTTTTGGTAATAACAAAGGAGGCAAGCTAGCTTCAAGGGTATCTATTAAAGGGGCTGATTCTCCTTTCATTTTATCAGGAATCAACAAAACAACGTTTCCCTGTAATGTTAATTCAACAACCTCAACTATTCGATGAATACTTCTGACACCAATTATTGAAACATCTTTTAAGAAGTTCAAATTTATATCTGCCTGTGGAACACATCCCGTTACTACAACAAATTTATTTTTTGATTTTGCTAGCTCTATCAAATTTTGGCACGAGTCTTGGCTTGGCCCTTTGACAGTACAACTATTAATTACTATTAAATTGCATTCATCTAATTCATCAACTAAAGTGTATCCATATTCGGAAAGAAGGCCCATCATACTTTCAGAATCACTTCGGTTATGGTTACATCCAAAATTTTTTACCATTATTTTTGCAATTCCAGGAGCAAAGCTTTCTTCAGATTGAGTTATATGATTATCCATTGCTCTAACAATTATTCCTGAAGAACTCGGTGTTTCACATTTTCTTGATCCCACTTTATTCAATTTATTTTTGTTAAAATCACAATCACATTTGAAGCAGTGCTCTTTTCTGTTTATTTTTTTTCTATTGAAGTAAATTTCTTTGATCATGGAGTAAACACTTCTTTTTTTAAACAACCTCCACCCAAAATAAATACCTACACCTGCAGCACCTAATAACGTGCAAAACTTAACTATTTTTATTTTTTGGTAAACCATATTTAAATTATTGAAAAAATTTAATTGAAAAATAACGAATTAATAATCTAATTTGCTGTTTACATTAACGAATAATACAGATTTTGATATTAATATTTCTTTTAGTCAAAATGACTGATTACCGCAATTCAGGCTAATACCGGTAATAATAAAATACAAAACAAAGAATATTAATATATTAAATTTCTAAATACCTAACATTAAATACTTTTATATAATATACGTTTTATTTAATTTTAGTTCGCTTTTAAAAGTGGAGTTTTATTATCTACAGAGTTATTTGTTGGTGATATTACTGGTGGAAGATGAAGTGCCATATCTAACACTACAGACTCTTCACTTTCCTTTATAAGCGCTCCAAGTCGTTCAATTGTATCTAATTCCTCTTGCAGTTCATTGTGAAACCCAAAAATAAGCTTTGCCTGATACCATAGAGATGCAGTAACTTTCTTCATTCTCATTGGACTCTCAGTGTTCTTTGTTGCTATTGCGTAAGAATTCATGATAATTGTAGTAAACATATTGAGCAGAATTGTAACAAAGAGGATTTCAAATAGTAATAACATTGCTGCTGCACCGTATGCACTTTTTTCAAAATACGCATTTATCCCAACTTCTGTTCCAGAAAATGGACTTCCAAATGCAAACAAGAACAGTGAGTAAAATGATATTGAAATTGTTGAAAATTGAATATAAATAGCTCCATACATAGCATGCATTATTATTGAGAATGCGAATAACAAAATAAGGAATATTGCGGTGAAATGCATGAAAGGTACAAATGCGAAAATAAATGTCATAATTAAAAAACTTGTGTTGTTAGAAAAGAGTGAGATCTCTAATAGCCTTATAAATAACAACAAAACTGCAATCGCATGTAGTTTAGTCTTAAGCCATAAACTGAAAAGTACTTGACCATAATACTCCGCACCAGTTAAATGAAGAGTTTCAGACCAAAATAAATGAGGATCGATGCATTTCTTATACACTGTCTCAATACAAAGTTCAGAGCCGAAATGAATGGCCAAACTAGAAAATATGAATCCTAAAGTAATTAGTATTCCTATAGTATTTTCTAGTAATATTTGAAACCAGCTTAAAGTGTAAATTCGATTTCCAAATGGATCTATAAAGTGGCCAATGATATCTCTAAATTTACCATTTTTTGAAGTTAACCTATATACATTATAAGGAAACATTAGTACGCTTGAAAGTGCACCAGGAAATAAAAGCCATGAAAATAATAATAATGTTACAACTGGTAACAATATTGAAATAGGATGGTGTCTTTTATATGCCAAACCTGTTGTTATTTCTATTTCTGGAAAGTAATGATTTAAATATGGAGAGTTACGTGTAAATTGAAGCTTTGTTTTCCACCAAAGTGGATATTTTTCTTTTTGAACTGCGGATACCTCAAAAACAACTGCGACCCATTCGGGGTCGCATTTAAATAGTAAATCCCAATGATGATTCCTATCAATTACTAATTTAGTACTAGTTTGTTTTGAATTCATTTCATTAATAACTTTTCCCATAGCAGCATTTCGTTTATATTTCTCACTTATTTCACTAGACTGTACAATTTTTCTGTCATTAAAAATATTAGAATCCATCCCACTAGGATTTTTTTCTAATTCTTCCTTAAAAATTTTCTTACCTATTAAATTGAGCTTTTCATGAATTGAAGGAATTGGGCCCAAATTGTGGTCTGGGGAATTAGAAAACAGAGGAAGTAATAGCTTTGAATCATGATACATATGAAAGATCGGTTTTGATTGTTGATCCAATGGTACTTTATTAGTATCATAATATTTTTTTATGGCAGGTGGAAATTCACCTAATGGGGTATTATCACCTTCTTCAACATACTTCTCAAGAGAGGAATTGTCGCAAGGCAATTCAGGATGAGAAGGGTTTGGGTGAGTTTTCTTCCAATCTATTCTAATTATATCACAGTTGAAAAACTCAGTCATTCCATCTTCAATTAAAGATTTAGATTTACAAGATGCTTGAAGCAAATTTAATATGTCTGAAACTGTAGAACCCGATATAATAGATTCTAATTCCGGCGTTCCCAATTGGTCTTGAATTCTATTCAACTGTTCAGATGTAGATGCAAATAACTTTGATCTTATCTGATTGGATATTGGTGCACTTTTATTATAGCTATGTTCCATCAAGAAACAAGATACATAAAGTATTGTAAAAATGAACATATAAAAGATGTGCTTTAATCTAATTTTTCTCAATTCGTCTTCACTAAATTCACCATTTTTCGGATCATCCAGAGTTAGCATTCTCCTTATAGAACCGTACATCTTCGATTAATTAGTATTAAATAAATCCTAAACACAGATCTAATACTTAATGCATTTTCTATTAATAAATGGTTTTAAACAAAAATCTAAAGTTTCTATACTATCATGATTAATGTACGCACTCAATAAAAAAAAAATCTGCACTCATAATTTAATTAATTATTTTATTGTATTGTATGAAAATTTTGCTTACTGCAAGGTGCGGATTGTGTTTTCGATACACATAATCGTGTTTACGGTGTGAATAAATGTTTGTGTGTAAATAGCGCCACACAAACAAATACCGCCTTACAATAAATTTAACGGCCTTCAATAAATAGATTAATCTAAAGGATTGCTGGCTAATATTTACACAAATAACATAAAAACTACGTTAATTTATTTTTGAGTTAATGATTACTCATTTCAAAACTCATTCTAGTAATAACATAGAAATATGAACATAAATTATATATCATTTTTTTTATATACGATTTAAGTTAGAATAACATTTTCTGTAACTTTGCTGATTTATTAAAGATATAAAATATTGGCTTAATAACTCATTATTTTTTATATATACAAATTGCAATTACTCCATTGTTAAGACTGACAATAGACAGGTGCTTTGCCGTACTATGCTAACACTCCCCACGTAAAAAAAAATAATAATAAACATAAAAATACGTATATTTTGTGTCGTGTCGTGTAAAGGATAAAGAATACTACATGTGAGTATAAACAGATTATTTTTATATGGAAGAAAACTCGGGAGGAAATTATTTAATACGAACAAAATAATTATTTTTAACAATAATTGTTAAATAAACACTAAAAATTTAGAGTTTACTTCAATACTTTTTGAATTGTTTGAAGATCTAAGAATTAGAGTTCCTTCGGTTGAATTTAATAATGTGGCTATCAACACGAGTTGAAAATGTAGATACAGGAATAGCAACTAAACAAGGCCCAAGTATTCCAATTGAAGGCATGTTTAATACTCTACTCCGTATGGGATTGCTATTCGAACTGATGTGCTATCTTGGACTTACACTGATAAGCTACAACTATACAAACCACCTCAGTTTAAATTACCATTCATTAGGAGAGATATTGGTACAAGGAAATGCCCCGAAATATATTTCGTTTTGTTTTTTCTTAGGTATTGTTGGCTCTCTTTATTTAATGTCATTTCAATTGCTGCTCGCCGATGATACATGTTTTGCAAGAGGATATGTAACTGGTTCAAAAATAATAAAAATTGCCACGCTTTTGGACTTCATTGGAAAAACTATTGGTTTTGTGTTTATGATGCAGCTTGGAGGTGGTGATGATTTAGAGTCTGCATTCAATATGGCAGTTGCCCAGGGAGGAGTTGAGATTAATTTCCTAACTTTCGGGCAAATATTGTGTGGTATTGCCTTTGTATCCTATGGTCTTGGATTTCTACTTTTAGAACTCTTCCAAGATGAAGGTGTAGGTAATTCATATGGTTATATAAATTTCCTTGCGTTTTCTGCATCAGGTATTTCTTTATTGTTACATGCAACCACATTCAAATGCACCGGAGCAACATTATTTGCTTTAACATCTTTTTCTGCCGCATTATTATGGGCTCTTTTGTTCGAACCGTCAATAAACGAGTTCTCTCCTGCATTCGGTGAGACCGAGTTAACAAATGATGTCGAAACACAGGTTGAAAAGTTCACTCGTACAAATCAATACTATAATGTTGATGAAAATTACGGAAGCTACTCACAACAACAATCCTCAGGCTACATGAATTAGAATGGAGTAACAATTCTCGAATTAACGCTAGTTAATATAAAATATTTAATAAGTCTAATTAATAGCTTTTAGTGTTACTAATATTTTTCTAGTTATTGAATCGATTAATATTGTTTTAAAAAGTTATTTCTTTCTCTTTAATTTACATTCTCCCAAATGATGTTGAAGTGTCAAAATAGACTGCCTTCTGTATGGCCATTCTAAAAGCCATAAACGCCTGTCCAAAAATAAAAATACTTCCTGCATCATCTACTGAAGCATTCTTAAGCCCAGCTTGAGTAACTAATCTAAATATCTTAATTGGTTCAAATGGGAGCTTACAGATTGGTAGATCTCCAAAAAATGTATTTTTCAGAGGAATGAGTGCAGCAAACAAAATACCTACTAATATACCTGATTTCATCTTAATCATTGAAATCTTATAATTCAAGTTCGTAATACTTTGCTCTAGAGATTCAATTTTAGGATTTTTCTTCACTTTGTTTGAATAACTCGAAGATAAAGTTGCATTCTCAGTGATTATTCCTGTCCTATCCTTTAATTTTAATTTGTCTAACTTTGCTCTTGATTTAAATAAATTGTCTTGTAATTTTAGAAAGTCACTTTTCCTAAAAAATAAAAAATAAGACAAAAGTTCGGCAGCAATCGAGGCAACTAGTGCCGTGAAAATGACTATCAATATCTTGTATTTGTTAAATTCAATGACTGTGTTCAACTCTGAATCACTCATTTTTCAATTTTTGTATTTTCAATTTAATATTTATTATCAGCGCTTAAATATTTTAAAACTATTCCATTCAAAAAATTAAATAAATATGCTGCTAAAGTGCGCTGCTTCAAAAATAGAACATTCATCTACAATCTAATAAATCGTTTCTATAATAAATGATTTAACTTACCTAAAATTTTTGAAAGTGGAATTTTACTATCTTCAAAAAATAAATAGAATGTGCGGTCAAGAGATTTTCTACATACAATCCATCCCTCATTACTTGATTTAAAAACAAAACTATTTATGTTATCACTAGAATTTATCATTCTTGTTGCCCTTAATACGCAGTCACCTTCTGCTGAAGACATTAGTGTTTTTGTAGTCCCAAGTAATCTATTTGACCTTCTTATCGCAGAATTAGATTTGTTAATGTAAAAGAAACGAAATGAATCTGTAGAATTCATGATGTTCATGAATTGTTCAAATATTTGTCCATACAACTCTGAAAGGCCACCATTACAATCTATTATGTGATTCTTTAAATCGATACAAAACTGTAAATCTTGGTTTATTTCAGACGATTTCTCCTCGTCAAAGTTATAATCTACAGATTTAGTATCGAATTCTGTTCTTAACAAAATAACTACCATAATTTCATTATATGTAAATGCCAATAACTTATACCACTTTTGCTGAGTGCAAGGAAGGAATATTTTGGGTGAAAAAACTAAGTTTCCTTTGCTTTTTTGACCATTAGTTGAAGTAGGACCAAAGATGAATCCATCAACTGAAAATTTATTACTTCTTCCGAAGGCTGAAAATCCGCCTCTTTTTTCTAAAGAAGATGCTGTAGGAAACCTGCCATAAGGTACATTACAAAGTTTGTCATTCATTGCAATTCCATTGTGCATTACTAAGTAATTGTAAAGTACTCTGCTTGATAGAGAATCAAGCGTTGAATACAGCATATGAGCGTCAAATAATATTGAAATATGTGAAACTTGATTATTATTGTTTATTATGTTTTCTACCAAATTTATTATTGAAATTTGAACTTGTCTTTCAACAGGAGCAAAATAAAAGCCATTCATACTTGTAGTGATAGACAAAGTATTGAGGTCGATAGTTTCAATGAATGCAGGAACAAAATCTTCAAGAATGTATATTAAATATTTCTTTTCTATATTCATAACTTCTCCATGTAACAATGTAAAGGTTTCTATAAATTTGTCCAATATTGATAAAAGTGGTTCTCTATTATTCTCTTCTTGAGCAGGGTTTATACATTTGCTATTGTTTCTAAATTGGTGAGGTAAATAATCAGAATAGTCACTTGAAATTTTACTATTTTGTTTATCATATATGTCATCTTCAATAAACTCAATATCAACAACTTCTCCTGATTGTATTTTGATGTAATGTGGTAATTGCATCACAATACAAACGGCTATTTCTGAATCTTTTATTTTTTTAAAAACAATTTCATGTTGGCGTGTTTTTACATA
This sequence comes from Cryptosporidium ubiquitum, assembly GCF_001865345.1. NCBI lineage: Eukaryota > Apicomplexa > Conoidasida > Eucoccidiorida > Cryptosporidiidae > Cryptosporidium > Cryptosporidium ubiquitum. Next base: position 326,381 of record NW_021639820.1, on the reverse strand, counting down.
ATTTATTAACTCACCGCATCCTATTATGAGTGATGACATTGAAATCAATCCTTCCACTAAGCTCATTTGCTGATGTTTTATTAATTTTGAGTCACTAGATGGATAATAATAAATTAATTTTTCATCATCTACAACATTTTCCGCAGTAAATTCATTGCATGATTCACTTTTAATGCTCGAATCGAATACTATTAATGAACTTATCTTTTTATCTTTAATTTCAATCTTCGTCTTACTTTGTAGAAGTGTTGCCGACACAATTTCAGGGCCGTGCATGATAATAAAAGAATAATTATGATAGGAACTTAACTTAACTCGTGGATATTGAAATTTTTTAAAGTGCCTAAATCACAAAAACTTAGATGCTTAATATTTATATATTCAAAAATATAGAATTATTGTACTGCGATCCTACACACAATCTTTGTGAATTTATTCTTCATATACAGTGAGGGATTTGATGTATATGATTAAATATAAAGCTACTTTCCAATTAGTTTTGATATTTCAATCATAATATTTTCTTCTTATTCATTACTTAAAAATCTGTTTTATCCCGCTTTTTTTATTATGAAGGCAATTAAGACTATAAAATATAATTTAGAATTAACAATTGAGTCAAAAAAATAAAATGACTATATAATCGACACTATCTAGTTTATCCATGCTTATGGTTCTATTTATATTGAGAAATGAGTTTCCAAACTACTAATGATCAGAGTAAAACTAAAAATATAAGTAGTTTAACAAGATTCGAAAACAATCAATTATTCCCAGAAAATAGATATTTAAGTAAAAGAATACTTGAGTTAGGAACGGGACTTATCCCACTAATAAATAATTCTGAAAAATGTAGCTGCGAAAAAACATGTGCTGATTTTTGTTTTAATCGTCTGAACCACCAGGAATGCAATAGAAGTATATGTGGACTTTCTGACCATTTACATGATGTATACTGCAATAATAGACCATTTCTTAGATTTAAAAATCAAAAAACTAAGAAATATGTTGTTGAGTATTTCAGATTACCAATAAAAAGAGAAAACAGGAATTCAAATACAGAACATTTAAAAGATAACAACTCACAACATTTAACAAGACTTATATTATTGGACAAAGTGTCAAAAGGTGAATTAATAATTGAATGTATGGGAGAAATTTTAACAGATTCTGATGTGAGAGACAGGTACCAAAAATATTTTGAACTTAAAAAACGAGGTGATGAAAATGTTATGAATTATAGTTTTGAAAAAACCGCTTCAGCACCTGATAGGCTTTTTTGTCTAGTTGAAAATTTTGTTTATTTGGATATGACTCAAATAGGTAATGAAGCTAAACATATTCGGCACTCATGCAATCCAAACTCGCAAGCAGAAGTTTGGATTTCAAGGCCGAATTCTCATTTTCAAAAAGCTAGATTAAGAAATGAATACACATTATCATGGTTAAGAATGGGAATATTTGCTTTAAAAGATATTGAAAAAGGTACAGAAATAACGATTGACTATGAAAACTTGATGTCTCGATGTACCCCAGATCTCGTGAAGAAAAGTGAAGACCCCATTCGTTTTTTAGGATTGCTCAAGTGCAACTGTAATTTCGAAAATTGTAGAAAAAGTATCGGCACTAGGAAAATCCATGAAGCAATTGAATTTAGCGAATTTTTAATTCCAACAGCAAATAAAAAAAGAAGAAAGGATTTAAATACCATCTCAATCTCAAGAGAGCAATTAGAGCCCGATTCCTTCTCATATAACAAAAAATCGCTAGATTCTTTCCTTTTTTTGAGGGAAAAAATTATTGAAGATCAAAAGATTTGGAAAGAACAACAAATTAGAAAAAGACCAAAAAAAGCCACACAAAGAACCTTAAATATTTTTGAGACTGACAAGAGGCAAATGATTGAGGCTCAAAACTTAATCCTTAATCTTCATTCTAATAATTTTTTTGATCCTTCTAATAAGTTACCACTTTGGCATTTGTTTTCATCATTGTGTTGGCAAGGTTATCATGATCACCAAGAATGTTGTAATAAGCATATTATACATAATGATTGGTGGGTGAAATTCAAAGAAATGAATGAGAGTAAAAATAAAGTTTGCAAAATGAATTTTGTAAAACTTGAACGACCTAGAAGAAGTTGTTCAAATAACTTCGGGACGTCAATTAAAAGAAATGAAAAATTCTTTCGTGCCTGCTCTTTAAATCAAATTAGAAGAACAAGTGTTTTCCTACATATCATGTCCCATCCATGGCTTCTAGCACTTAACAATTTAACAAATATTGACATTGAACTTGGAAAAGATTGGAAAATTTTGCTTGCCAGAACTATTGATTTGGGCAGATGGACAATAATTCAAAAACTATCATTTTTTTTCAACAAATATAAAATTACAGATGAAGATTTGTCGTGGCCTATTATTGACCAAGGTCTTGGAGACGATGAAAAATGCACTGTTTGTTCTTGCCACGGAACATTATTATCATGCGATATATGTTCCAAGAGTATTCACAAATCATGTTTAAAAAAATGCAACCAGTTTATTGCTTCTTCCTCATTTTGTCTCCCTAATTGGTTTTCAAGAAATAAAATTGGGAAGGAATCTTATTTCAAAGAATTGTTAGATTATTTTTGCAGATCAGAAAATTCGGCTAAGACGAATAATATTTGTTTAAACAAAAAAAATAATAAAACAAAAATTACAGTTATATATAACCCAAAATATTCAACTAACAACTTCAAATTTGATTCAACAAATAAACAAGATCATCAATCAAATCTTTTTATATGTCATAAATGCAGTAATTCTGCACATACGAACTTCTGGCTTAAATTAAAGGGCAGAGAAAAACGTGTTATCTCTAAAAATGCGATGAAAATTAGATTTAGTAGAGCATATCAGTCGAATTTCTATATGCAAGATAATAAACAAATTTTTCAAGATCGTATTGAAAAAGGAATAAAAGCCAATAAGAAACAAGTAAATAATAACAACTCGCAGAAATATAACGCAATAAGATCCGCAAGATTGATGATTAGTCATCTATTCATTTGGAGGCAAAAAAATAGTACATTTAAAATGCCTAAAGATTCACAAATTTTCAGTGAATTGTCTAGAAACTTCAAATCAAAAAGAACAATAGATACAAGGTGGGATACATTGAACCTTATTTCTGACTACTCACGAAAAGACCATATAATTACTAACAATAGTCAACAAAAAACAACTTCTCCTTCAGAACTGAATTTACCAAACAGGCTATCGATCTCAACACAGGATAATTGCCAAATTATCAACTCTATTTCAATTGAAGAATTTATAGATTCCTTAAGAAAGTAGAATTGATCAATCCAAATACGATTATATGGAAAAAAGACCTAAACTACAAGGAATTCATTTATAGTTCTATTGACTTAAATTCGTAATAAATAGTTGATATTCTATTCATCCAATACCGTTTAAAAAAATTTCAGTTTTATTTTCTCTATAACGAATTTTTTATTGACCATTTCTCTTTATTGCGATTAGTTAATTAAATATTATTCATTTATATATATATATTTTTATATATTCACTTTTGCGCCAATATTTTTTAAATTTAAGTGGAAAAAATATTAAATTTTACTGAATGAATTTATTACATAAGGTTCACATGAAATAAAGGCATTCAGGTAAATTTAGGTGATAAATTTGCTTAAAATAACATGAAAATTCGCTGGCCAAAGGGTTTTGGGCATTTATCTAGCAAACATGGTTCAAACGAAATAGACTATAAAGAACAACAACTTAAGTTAAGTAACTTGCTTGAGAACTTCAATTTGGATTTAGAAAATGTCAGTGAATCCGATTATAAACTGTTTTTCAGATTTTTGAAAGCAAGACAATTTAATGTCGAAAAATCAACTGAAATGCTAAATAAATATTTTGAATGGAGGGGAAGAAAGAAAGTATCAGAGCTAATTAATACAATACAAATACCAATAAAAATTGACTTATATCAAAGAGCATATCATGGCATTGATAGGATGGGCAGGCCAATATATATTGATTGTATTGGGAGCAGTAATATTAAGAAAATGTTGGAATTGTATTCTGAAAAAAATTTTTTTAATCAATGGATATATGAATATGAGTTTCTTGTTAACGTAATGTCAATATCATGTCAAATATACAATGCATTGAAGGAACATCTTCCTAAAGATTCAGATATTACAAGCATTAATAAAGACGAAATTATGAATTTGTTAAATATGGGGGAAGTTCAATTTCAAAGTTTTTCAACATTAAATATTATTGATATGAATGGCTTTAATATGAGTAAATTTGATGGGAATTGCAGGAAAGTTATAAAAGAGCTTGTGAATATTAGCCAAAATTATTATCCAGAACTGCTTGGGAAAATGATCATAATAAACGCACCTAGTATATTTGGAATTATTTGGAATTTTTTGAAGCCTTTAATTGATGAAAAAACTGCAAAGAAAATATCAATTTATACACATAATGACGAATGGAGATCAGTTTTATTTGATATGGTTGATTCTGATCAATTGCCTAAATTTTTGGGTGGGTCTCCTAAATACGACGGAGAATGGTTCAATGCAAACATAGGACCATGGTCTAATCCAGTCATCCTTGATTGCATTGCAGAAAAATATCCAAATATTCCAAAACCTCTAATTTTTTCGCATTTAACATTAAAAAATAACGAAAACGTTCCAGAAAACCAGCAATTTTAGAATAAATTGCCTTTAATTATAAGCTATTATCTAAAGATTAATCTATAAAGGTATTTTAATGGTTTGCTTTTAATTCTTTAAATTAATTTACTGGTTCAATTTCTTTGATGCGCTAACTAGCGCATCAGAAAAGTCATCATACCAATTTGACAATGGGCAGTTAATAGTCCATGTCTCTCTAAAACCCATTAATTTCCCAAAGGAATCACCCATAACGATATGTGAAATACCTAAAAGTGTCAATAAAATATGACCATGTAATCTGTTCGTTATTACAATATTGGCTCTAGATAAAAATGCCATTCCATCTAATGTTCTTGAAACTGACTTTTCAATGTAATCAGAGTTAATTAAGTTATTGTAATTTGCATCACTGTCTAACCAATCGTCAATTAATATTGTCAAATAATCGACCCATTTTTGCCTTTTTATTACAATGTTGTTTTTATCTGAATTTTGATTTTTCTCCACATTTTCAAGTTCATTACCTTCCTTTATCACTTTTTTAATACTTTCAAGTTTAATATTATTCATCTTTACCGAATTATTATTAAATAATATATCTGGAGCCTCGTTGTCTGCTCTAGCATGTATCAAGATGTCGAGGGAAGGAATCCCTCTTTTCTTTCTTTGGTCCCCAATTAAAAATGCCATATCTGGCAACAGCTCAACTCTGATATGGTTTACATCTTTGAACATTTCAGTTAAAATTTCGAAAGAGCGATTGTCTCTAGCTGCAAGGAATAACTCTCCTTTATGATTAGCAAAATTTTGTATGGTTGTCACTTTATTTGTTTGATTTTTGAAAAAGACGGTTTGAGGAAACATTACAACTTTATAATTAACAAAATCATTGAGTACAATGTGCCTTAATTCGTGATGATGTGAATATAAATCTCCAAAGTTGCCTCCACCATGGAAAATAACAGCTCTTTCTTGAGTTTTAGCATTAAATGAATCAAAAATTTCATTTGCATTATACTCATTCAATAAATGAACTACCTTAACAATTTTTATTTTTAAATACTCCAATAATATTAATGCACCTGTGAAAATGGCAGAATCGCCTCTGTTTGGATGATCTGGGAAACCAACAAATAAAACTTCTTTAATTCCAGTAAAAACTTGTTTGTAGTAACTTTTTAATTTGTGGGAATATTCTTCTATCAAATTTTTGCACGGATGCTCTATTTCCAATGAGTTGTATTTCAGTTGTAATGGAATATTTGTACTATTAAAATGATTATTATATTTGAATATATCTGTAACTCTATTATTTGATAGTTTATTATATTCTGGATAAGCCATAGTTATTGTACTTTTTTGCACAGGTTTTAACCCAACAACGCCTGAATTATATATATTAATAAGTTCTGCTGATTTAAAATTACTTGTATAAACTGCATTTTCTCCGAGTATTTTTGAACTATTAGAAGTCAAAGGACCAAAGTAAACTGGATCCCAGTATTTTGATGATATTGAGAGATCAAATTCAGAGATACACGTATTTGTAGATTCGTGGTTGCATGAATATGATGGAGGCCTCATTGATCCATTCAATAAATAATCCAAAAATTCCATTTTACTTGTATCATGCATCATATGAAACGTTACGGGTCTAAATCCTCTTTTATCAAATCCACTGCGATAAGAAATTTCAGGATTATGAAAATGGAAACCAGGAATGTGTTTTATAGATTTTTGCCCCACCAACTCCGTAACCAATAATGATAGGGAAGCATCTTCGAATGTTTTAAATTTCGATCCACCATTGTTGCAGATATCTAAATATCTCTGTCCATTTTTTATAAATAACTTGGCCAAAGAATTACTCATTAAATACCCTGCGCCGCCTCTAATGCCTTTTATAACTTCACCATGATATTTCCAATGCAGATTATTTGACCTCCCACTAATCGAATTAACCAATGAATCTTCTAATGTTAAGTAAATTTGGCCACCAATTAATATATTGTCATTTGAGTTAAACACACTTAATTCATCAACTAAGCTTGATAAAATCACAAAAGTATCGTCATCAAGTTTCATGTACCACTTCTTTTTTGGCCAATTTCTAACCATCCATTCATAAGATGCAAGAGTTTTACAACAAAGGTTAAGATAATTTTCTTCACAATTAGGTATCATAGTTGGTATATCGGGATGCTTTTCTGACGAAATCAAGACATAATTACTCGAATATTGCTGATTATTACTATTTCTACATAAATGCCTTAACCAGCTATTTTTTAAATCTTCTACTCTACTTTTAAAGTATTTGGGGGCCGACAAAATTGCAAATCCAATGTCACAAAGCGAAATTTCAAGATCCTTATAATCCATTTTCATATTTGAATTTGTATAATCTTGAAAAATTTCGTGATTTTTTTCTTTTGTTCCAAATCCTTTATTTGACAATTGAAGGAATACTCCGTAAAATATTTGATCATTATTCAGAGTGTATGTACTCAAATGAATTATAATAGATGAATAGCCAAGGAAAAGGAAAAGTGACTTTAAAGATAAAATTCTCATATTGAAATGATAATTTAATAAGAAAAATTTTTTATAAAGTAACATTGCACTTTCGTTTTAAAAAAACGGCATTTTGTTATGTGGTGCATATGCATTTTACTATGTGGATTAAAAGCTCCACATAATAAAAAAAAATTAAAAAACTAGAATTGATAATTAAAAAATTAATTTATTAATTTAAAAAACTTTGTTTTTTAATCATTTTTTTCAGACTAGCTCTTGTTTCGAAAACTTAAGATTTTTTAGATTCATCAAGTTTAACACTCAAGTCATTAACTAATTTGAACATACTATCCAACTGTTGTTGTAAAAGTTTGTTTCGTTGTTTTTCTTCCATTAGCTCCTGCTTAATTTGCTTGTTTTTTTCATAAACACTAAAGTATTCGTCTTCCAATAGTTTTTTATCATGTAGGACTTGCTTAATTTCTTCTTGTAAAGGATTTATTATTGCAAGCTGACTTGCGCAATTAGAGTTGGATAAAATTGATGGAATCAAATATGGCAATTCTTGCTGATTATAAATTACTTTTCCATCATTAACATGCTTGTCCCCAATGATCAATTCATTAACACCGTTACAGACAGAAAGTTTAAAATATTTATTGGCATCAATTGATTTCTTTGTAACGTTTTCATTGGATACTTTGTTATTTTCAATATGATCAACGATATATTTGTATTGAGAAATTCGAATGTCATATTTTTCGATCATATCTCTGTGAACTTCATTTACTTCTTTTAATTTGTTTTCCAATATTTCGTTTTCACTTCTATCTTTGGCTGATTTTTTTTTTAAGTTGTCTATTATCATTTCGAATCGTTGGAGTTCATTTGAATGCCTTCTTCTTAATTCGCTGAGTTGATGTTCCAATGTACTTATTCTAGTAATATAAGGCTTGTAATTATTACCTTCTATATCTTTTAAATTAGATAATTTTAGCCGAAGTTCTGAAATCTCATTTTGATAAGTTTTCAGAGATTCAATCCTATTTGCTTCGCCAATAGCCAATGCATTTTCAAGTTCTACTATTTTCTCTTGTAGAGACTTAATCGTATTTGATAGTTCCTTATTAGCGTCTTCATTTAGTTTTAAATTCAGATTGAGATTTTGTAACTCATCTATTTTTAATTTATATTGGGTTTTTGAATTCTCAAGTTCGTTAATATAGCTGGCCATTGATTTTTTTTCAATTTCTAATTTAGAAAGTTTGGAATTAATCGAATTTATTATTCTTGTTTTCATATTAACTTTTTCTTTAAGTTCAATTGATTCACTTTTCATTTTTTCCAGTTCATTTTCCAGTGAATTATTTTTGTCTTCAAGCTTGGAAATTTTTTGAAAAACAGTTAGTGGATTTAATTGTGAGTTATTCGAATTTTCATCCGATTCGCTGTTTAAATAATTTCTGGTTTCTGAATTAACTTCTTGAGGGGTTTCCTGTGGCTCAATACTCGATATATTACGACTGTATATGCTAGGATCATTCTTAAAATTATATTCGTGTTTGGCATTTGAAATTTCGATTAAATTTTCAGGTATTGCTGATTGAGAAGTCAAAGAGTTAGTTTTCTTCTCATGTTTTTTCTCACTGTTAGAAAAACTTAGCTCATCTTGTAAATTTTCAGAGCTAGAGTTGTCAAGATCTAGTAAGTTGCAATCAATATTTGATTTAACGTCGCCTGTCAAAATCTTTTCATTTTGTGTTGGCTCATTAATTATTTCATTAAAACTCAAACCATCAGGTTGAATATTTGAATCTCCAAGCATAGCACACACTTCATCCGAATTATCGTTTAGATTCAAGCTACAAATCGGTGGGGTTTCAGAATTATTCGTTTCATCTGTAAAAACATATTCTGTTTGACGCGTCTCTCCATATGTGCTTTTTGAATTATTAATAACTTGAGAAAAGCTATTATTATCATCATAAAACTTATCAATATTATCGATTGTGTCAAATTCTCCAGAAAAATAATCATACTCGTTCTTTTCTTGGTACGATTTATCTTGTTGATATGATTTTTCCGAGATAAAATTGTTCTGAATTGAGATATTGCTTGTCATACCTTTTAAGCCGGTCGCTAAATCCCCAACAAGCATACTTGCACTTGACTTAATATTGTTGGCTTTTTCAGAAACGTGATTTTTCTCTGCCCAATTAACAATACTAGTGGATATTGAAGATCCTGAGTTAAATACATAAGAAGCATCTCTAGTGTTGTTTTTCACAGCTTCTTCAATAGAATTCCCAACTACGTCCTTAATAACTGATACTTTATCAAACGCATTTTTGATAATGGATTGCATGTGTAAAAGTCCATTGCATTACAATTTTATCACAAAAAAAAAGAAATCAAATCAATTATTTAAAAACGGGCGCCTTTTTTTGTATATATATAAATGTTACTTGTGAATTATTAAAAAGTAAAATTCTTCCATCTAGAAGACAATTATGTCTCATAGATATGCTAAATACTCTATAATTGTTAGAATATTATTCAAAATCTCTATTCTAAATTTTATTATTTCGAAATTGCCATCTGTTTAATAAATGACCAAATACTACAAAACATAGATTTTACACACAACTAAAAAAGAGTATATGCAATGAACATAAAAATAATTTGTTTGTTTTATTTTTTGTAAATAAAATATCTGGCAAAAATATCGTTTCAAAAGTTGTATATTAGTAATTTAATTAATGTTATATCACAAATTATTGCAAATAAGCGCTAAAATAGACATTTTGCATGCATTAGACAAATTCATAACAGCAAGAAAAAAGTAGAAAATATTATGAAGGTATCATTATAGTTCCTTAATAAATATTGCAACAATGCAAAGATCTTCTTCATTAATAAGGCCATTAAAATCTGGCTCATTCATAAAAGAAAGAGTTGAGCATAAAAAGACAGATGATTTACCAGCATTTAGTCCTATAAATATCAATGCGTCCTCCCATACAAAATCAAGTTCAAAATCACAAGCTTCCAAGCCCAAAAAATACTTCATTATTTTTATTGTATTTGCGCTTCTCATTTTTGGTAAGTTATTGTTAATTCAAGATTAATTATTGTTGATTAATAATAGTTAATTTTGTATTACTTAGAAGATTTTTGTAATACAATAACTAAAATCAATCAATAATTGTAGATAAGATTCAATAAAAATATTAACAAAATTTACTTCAGGCATTATTTTACATCGTATTTTCTTAACAATAAGTTTTTCATATTTAAAGTCAAATACAAAAAATTCAATCAAAACACGTTCAGGTACGTTCTTTTCTTTTAAAATGATTTCTTAAAACTTCTTATTCAACGCTCTGTTCTAAATTCGATAGATTCGAACGATAATATAAGTCATTCTGATCAACCAGATCTTAATACAAATATGGTTATTAACCCACCAAAGGATGAAAAACAACTGAGTAAAAATATCAGAACACAACCATCAAACAAGCAAGCTACCATACCTGTTTCTAGAAGTGGTACGGCAAAGAAGACAAATTTAAGAAGAAAAATGTCTGAAGAAGAACTTCAGAATGAGTACGAATACGAACTTTTAGCTAACCCTGTTCTTGAAAACCTTGATGAAGAAGGAATTAAGCAAGCTATTGAAGAAGGAAGGATAGAAGAAGCAGTTCAGGAGGCAGAGGAAATAGAAGAAATTCTAGAAGAGTTAGAGGAGATCAGAAGAGAAAAGCAACAAAGATTCTTCAGAGGTAGAAGGAATTAATATTAAATTATAAACTATTCGCGCTAATAACTTATTCCTTATTATATAGTTTCCAATATATAAATAATCATTTCAATTACTAATCTGTTATTAGGGATTTGTCTAATCACTCAAATGAACTAATCTTACATTAATTCTAAGCATCAAAGTTTGTGATTCAATCACTAACCAGGAGATTTAAAGGTAAAATTAAACGCTGATACTAAGAGCTAAGAACGATGATGTAAAAGGTTGGTGGCGGACCACAAATGAGAATAAACAATGTAATTTCTTCATGTACATAAATATTGAGTATTACTCATTTTTACCAAAAAATTAAATTAATCCTTACATTAATTCCAATCAAATTAATTACTTCTCATAACAGGTGCTGATCTTAACTCTGGAAAAAGAGCATTTTTGTGTTCAATTGTTAGATTAATTATAAAATCAAGCTTTTAATATAATTATAGGTAACATTAGATAATATATGCCTAAGCAAATTTTCATTACGAAATCTTAGAAATTAGCCGGTTTATTCCGTAAAGCCATTGATATTTTCATTCTGACCCACGACTCCAGAGCCTGAACTTTGGTCTCCATCCATCCTATGTTTGGCTGTACCATGATTTGTTTCGGCAGTTTCCATCCAGCGAGCATCGGGATGATGAATTGAAGGGACGGTACTGGTTCTATTTGACCCACCCATTATACTCCCCCATAATGCACCTGTATTACTATTAGCTGCGGAATTTGCCTCATTCGTTTGTTGTTCAATTGTATTTGGAACAGTAATGTTATCCTCTCTTATAGCGTGACCTGCATGTGATAATGAAAGAGAATGCTGCCCTGCCGCAGTTCTAGAATTAGATGCCCCACCAGTATGGCTTTGAGGTCTATTTGTGTGAACAGTTGCTGCATAATTTGTCACTGCTCCTCCAGTTACATGTGCGCCAGTTGCGTTAGTTGCAATTGTGTACTGGTCAACTATATCAGTGAAGCCGAGTTGCTGGCAGGCCTGTAGAAGTTGCTCTTTTCTTTGAATAAGAGTCTTTTCCATAACTTCGTACTCCGAGTTTGAGAGAACTTGTAGCTTGTTATAACTATGGAACCAAGGGATAGTATCAAGACTCTCATCATCGATGCTTGGCGCCAGTTTAACACTCATATCAACTGTACCAAATGAAGAAAGTACTGCATCACGCTCCACAAGAACCTCTGGTACAGATGCAGAACACATGAATGCATTACGGCCCATTTTCTTAAGAATTCCAATTCCTTCCAAAACATTCGTTATGTCATAAAGTCTTCTCCTCTGTACATCCATATGGGCTTCTGCCGCAGCTAAATCAATAATTCTGCTTTCACCTTGTTCATAAAGATACTGAATAAATCGCTTAGTCATTAACACAAGGCCATTCTCAAATCTGACTGAGTGTCGTGCATCTTCAGTACTAAATTCATTATATTGAGATCCACTATGATGCGCGGCAGGAGTCCCCAACATACTAACACCGCCACTATGTTCTAAAGTTTCCATTCCATCATTGCCAAGAGACGGAATATGAGGGAGCAATGCTCCAGATGTTGGCATTCCTGACCCATCGATAGTATGATGACGGCCTGGGCTTCCCCCTCTCCTTTTATTAGCATCTGTAGAATCTCTTCTCCCTCTCATTCCGCCTAATGGGGTGGTTGAAGTTCTTTTCCTTGCTCTACCCCTGGAGTTAGTAACTGGACCAGCATTGGAAATATTCATGGTATTCGAAGCCGCAAAAGCCGCTGCCGCTGCAAGGAGCTCCGATTTGTTATCAGCGCTAATATTATTTCCACCACCGTAAATCATTTGTAGATGTTCTGCAGAATGATTAGATCCAGTATTGGAGTGGCTCAAATTTTGATTATTTTGTATATTTCCTGAATTAGGACCTGGAACCATGGGTGGTAACAAGTTTTGCAATTGTGAAACAAACTGATTGATATTACCCTGTGCACCATTTGAACTTCCTGTTGAAGAGACCAGGCTATTTAAAAGCGTTATGTTTTGGTCATTATTAGAGCCAGAACCCATGAGTAAAGGCAAAAGATAGGGAATAGAACTAGCCATATTGTTATTGTTCGTTGTATCTATCAAATTATTGGGTTCACATGAATTTGATGCATTAGGGGCGCCCCCTTTAATTCCATTAGAGTTGGATGAAACTGCGCCGTTTATTAAACCGAGAAGCTCATTTATCGTTACCGGGTCCGCTATTTGAGGAGGAGGATTGACTGAGGAGCAATTTACATCACCGCCAGAATTTGGAACAAGATAGCTCAACAAGGAAAGAACATCCTGAGTATTTGAATTTGTGTTATTATTACATCCGCCGGTACCATCATGAATTATTTCAGAATTTATTCCTGATACAATGTCTCCACCATTACCAGAATTAGTAGATGTTGATGAAGTTCCCATCATTTGTAGATTGTAAGGAACCTCGTTAGTCATTCTACTAAACAAGCTTTACTATCAACCTTAATCTGAACTTATCTTTAAAAACTTTTACGTGGAAAACTACAATATAATAAAGAAATATATATAAGAGCGGAAGCGGGATATGAAATGTAGCGCTTTATTATCCTCGTACTACATATATCAATAAATTTATTATATTAAAAGTATGTTAATTTGTATATAATAATAATAATAATAATAATAATAATAATAATAATATATTTCAAGTATTACTGTTAATATAGTTATTTAAACATAATATCTAATATATAATCTGTTCCCCATTAATATCTAGTTTACCTTATATATCCTCCCGCATTTAATGGATATACACATTTTTAATTAATTGAGCTATTTAAAATATTAGACGGTACTTGATGCGCCGCCCAACATGTCTTTGGCGCTTTTAAAGTGTGGAGAAAAATCTGTTAAATTTCTCAGATAAAAAGTATACTGTGGGTTTGATGCTAATGAAATTCACTGAATTCTAGGTGAAGTAAGACGCTCAAAATAAACTGATATTCAGCACTAAATGTTGACTATAGTTTAAGTCTTGGAAGGTTGTTTTGGATGGATATCTGTATTCACCTTCTATAGTCACGATATTCGTTCTTACTCTTGTTGTCATAATACATGTTTGAGCCAGTACTTCTTGATATGTTATATTTACTCGAATGCTCGCGTGAGCTTCTTGGAGGCGGCGAATTCCTTTTCCTATAATAGTTTGCGGAGTAGTTAGACGATAGGTATGTATGGTGTTGCGGTGAATGAGGAGGAGTTAAGTGCTGTGAGAGATTAGAACGGCTCCCGTTTGGGCCGTCTCTATTGTACCGCGAACTGCTTGAGTACCTGTAATCGTAATATGCTAATTCTCTATCTCTGTTGCGAGAATAACTATCATCTCTTGAATATTCGTATCTTCTTTTTTCATACTCGTCCTCTCTTTCACGTTCTTTCTCTCTTCTGTCATAGTGTGTGTTTGACGAGTACTTTTTGTCATATTCTTTAGAGTATTTTCGTTCACTTGAGTTTCTTATTTTCCATCTTGATCCATTTAGGCTATTTTCAGATTCTCTACTCCTAGATCTCTTGAATTTTCTTTCATCAACATTAAAAACTGAATCCGTATTAATAGAATTTGTTTCATTTATTTGTTTCCCCCTAGTTTCCGCACTTTTTGATGTGTTCTTTGTCTTGATATCTTCTTCAATAATCTTTTTTATCTTATCTACATTGTACGCCTTCCCAATTATTGCGTTCAAAGCACCACCTACCTCTGAAGATGAAGGAGCCTTGAGCCTACCTTGAAGTTTTTCGCGCAATTTTCTCGCATTTAAAGAATGGAATTGTTTTTTTTGACTAAAAATGGACATATCTAATTTATCAGGAATTACTTCATTGGGATCGTTTGAGTTCAGCCATGGGTGCTCCAAAGCTTGGCGTGCAGTTAATCTGTTTTCTGGTGAATATTGTAGCAACTGTAATAATAGATCTAATCCTTGCTGGCCAACCTTTTCTTCAACACGTGAAGTAAATTGCCTGAATTTAGATCCCATCCCTGAGCCCAAAATTTGTAAAAGTGGATTATTATCTTGATCATTCCACAAAGGCAGTTTTTTTAACTCAAACAGCATATCCGAAGGAGGAGAACCGAGAGTATCACCAATCGATTTCAATACCCCAGCTTCCGTTTCACTACAAAACAATGGTTGTTGTAAAACCAGCTCACCAAGTATACATCCAACTGACCACATATCAACAGGAGTATCATAGCACTGCGCACCCAATAAAAGTTCAGGTGGTCTGTACCAAAGTGTGACAACTCTGTTGGTGAGCATCCTATTACGACTATTGAAGACTCTTGCAAGACCAAAATCTGCCAATTTAACAACTCCATCTCCCGAAATTAACAAATTTGCGCACTTTATATCTCTATGAATTGTATTATTTAGGTGGCAATACTCTAAACTTGAAAGAAGTTGTCGAATAATTACCTTAATATCTATTACTTTAATTACCCTACCTTCTAACTTAAGGCCTTCTATATAGCCTGAAAGATCATATGGTAAGTACTCAAATACCATCCAAATAGATCCTCTATTTGGGGAGTTTGACTGTAAATGCGCAGAAACCCCATTAATCGGATTTCCTTGTGTATTATGTTCGTTCAAATCATTATGAGGCCTTGAAAAAACTACTCCATACAATTCGACAATATTCTCATGTTTTAAGTTCGTTAATAAAACTATCTCCCTAATTGCTGTCTTCGAAAACCCGTCTCTACTTTCCTTTGAAATTAGTTTTTTTAAAGCAACATGTCGTTTCTTCGTTAAGTCCTCAGCAAGCCAAACGTCTCCAAATGCACCTTGACCTATACGCATAATTTTCACATAAGAACTCAAATAGTTTTCGAGTACCATTATGTACTTTATACAAGAAACAATAATTGAAAGCGAAAACTTGCTTCTTATACAAAAGCAGTACTTAATTAAATCAAATTTACCCTTATAAAAATACAAATATATTGCAAGACTTAAATCATTTTAGTAAAAAAAATTTGCTATAAAATTCTTTTAGTACATTGGCGGTATTATATATTAGAATTAAAAAAACTAGTTAAATTATATAGTAAAAATTAACAGGAGCCTTACTTTCTTCTTTTTGACAATCTCCAAGCATTTGGATCTTCATATTTGTTGTATAATGGCTGAATTTTTTCTTTTTTTTTCCTCTTCGAGAGCTGATCTTGGTCAGCAAATTGAAACAAATTAGGAGCAAAATCAACAAGCCAATGAGGCTTAATAGTGCAACAGTCTCTTATATACTCCTTTGAAGTAAAAACTAATTCATGGTAAAGCACCCATTCAGGTGATTTATTAAATAGTGTGCTAGACGGATGTAAGTAAACTTGTTGATTGTCAACTAAATTTCTATATCCTTCTTGAGAATCTTTCTTACACGAGTTGCTAAAAAATCCAGCACAAATAGCTTTCCTTATTTTATCATGATCGTTTTCTGCAGAAATTATGTCTAGTTTATATTTGTCAAAAATATTAATTAACTGTTTGCGAACATCCTGCGCTCCCTTGAGTGCTCTTGACTGAAGGAAATTATCATAACACCACGGAACGGAGTACCTTTGCTTTTTCCAAGAATTATAAACATTTAGATATGTCAAATGATCGCCATGTGGATGATAAAATTTAGACTTCTTTCTATCTGCCTGAGCTTGTTTATCTTTAGGCCTATAAAAAACATTCTGTACAGAAAGCATAGAAGTAATTGTTATTATTTCATCTGAGCAACCCAAATCAACTGAAGAAAGAACCATTTTGCTCAGCTTCGGTTCCATTGGTAACTCCGCCATTTTTCTGCCTAGCCTAGTTAAGAAGCCTTCTTCGTCAAGTGCCCCAAGTTCGAATAGAGTTTCCAAAGCAATTAATAGAGTCGTAGTAGGTGGAGGATCCATAAAATCGAAATTAAGTAAATCATTAACTCCTAATGCTTTTAGGAGTAGTACTGTATTAGCAAGATTAGTACGTTGTATTTCAGGAACAGTAGTTGGGAGCATTTCTGTATTGAAAGCAGCCTCAGTGTACAATCGATAACACTTTCCTGGCCCAGTTCTCCCAGCTCTTCCAGATCTTTGTTTTGCACTAGCTTGAGAAATTGGTGTGACTGTGAGACTGTCCATTCCTGTTTTGGAATTAAAAACCATCATTTTTGAAAACCCTGGGTCAACTACGAAGAATATCCCGTCAATAGTAAGGGATGCCTCCGCAATATTTGTTGCAATAACGCATTTCCTACAACCAGGAGGAGCGTCTTCAAAAATTAAAGATTGAATTTCACTAGGTTGAGATGAGTATACAGGTAATATAATTAATGGAGGGGGCTTCATATTTTCTAGTCTTTTCATTCTTTCGTGTAGAGTCTGACAAGCATTATCAATTTCTTCCTGGCCTGTTAAAAATACCAAAATATCTCCGGGAGGCTCGCGCAAATGAATTTGAAGTACAGTAACTAGTGTTGCTTCTACATAATCTTCCACTGGTTCTTTGGAATACAAAATTTCAACGGGGAAAGTTCTTCCAGGAATAGTAAAAATATTACAATTCATGAAATATGCAGAAAACTTGTCTGCCTCGAGAGTAGCTGATGTCACAATTAACCTGAACTTTGGGCGTTTTCTACATGTTTCCTAAAAAGAAAGTTATAATATATATTGGAAAATTAACATTTAGCAGTCAATCATTGTATCATTGGTATCTGTCCAATATTACATTCTCAATAATTATTAGTCATCAGTCAATGATAAAGCTCAATTTAGTTTATGTTTCAATACATTAACAATTGAATACTAAATCAATCGTCAAGCTACCATTCTATATAAAAACAAGTAGCAGTAAAATTGAAACAGTTAATTTACATGACTACTTAAATGTCCAAATAAATTAAAACTTACCTTTAAAAGCCCAAACAACACGTCTGTCGTTATTGTTCTTTCATGTGCTTCATCCAACATAATTACGCTGTATTGTGATAAACAGTTATCTGACAAAGCTTCTCTAAGAAGCATTCCATCTGTCATATATTTAATTCTTGTTTCTGGTGAAGTAATGTCTTCAAATCGAATTGCAAATCCAACCTTTGAACCCAGTGTACAACCCATTTCCTGCGCAACACGTCTGGCTATTGAGGTTGCAGCAACTCTTCTTGGCTGAGTACAACCAATTATTCCTCCATCCTTGCAGAATCCTTCTTCATATAAATATTGAGTAATTTGAGTAGTTTTACCACTACCTGTTTCTCCAATCACAACTATTACCTGATTATTTCTTATTGCTTCAACTAGTGAATCCCTCATTGGATAAATAGGTAAATTTTTTCTCTGATCTGATATAGAAACATTAATATTCTTTTTACCAAAACCCAAACTTTTCCCCAAATATTGGCGTTTCCATTCTGGTGTAGTTTGAGAGTTCATTCCAATACCCCGTAATGCACTTGCGATCGTTCTCTCTCCTGCTTCTGGATTTGGGTCTTCCCAAGGTCTACTCATATCCCTAGGAATACTGTCTAGCAACGCCTTTTCTTGAAATTCTCGAATTTCTCTTCGTTCTCTTGCAATGTTAGATGCTAGTTCAGCCGCCTTATTCAAACTTCCTTCTGGATTTACCACAACTTGTATTGAAGAGTCAACACTAAACTTTTTAACTGACTGCCCTCTAAGAAACAATGGCTCGTAATTTCTGAGCTCAATTTCGGTAGACACTTCTACATTTTGTGAGTCCATTGTATCTCTAACGGTCTCACAAATATCATAAGGAATCTTATCTCTTGAAATAACTCCCGAATTAAGAAGTTGCATAATTTCCCACTTCTCATAATCATTAGGTATTCCCTCTTGTTTATTGTTAGAGTATTGAGATTCTGTATTACGGCTTTCAACCAGTTTAATACCTGAAATTGCCCCAAATCCTTTCTTAGCATGAATGTCTTTCATTCCAAATCCAGAAGAAATTGTTTCACTTTGGCATTTATTTCGTCTGTTAATGTCTTTATAATTAGGGTCCTCCTTTCTAAGAAGTTCCAGAGCACGTTTACTTAATGGTGCCTTTTCATTTGGCATCGCAAAGCACAAATTATCATTTCTATTCAAATTCGTTTCTGGAAGTGGCGAACATTCATTGTTTATTTTCTCCGACCTAGATTCACCTCCATTTATTATGGAATATATATCATCTAATAGCTTGTTCGAAACTTTCTCCCCATTAATACTTAATATCTTTTCATTAAACTCCTCAAATGACTTACTTTCTTTTCCGATATGGCACAAATATTCGGCAAGATCTCTGTCATTAGTTTTCCATTCTTCAAATATCCTCTCTTGAACTTTATTGAGTATTCTAAGGTGCTTTAGCTCTTCCATAAATACTCAAGTGTTTAAGAATTCAAACTTCACTATTTAAGCGCGCATCATTATTGATCTCGTAGATTTCTCCTAATGTCATATTCATTTTATTTTCTGTATCACTCAACATTATGCTCTTGTTTATTGAGTCCTCAACGTATTTACTAATGCTGATATTTAATTTATCTAACACTATTATGCATTCTTCTGATACATTGTTTAATTCTCTAATACAATTTTCGTTTTTAGCCTTTAACTCTTCAATTTTTTCTAAGAATATTTCTGCTTTTTCTCCGTTTAGTGGTTTTAAATGACGCATTTCAGAAATTAAATTATTTGTGCACTCGAATCCTGTCGAAATATAATTCGCTCTGTAAAGTATATCATGTTTTGCAGCATTCAACTCTTCGCCTTCCTCTAACTGCAAACTAGAAGTTACCTTAGGCGCAAGATCTGGTAATAAATACAACGCGTCCTGAAGTTAATTCGTTAAAAGCAAGTATAGTTAATGGGAAATCGATAATAATACATCTAAAACTCACAGTCAAACAGTGCAAAATATTATTTAAAGTAGTTTGGAGTTTTGTAATTTTATCATTACTACTTGGAGATGGAATAGGTGCTCTATTAGAAAAAAACATAATCCAAGCAAATCGCAAATGCTTCCAAATTAAGTTAAATTAAGATACTTTCGACTAAGCCTAAAATCAATGCTAATTAATCTTTCGGTTCATTTTTTGCTTGTTTGCCCAAAAAATATTATATATATATGTTTGAGCGGCACTGTGACGGCGCTTAATTGTACTATTTATGTCGTCTCTTTAAGAGACAAATTAAATTTTATATATATATATATTAAATTAAGTTTAACACAATTCTTAACTAGCGGTAGACCAATCATTTGAAATTCTATAATTCAGTTAGAGTTTGTCAATATTGATTTAACTCATTTAATCAAATTATCTTTTTTGTTTTTTGAGAGTAATTACGACTGAAAGATGGGTTCAGGTAAGTGATAAATTATCATCACTTTTGTTTTTTTCTGAAATACTTTACTTCTTAATCAATAGGAAAACCAAAGGGTATCAATACTGCACGTGAACTTCGCACACGTCGTAGAACTCAGAAATGGGCAGATAAACAGTACAAGAGAGCGAACTTAGGTACAAGATACAAGTCAAACCCATTTGGAGGTGCTTCTCATGCCAAGGGAATTGTTGTGGAGCGTTTTGGTATAGAGGCAAAGCAGCCAAACTCTGCTGTTCGTAAATGTGTTCGTGTACAACTCATTAAGAACGGCAAAAAAATCACAGCATTCGTTCCACGTGATGGTTGTTTGAACTACATTGACGAAAATGATGAAGTACTAGTAGCTGGTTTTGGTCGCAAAGGTCACTCAGTTGGTGATATTCCAGGAGTGCGTTTCAAAGCTGTGAAGGTGTCCGGAGTATCATTGCTTGCATTGTTCAAGGAAAAGAAGGAAAAACCTAGATCTTAAATCTATATAGACAAGTTGACTCTATTATAGTAAGAAATAATGTCGATATTAGGTTCTTTTAGGTTTAATCAAATAACTTTCTTTTAATCTCTAAAATGAAGTTTTAGACGTCTATTTGCATTCTAATACCTATCCGTGATAATTGTTTAACAAACTTATCCGCTCCCACGGACCTGATTAATTCATGTAAAAATGCAGTTAGAAGATGTTGTACTAACCAAGTGCTCGATTATTGTAATCAAGTGTAGGCCATTCTTTCATCTCGTCATTAACATCCTGATGCTGTTCGTGTTTGATATTGTTACCGTCTTTATAATCATCTGTATTCTTATTAGAATTATATAATGGAGGGAGTTTCTCAGGTACATCATATGCCGATATTTGAGATCCAACTGGGAGCACATAATCCCTAAAGTTTTCGCTTATTTTCCTATAAACTTCTTCACAATCTTGCCTGGAGTTTAGATTCTCCATGTTTGAGGTTCTAACTGCCAGAGAAAAATCAGGGCCAAAGTATCCATAAAAATTTGATGAATTAGGAAGTTGTTCGTCAATATATGTGTCAACTATCAAACTTGTTTCATAAGTCCAACACTTTGGAACATTTCTAAGTGTGTAGCCACCACCTCCCAAAATCAGCATTGGAACATTAAATTTCTTTAAAAAAGAAACGGCATGTCCATGTCCCTTTAGTGACAAATTAAAACAACCCAGTCTATCGCCAGATAATGAATCAGCTCCGCATTGTAAAACTATCGCCCCAGGTCTGTATTTTTCCATTACCAATGTCATAACTTTAGTAAACAAGTCGATAAAAGTTGCATCATCAACCCCATCTTTCAAAGGAACGTTTACAGAATATCCTAAACCTTCTTCAACACCCACATCATTAAGTGCTCCAGTTCCAGGAAAATAGTCACCGTATTTGTGAAATGAAACGCACATACATCTCGGAGAAGTGTAAAAAGCTTCTTCAACACCATCGCCATGATGAATATCAATATCAACATAACATACCCTGTGTTGATATTTCAAAAACTCTAAAGCACCCAGTACGCAATCATTAACGTAGCAAAAGCCACTCGCCTCGTGTTTTTTTCCATGGTGAAGTCCCCCTGCCCAATTTATCGCATACTGATACCCAAATTCATTAACAGATTGAGCCCCTCCAAGTGACCCTCCAGCAGATAACTGGCAAAATTCCCACAAACCATCAAATACAGGGCAATCTTCACCTACGTTGAATCTAGCTAGCTGATCAGAATAGTCATGCATATTGTCAGTATTAACGTTGCGTAAAAAATCTACATAGTCATTTGAATGAAATCTTGTTATAGATTCGACTGTTCCAGGTGTCGGTACCATAACATCCACTTTTTCTAATAGGCCATATTGAGAAACAAGATCATGAGTCATTCTAACTCTATGTGGTTTCATTGGATGGCCCAACCCATAGTGGAAATTTCCAACTTCTTCATCATAAAAATATGCAATCCTCTTTTTGGCTCCCATTGAAATAAATATATCTTTAATCTACCTTTCTATATATATGAATATATACATATATATCAATTTTTAATATTATTAAGAAGAAACTAATATTTTTGTATTTTCTTATATCTTTCTTGTAATCTAATTCAGATAAATAATTGGTTTAAGTTGAATTATTGTTTTGCTACTCACACACTTTTTCAGTAATATAATATACTGAATCCCCTAAATCTTATGATTAAGTTATTAATGAAATTACCCAAACCAAATCTACCAATTAGAATTGAATATTTAATTACCATATATACCCTCCCTTTAATTATGAGAAATACAATAGTGTCAATTTTAGTTATAAAATACAAGGTAAAAAAAATGTTGGATGTTCCCGCCTAAATGTTTTTTAAAGAGGCTAATATTTTAAACTGATTGCCACTGTAAGATACAAGACATTTTATTATTAAGAAGTCCTTGTCAATAACAGTTCCCAAAAAGATTTAAATGTTTAAATAGCCTAAAGGTACTTCATGATCTGACTAATCATTAGGTATTTGTTTAACATTTTATGCACGAATTTCCCTTACATACATGTTCCTTTTCCACCCCCCATTTTTTTTGCAAGATCCAATTTCCGTAAAATTGACAAGAATAACCCAATTTTAGAATTTTAGTTCATTCATTAGATTAATGGTTATGGCCTAAATTATCCGAGATGAAATTTAAGGCCACTCTTTTACAAAGAAAGTCTAGTATACTCTTAGAAAGTATACAAGGATTTGTGAAGACGATGAAGGGACTACCGAATAAACAAAACAATCGTTTTTATATTAAGTTTGAAAAAAACTCACTCATTTTATTGCTAACAAGCTACTGCAATTGGGATGAACAAATTGCAGATGTATCTTGCAGATTAAAATATGAAGATATTTTTTTTTCAGAACCGGTAATAGAAAGTAAAAATGAAAATATTATCGGAATCAGTTTAAACCCTGAGACTTTGATTCTTCCCCTAAGATCTTCAATATTAGCAAGAGAAACGACGCTGCGGCTCAGCAAAAGAGACTCACAAAATGTTCTATCATTTTCAATGATAATTGAAACGAAAAAAATGAGTACATTTCAACTAACTCATGATTGTAAAGTTGATGTTTTGAAATCAAAGATAACAAATAACTTAATACCTTTGGGTGAAGACAAGAAAAGATTTGCAAATGAAATCCCGAATACACATTTTTCTTTGCCCCCACCAAAATCCTTGTTAAGATTACTTGAAAAAATGAAATTAGTTGATTCTAAGTATGCAGAAATTGAAATAATTCAAGACTGTAACAATAAAACACAAACTAATCATGGTGAAGGACCCAAATCCCCAACTTGCCACTTTATCTGCACTTCTGATAAGTCTTTAAACTCCACTGTTTCAATAAAAACTTCTTTCAATAATTGCATTGTATTTCATACTGAAAACAACGATGACTCCAGGATGATAATTTCTCAGGATCAGAACAATCCAATCGATCAGAAACGGCCATTCAGAGTTTCTGCTGCATTTGATATTAATCACTTAATGTCTGTATTACAATTATCCACTAATATATCAGACTCATATTGTGTTGCCACAATAACTCAGAACAAATTTTTATCTATGTTGATATTTTTCCCTAGCATTGAATCGCAAATATCTGTATTCTTGGCATCAATAAATACTGCCAATACTGACTGAATAATTTAAATAGGAACTAGAAGCATTAATTAATATTCACTGCTCCAAATTTATATTTGGGCCTAATCCTATCCTATGATAATAGAATTATATATGAAATCATCTTAAAAAATTTATCTTGAAAAAAAAAAATGTTATGAATCTGATATTGTGTCAGAGAAATATCACTTTAAAATAAGAAATGGATTTAATAGTAGATTACCCTATATCCAGAGATTTTCACAAGATTATCTTGACTTTGTAACAAGGGAAGTCTTCTTGCATCTAGATTCAGTTGAACCGCTTCTTTTAGAGGACTTGCATGCACCCATCGTTGTATTTGAACACTTCTTAGTTAGCTTTGAGGATGTTTTTTCAGTCTTTAAAGTACTTTTCAAGTCAGTTTTACCGGATAATTTTCTAACTGGTGTTTTTTTTGATTTAATAGTTCTTGAAACTGGTTTAGTTGTTTTTTCAATTTTTTTTACTAATTTAACTGGAGAAGGGGCCAAGCTCACTTTTGTTTTAGTTAGAACTGTATTTTTTTTTGTTTTAGTATTTTTTGTTGGTGCGGCTTTGATTTCTCTTTTTATCACCGAATTTTTTGTATTAATCTTGGATGCTTTTGATATGTTTTTATTTACTTTAGTGTTTCTTGAAAGCTTTTCTGATTTTGCATTCTTTGATATCTCTTTTTTGATTACCCTTTTCATTCCAGAACCAATCATCTTTGATTTTCCTGCAGGTTTCTGAGTTGCTTTTTTTGTAGTTAAACAACTCTTTACACCAGAAGAACATCTTTTAATATCGTTTTTTTTAGTTGAAACTTTTGTTGAGCATTTTGACTTGCAAACCATTTTGATAGTATTATCTCAAAATATTATAAAAATTGATAATATTATGTATAAATATACAATCTCCTATCTTTACAATTACGGTAGTAATTTAGAATTAAATTACATACGTAACGTTCTTTTTCTATTCTTCTTGTAGACTGTAAATTCTGTCGCTTATTTACAAAAAAAAAAAATGTAGATCTTGTAGAGTATTTACAGATATTTTACAAATTTGTTGTGTGTTTCAATTTGTCAAAATTTAGAAATATCAAGAGAACATTTATAAACGTTTCAAATACTGAAATCACTGTTTTAGTCACCACACACCACAAATCCCCCACTTAACAAAAATATTACATGTTTTAAATGATTATTTATTCAAAATTAAAACAAGCAACAGAAAAATATTAAGTCAAATTTATTGAATTGAAATTTATAATATAGATCTTAAAAACTTTAATTAAAATTTTATGTCAATATTGACCATTCAATAATATAAAGATTTAGTCAATATTCGAAAATAACTAATGTTTTCTCATATTATATTTGCAAGGGACCGTTTCTAATTAGTTGCTTTTTTAATTCAATTCTGTTGGATTTTTGACAATATTTGAAACAATTTCTTACAGAAATTTCTTGTAATTTCCCTATTATAAACTAAATTATTATTATTAAATTCGTTTTTGGTGAATGTGAACTCTTCTCTGTACGTTGATTCATCAAATGTTATGCAATAACTCATATTTCCTGACAGATTGATTTCAATATAAATATTTTTATTATTGACTTTAATTATTAGTGAATGTTTGTTGCATTCATTAATTGTATTTAAACTATATTTTTCCAAATTTATTTCAATTACTTGGGTGTCTAAAAATTCAATTTTTAAATAAAATAAAATAAAATCAATAAATAATTTAGGTCCAATTGATGCTAGATATAACATAAAATTGAAAAAGACAAAGTTTTGAATTCTATACTCAATAATTTTGAATATATCACTAGGATCAATATTCATCTCAGTTACTTTTAAAGGAATTACTTCTTTGTTATTAACAAAAAATTGTAACCAATAATAAGGTTGTCCATAAATATCGTTCGGCAATATATCCATGGTTTCTTCATCAATTAATGGAATATTTTCACCACTGTCTTTTTCAAACAAAATATCTGAAAAAATATGATACTTTAGCTGTTTTTCTGTATTAAAAACGACAGAAAGCAAAATAACCTCACGAGATGAGAGAGTATTCATAGTAGAAAATTCTAATTTAATGGGAAAAATGCTGACTAAAAAATCTTTATAATTTTGTGAAGCTTTGTCATCTACTAATTTTGATAATGGTTTATTGATACTAATAATAACTTGGCCATACTCATCAACAGTTACATGAACGACTTTATCATTATCATTTTTAGAGTTGATTTTATCCATAAAAGAATTGAAATATATGTAAATTGGTCTCAGATATTTGTGTAATTCTAGTAACGTATCTGGACAAAAACCTTCACTATTCTCACCTTTTGAATCATCTAAAAAATTAGTGAAAATTTCAAGGCTTTTTTTAAGTGGTTCAATATGTTTGTTTAGCTCTTCCTCTTGATGATTCATGGATTTTGACTCAGTAACCAATTCGGAATATTTTTGTTTTATTGACTCAAGTTCTACCAATTTTTTTTTTCTATCTTCCAAATCAAATTCTAATGTCTTAATTACTTTTTCAAAAGATTCAGTACTAGATAACACTAAAGAATTTAAATCTTCGTTTTCATCAACATTTCTGTGGTAATACATTTCAAATGCAGGGTGAATGTTGTTTTCAAAATTATTTGAGATAATGTTGATAAAATTTTCTCTCACCTTGCATTCATCAATGCAGAGATTATTTTCGTAAAATTCTTTAACAAGATCATCATTGATTTTGTTATCAATTTCTTCCAATGAAATAGACAATTCACGCCAACTCTTTCGGAATGCTAAAAGTTCTTGAAAAATATCATATCTACAATTGTTTTCTAAAAAGTCGTAGTTTAAAATATGATTCCTCAGAGACTTTAGAGACTTTATTACTGGTTCTGATAGCTTTTCTCCTATTTCATTATATTCAGACATTTATTTTTTAATATTCAACAAATAATTATCGTGACCATTTCGATTTACCGCCAAAAATTTTTTTATTAAGAATAACGAAATAATTTACATGTTGATTTTATAAATATTTCGCCAACTATTTCCAATCAAAAATTATATATAAAAAAATATTCAATAAACAATAATCATTTATTTTTAAGAGTTTGCTGATATTCAATCATTAGTTTCTATATTAACTAGGATTTAATGTTCTAATAAAATGTTGTTGTGACAATAAATTAATTGAGAATTCAAATTAAAATACGGATATTAATAATTAAAATAGATTAATTAATTAAATAAAATTTTAGAACAAATAAAAATCAAATTAACAAAAATGAGAAAAAAAGTTTTCCGGCGCAAGATTAAACTCGAAAAAGAGTATTGGTATGAATAGTCAATATGTGATGGGTCAATTTACCTCACCATTTTCTCCTAGAGAGTATTTGAATTAGAAATAAGAAGCCAAATAATATATTTTAAAAATGCTAATATGAAACCATGGACCTTGGAAAGTATTTTTCAGGTTTCTTTACACATTCTTTAACAAGATCTGTAAATGAAAACCAAGGTTCATTTGAAGATAGAGAATCATATTTTTTGTTGGTTTTAAAAAGAAATAATGATGGAGACAAAATATATAAAGGACTGAAGGAAACCAATGAGTTTAATATATATGAACTTAATGATTTAAATATTCCTAGAAACCTTATTTATTTAGTTATTTCATTGAGATTTACTAACGAAAAAATTTCGATTAAAGCTGAAGAGTTACAACCAAACAGAAATGATAACTTATTTTGGGGTGATTGGCCACCTTCTTACTCTTGGGTTTTTTTTCTTGGAAATATTTTATTTCATGAAATAAGTCAATTTGAATTCTGGGAAAATGCTGTTATTAATGTCATTGCGTTGCATAATGGGGAATCATTATTTGAACTTTATGAAAAATCCACACGTGTTTTTAGTATTAATGGAAATTTCCAAAATAAAAAAAAAGAACCTTTAGAAACTCCTTTGGAAAGAATTCATGAAAATGAACAATACAGTTCCATTCCGAGATTATTTAATATTTTATGTGAATGGTGTGACTACTTTGGTCCAAATATAATGACCATTTTCTGGCTAATATTGGTGTTTTTTATTATTTCAATGGTAATTTTCTGTATTAATACTGTTTCTATATTTTTTTATTTTATATTAACCGATTTGTTGAATTACAAATATTCGTTTTTTAACTTTCCTTATTATTCCAAAAAAATTACTCCATATTTGATATTAATGATTCCCATAATTACAAGTATTGGTCTTATTTTCCTAAAGAGCATATTGGATGATTTTCCTTTGCCAAAACACAGACAAGAAGATTTAATATATTTTTCCAATAATAAATGGAGAAATCCTATTAAGAAACCGGAAGATTACTTAAATTTGTTTTATAATATGGCTATTCCGATTTTGATTATTTCAATATACATGCCATTAAGTAATAAAATTGAAATACTAAAAAACGAGTTTTTTAAATTTATGATACATTTTGTTCTTTCATTAATTATTTTCCAAATAATTAATAACATTAATATAAATATTGATGTATCTTGTGAGACATACGACACTTTCTGGTCATTTAAGTTACCTTTAATAATAAAAAATGTGATTTTTTTCTTTTATTGGACAATAATTAAACAAATATTAACATATTTCTATTGCAATTCAATTGACTATTTTCCTTTTACAATTGGATTAACTATACTAACGAAAAATTTATTTTCAGTAATCAATTCAATGCCATATTCCAAAAATTGCATTGGTTTCAAATTGGGGCCTAAAGAAGAAATGAAAAGACTTCCATTAGGTGATTATGTTACATACGACAATGATTTAGTTCTTAATCAACCAACTTCAAGATCCAGTCACTTTTGGAATAACTTTCTTTTTATAAAGAATAAATATACTCTATATGAAGATATGTGGCACTATAATTTATTGAACATGATAATACTCTCAATTTGTACGGAATATCCAATTATTTCATCATTTATATTGATGATAAACAGTGGACTTACTATAACTTTACTCTTTTCAAAGATTTTGACCGATTCGACAAGACCATGGCTTTTAAATATTACTTTATCTCATCAACTTTGGAAATTTATTATTGATTCTAGTATATTATTTTCAATTTCATGTTTCTCATCAACTCCAACTAGTTCAAATTTCAAAACTTATTTGTTTATTGTTACATTTGTATTGAATTATGTTAATATTAATTCAACAAAATCAGGGAATATGATTTATTTTAGCGAAAACTTAGTTTTCTACATATTTAAACTTGTTCCTCTATTCAAGTATACGAGACAGGCAATTGAAAAGAACAAAATGTCTTTGAACAAGGCAATAAACAAGGTATTAAGAATGAGAAATCCTCAAATAATAAACAATCATGATGATGATAATTTAAATCTTACATTAAATAAATTAAGAGAAAATGGATATTCTAATGTGAGAAAAATTGAGATTAAATCTCCTATAAAGGAATTATTAGAAAAATTTGAAGGTTATTGGGTTCTTTTGAGATCAAATTCTGACTCACTTCAAGAAATAAACGCAGCACTGGGTGTCTCATGGTTTATCAGAAGAGCAGTTGATAAACTCAACCCAATTGTACATTACGATGTTGACACAATAAGAGGAATAGTTTCAATATCAACAACATTAATAATGGGATTAAATAATAGAACAACATTAATAATTAATAAAACGAAAAACTTGGGTAAGAATAGTCTTGAAGAAATAGAAAACCATAGGATTGAAGAATTTAAGATGGAAGAAGAAAATAGTGATAATTTATCATTACCTCATGATGATGGGGGATTTTATAAACAATATTCGAATAAAAGAAAGAAGTCATTTGAAAAGTATATAGTTTTTGATCAACCAAATACAACTCTTGAATGGAGTGAAGATAAAACAAACATCATTTTGGAAACTAGACAAAATAGAGAAGATTTTAAAATGATTGAGACAAGAAGTATAGTTCCTTCTTATAAACTCCCATTTAAGATTAAAGGTAACGATGGGAAAATTATTGAGAATAGACGACAAGATATTTTATGCTATAAAATTATTCTTAAGGGTGGGAAAAGGAATTTTGGTAATAAAAATAATTTGCTTGTATGTTGTAGATACTTTATAAAGACCGAAATGATAAAGTCTAAGGATTCTGAATTGAATTCTAAGCAAAGTAATGAATCAAAAACAAAATCTAGCCGATCGAAGAGTTTGACTTCAGTGAATACATTAAATGAAATTCAATCAATAGAAAGTGTTAAACCAACCTTTATTGGAGAGTTAAATGATTTTCCTCTAACAATACAACAATTAATACAAGATGAAGATAGCATACTAAAAATTGTTACCGATAAAAGAACAGAACTTTTAGAATATACTCGAAAGCTAGTGTCTGAAATTGATAATGGAACACAGAAATGGTCACTTGAGAGAAATTCAAATGGAATGAGAGTGTATAAGAGAGAAATTGATGGACAGCCATTTATGAGTTGTGGAATCACTTCAATATTACTGAACTGTGGTGTTCAACAGTTCAAAATATCCTCTAGTAATGAAATTGAAAATTCAAATAAATTATGTTCAATTAAAGATATTGTAGATTATGTTTGGGATTCTAATAATAAGATGTATTATGATCCCATGGTTGAAAAGTC
Organism: Cryptosporidium ubiquitum; assembly: GCF_001865345.1. Taxonomy (NCBI): domain Eukaryota; phylum Apicomplexa; class Conoidasida; order Eucoccidiorida; family Cryptosporidiidae; genus Cryptosporidium; species Cryptosporidium ubiquitum. Next base: position 295,596 of record NW_021639820.1, on the reverse strand, counting down.
TGATCCAATCTATTATTTTAGAAATGACGAAAACATTTGCATATTCTACCAAGCATTTAAGGGACAATGGGGTGTCTCAGGAAGAGATTTTGTTGTGATATGTTATAGATTTAAACCAGACGCAAACGAATCAAATAATTTAGATGAGTCACAATATGAATATATTCTCACTCAATCTATTGAGTGGCCAATAATAAACTCATCATATGTAAGAGCTAAAAATTACTTTGCAACATATGTTTTTCGTCCAGAAGGGGAAAACAAAGTACAAACCTTATATTTCAATCAAGTTGATTTACACACCGATATATCTGCATGGATAATAAAAAGAGTAATTTTGGATCAAATGAATTCGCTAACTATGCTTAGAGATGTACTACAAAAAAAATAGAGCTCGTAGGTTTATTATTAGGTTCCTCACAAAAAATAACAAGATAATTATTATTAATAAAACTTTTAATATTTTTTTCAACGTGAATATTTTATATTAATTAAATATTTAAACTAAAAAAAGACATTTTTACTGATTATTTATTACAATAATTAAATATATTATTTAATTTTTTTTTTCGCGAAATATTAGTTTTTGCATGCAAAAGCTCGTTAACGATAATATAGATTAAAGATAAATTATTAATAAAAATGTGAAAATCATTATTTTGGTGGAAAAATAGAAATAAGACAATTAGGGGTGGAATTAAAGATAGAGATAATAAGTATTTAGTAAAACCTTATGTTTTATAAGTAATAAAAAGGATAATACTTTTTTTGTTCAATTTTTAATAGTATTATTTGTTGTGGAAGAAAAACAGCTCTCTATTAATCGTATTCTAAGAAAAAAAGATATTAAAATAGAAATTATGCCTCAATTTTATAAGACAAAAAAGTGTCCTTGGTTTGCAGTTGGAAGATGTAGAATGGATAAAGATTGTAATTGGGCACATTCCATTGATGAATTGAGACCAAGCGTGGATTTGACACGAACTAAACTTTGCGATACACAATTAAGAGAGGGTATATGCAGAAACCCACAATGTAGATATGCTCATTCGAGGAAAGAGCTCCGAGCAACATCAGATCTCTTCAAGACTTCACTTTGCGTTTATTGGATTAAAGGGAGCTGTGTAGTTGGGGATTCTTGCAGATATGCACATGGGATAGAAGAGCTCAGGTCTAAACCACAAAAAGGGGAGTTTGTTCCATTAGACGTTGAGACGCTTCCAGTGCCAATTCAGAAGATTACAGGTCAAAAACATGATTTACCAATAAATTTTGATGGAAGGAATAATTTCAGTGATAATAAATTATACCATCCATATAGTGCAATTTCAACCACATCAAGTTTAGGTTCTATAAACAAATTTGGTTCAGAAAATATTGATAAATCATTGGAACCAATGCCTTCTTTTGTTACAAGTCTTTTTAATGTTGATAATAATAGAATTGGTCAGCCTTTAAGCGAAAGAAACACGTGGCAGGCTGAAACAATACATCTTTCTAATCAATTTACACCTTTAAACCTTCTTGATATACCACTTGCATGGAGAGAGAAATCTTCCGGGCACCAAAATAATAATCTTAGCAATTTGCATGAACCATTATGTAGTATTGGATCAAATAACCAACACTTCGAGCAATTTATTAATCAATCTCATATGAATGATATGATTTTTAATCGGAATCAAATGAGTAATAAAAGGCAGCATAATAACGAGTTTGATGGAAAACTTGATTCAGTACAAACTACTAAAAGATCATATCCTGGAAGTATTGAAGAAATGTACTCTTACACGCCTTCAACTGCATCTAGCATCAGAGATAAGATAAGTCTTCACAACTTGGAAGTATAGTAAAAACTCATGAGGTATAACAATACAAGTTTAGCTTAATAAAATGTAAATGCATCTTTATAAGAAATACCTTCGGAGACCGTATTAATCATGTTACTATATTTGAGTCCAGAGATGATTTTATGTACTTATGAATAGACTATACTATAATACACTATCTCATTTGTGCTGAAATATTTTCCAGGCCATTTTGAAATGCCTTTGTCTTATAGTAGTTATATAAATCAACATATTCTTCATAGCTTATTTTTGTCAAATCCATAGGGAAGAGAATAAATACAGGGTGTGACATAAATCTGAAGTTGGGTAAAACTCTTCTCTTTCCATCAAAAGACCCATTATTTATCGACCTCATGCGGCATAAGGGAGCTATTGAATAATCTAAAATGCCTGCTCAGACAATATGTCTGATTATTTTTCAATCTTTTGTTAATTCTAAACTTAATATATTTTGTAATTTCAAAGTTCAATTAATTTAATTTGGCGCCAAAACACATTTACATGATTAAAATATTTTGGAATCAACATGATAAAACAAGAATAATTATGAATGCTCTAGAAATCACGCAAATTAATTGGTAATTATTTAATTCAGGAAGAATCTGACAAAAAGAATACAATTTTTTAAAATTCTGATTTTTTATAACATTTTTATATGTCATTAAAAACTAATATTTCAATCTTGATTTCGGATTTAATATGGAATACATACTATGATTTAATAAGCAGTATATTTTATGGTAAAAAATACCACCCGAAGTCACCGAGACCAAAATTAACAGTAAATAAGGTTATAAAGTTAGTTTTTTGGTTATTGGGATGGCTTTCAGTTACTTTTATTGTGCCACTTTGTGGGATAATCTTAGCATATAGTATCTCGCCAAGTAGAATCGACATCGTTCCTGCAGTTTTCGATAACAACTATTTGATAATATCTAAACCTCTTTTCAGAACAAACAGTCAATCATCTGTTGTAAACTTTACAACCTCTTTATCATTTCTATTCGAAATTAAATATGTTAATCGATTGTTTGTAAATAAAATTTTGATAGAAGGTGCAGAAATTGCATATATTGGAAGAATTCCTGTTGACTCAAACAATAAAAGCAATTGTAATTCAGACAATCTGGACTATCTTTTTCCTGATTTTACAGAACTTGAATATAAGAAAATACCAAGCGAAATGATCAGCTTTACTTGCACAGATGACTATACAAATTGTATTGTTGGAATTGATATTCCATCATTTTTCATCGATTCATATGATGAATATTCATATAATCATGATTCAAATTTTGGTTATTCAAATTTTGTAGTTAGAACTTTTTTTACGAGTTCACAATTTATTTCAACTCTTGTTTCGGGGCGACTAGGGTACAGATATAATCCTCTTTCTATACCGATTAAGAAATAAACTTAAAAATTAATTACTTTTTAGTATTACCAAGTTAATTTAGAATAAGTAATAGAACGTTTTAAATATAATCTATGTTTAACTATTTTTGTTCAGAAATCTAAAGAGCTATACTACTTTTCCAAAATAGTCCCTTTCAGTTTCGAGGTAAATTTCATCACTACCTTGTGGTAACACAAATCTTTCAGGCTTACTTACTGCAATGTTAATGTATTTTCCCCTACAGTACCATCCCAATGCAACTTCCTCAAATTCTTCATCATTTTCTTCCTCCAGATTCGTAAATCCAGTTGAATTCATATCGCTAAAACCAATCAGGGTTTCTGAGTCATCACTAAGTATATTTAACAGTTCTCTATGAGTTTCCGAAAGTTGAGTTATAAAGCTTTCTGGTTTTTGTTTCCAAAATCGGAAATCTTCCGGGTCATGAATATAGATAAGCTTGGTGCGACGTATTCTATTTTCATAAAATTTACTTATTCTGCAGGCTGCTGTCATTTCACAAGCTTGATCACCTGCAGATATAACATCAAATATTGGTGGCACTTCACCGGCATGCTCTAAACTATTCCCCCAACAATCTAACAATACCCTTTGAAATTCATGTAGTTTTGCATTTGTATAAAATTCCCGATATTCCTCTTCTCTAAATGGAGATGGAGGAGGTCCTTTTTTTCTAATATAATCTTCTGTTGATTTAATTTCAATATTGTATTTTTTCAACAAATCACCTAATTTCGGAAGACAGTATTTTAGATAAAACAATTCAACAGTTCTTAGTCCTGCATTTGTAATTATTACAATTTTATATGCTTTTCCAGTATTCCATAGGTCAGAAAAGAATTTTTCAAGTGTTTGAAACAATCCTACCTGAACTAATTCATTTCTAATTTGTTCTGTCAACTCATAAAGGTTATTTTCATTTTCACCGTAGTCTATACTATCTCCTTCATTGCCCATTTCACATTGAATGTTTCTCCATGTTTGCATAATCCAATTTGTGGGGATCAATGTGTTATCTAAATCGAGCATTATTATTCTACCAGAATCTTGGTTATTTTCAACATTTAAATCACGATCTAAACAAATATCATAATTTTTTGGCTTTTGAATCCCTTTTATCTCGACAAGATTACTAGAGTCATTAAAATTTTCCATATCTTCATTATCCCCAGTTACTTCAAACTGTTCATCACTTTTTTTAAATTGCTTCGTTTTATTATCCGCTATACAACTGTCATTGTTTTCATAGGGAAAAACCTTCTTTCCAGTTAAATATTTGGAATCACTGAGTTCGATACTAACATCACTTTTTTTTTTAAATGAATGGTTATCTAAATCAGGAAATTTATCTAGCTTAACATCTCGGAAGGTATTTTCACTAATTGTCATTTTATTTATTATGCCACACTAAGTTTTCAATTCCTTTTTGAAGTCGGAAGTATAATCAAATGTTAGCGAAATACCCCCTGTTTATTTCCACCTCGGTTTATTGTTCAAAAATTTTTTATTTCCAAAAATATAACTTCCTCCGGTTCTTGAATCCCAAATTATTGTACATGAAACCAAAGGATGCATGAGGACAAATGTGGGGACAAATACCCGCCACAAAATTATACTTAAATTATATATGCTGTAAAAAGGTCACAAAAGATAGTTATTTAATTGTTTAACAAATATAACTATGTAATCTAAATATTTAAAATGATTTTAAAACTTATTATAAAATGTTCAATGATAACTTATCATTCTTATTTTCTAATTATATTGAATTTGAAAAAAGGTTCTATTATTAAAATGTATAATAAACTATTAAGTTTTAAAATTAAAAATTATGAGATAAAGTTGTCATAATCTGATATATCATCGCACAATGATTTTTCTTGGAGGTCTGGACATTCCAAGCCACTCTCATTATTTTTCGTAATTATAGATCTATATCTTTTCTTATAATTCTGTCTATCATTTGGATTAGGGGTACATTTTGACCAATTTGACCACATTGATGTAACACAATCTAATGAACATGCTTTTTCATAGATGTTTGTTTCAGAATTTCCAGAAATCCAGCCTTCAAGTTTAAAAAAGCATCCTATATAGTTATAAACGTTGACGCAAACAGGGACTCCATCTTCAATAGAAACCACATCTATTTTGGGGAAAATACTTCTTTCGCCAATTGATTGATCCCATATACCATGTGACCAGGAAACACAGTCCTTATTATGAATACATTCATCTCTACATTTTTTAACATCAATATTTTGAATAAGTTTTGAACCACCACCAGGAATTTCAAACGCACTGCAACCCCATCCTAGGGTGACAATTCCATAGTCCGGACAATTTGTTGGACAGCGTAATTTGTCGAGCTTACATGACCTTAATTCACTCTTGTTTGGACAAATTTCACCAGGGAACATAGGTGAAAAAATTACATTTCTCGTACGCTCAGAATATCCTCCGCATGGCCTTGAATGAGTACACGATGACCATTGTGACCACTCACCCACAACACATGTCGTAGAGCAGTATCCAACCATTGATGTAGGTATTGATCCTGATACATATGAATCGTCTCTTGTTGAGCAGTAAGATGAGTTTGACTTTAAGGTACACAAAAAATCGGTTGCTTTCCAAGACCAGTACTTACATTTCCTATATTTTGATGAAACCGAATGCCTCATACATTCATTTGCGCAACTTATCCATGACTCAGTCTTAAATGATTTCAATTTATTTAACCCAAGACAGAAGAATCCATGAGAAACTGAACCATAACTTGGACAATTAGCCATTACTGGTTTCTGCTGCGTTGCGCAATGAGTGAAATGGATTAAGACAATGAGAAAAAATTCCAATGCAAACTGTATGTAACTAGTGGTAGACACCAACATTTTCTCATCGGAAAACTATGCAATATTTATTTTGTAATTATTTGAGTAAATCAGTCATATATAACAACTTAAAAGGCGGGGACGCAATATTAATTAAGATCTTTCAAATATATGATTGATTATTTAATTAATTTTTGTTGATAAAGACAGTGAATTTTGGAACAATTAGCTTTTCAGGAATTAAATTTCTTGAGTTATGTATTTCAGAGAATTCAACTTCTTCATAGCTTTGAATTCTATTGATTGATTGCACTATTTCTCTTTCCCGAATGTTTTGATTATATATTGAAATAAGATTTATATTACATAGTGGGCAATTCGACTTTATCTTTACCCACTCATCTATGCATTTAAAATGATAAACATGCTTACAAGGAAGTTTTCTTACAAGGTCTTCATCGTGAATATTATTTAAACATATAACACATGAATAATTGTTTTTTGATTTTTGTGTAGAACCAGACGATATAAATCCAGAGAGGGAATTGTTCCTGCTATAAATATTATATTCTCTTTTATTTTTATTTGAAAAGGAGCCATACTTTTTTACAGGAGCAATTTTTGAAAGCTCTTCAGTGCTAATTATTTGCGGAACTATTGAATTTCGGTCGGAAATACGAATTGAAAAGTTATTCCTATGCCGAATAATATTTCGATTAGCCTCGAATTCACACGGTATTCTTCTACAAAAAATTAATGCAAAGTTGCAAAAAATAATGGCTGCTAAAAGGCATACGGAAAATGCGATTAACATTGCTAATCTATTCCTTTAATAATTACTATTAGCATTTATTCCTAGAATTTAAATATAAAAAATTAATTTTTCTCATGATTCAACGTCGTAAAGAAAATGAGGGTGACGTTTGGGATAGATTACATTACAAATTTCAGTTAATATTATTTTGACGATCAAGTATTTAAATCTGGCAAATAATTTCGGAATTAATAAAGTAATTTAGTAATGTCAAAATATGTTTTACCGCCTTAAGCTAGCATAAAAATTATAAAAAGTTTGTGCGTAAATGTAATTAAATACTAGCGTGACCACATAAATAAAAATAGCTGATAAGCAGAACTACATATGATTCAGTAAACGATTGTAAGCACTGTCTTTTTCATCCTTATACCTATTAATTATGAAAGGTATTCGACGCAAAAAGAAAAGAGTAAGAAATACCGACGTTAAGGAAAACCATCATACTTTCAATGAGGAGAAAAAAAACTATAAAAAATGTAGGGCAGTGAGAAGCGTGCAATATTCGAATGTTTTTCTGAAAAAAACGTTTCAAAATAAAGCCAAATTTGAAATGGAAGATTGGATCCAATTATTTTTAAAATCATTAATCGTTAAAGACTTTATGAGTACAATCCCACATTTCAGAATATTTGAAAGAATGTTAAGTATCACTTCAAAGCATATTACTGGTTCTAAATTGAAGAGTTTTTTTGCAGAGTTTATTAGCAGAATGGAGGCTCTTGATATTTCAGTAATACCATTATTCTTTGAATGGTGTTATGTATTATATAGACAAAAATTAAATCTTTCAAAAAACCAAATAAGAAAAAACATAAGACATGATATATTGAGAGATGCTCTCGTTGGAATAGTATCCGGAAAAGCACGAAACTACATTATTATGCTAATCAGCTGTGATTTGGAAATCAGTACCAAATATTTGTTTCCAAATAGTCAAATCTCGAATTGGAAAGAAGAATTTGAAGAATATTTTGAAGACAAATATTCCTTAAGAGATCTAAGGGATGATTTCTGGAGTTTTGCACTACAAATTTTCAAGTCATTGGCTGAGGAAAATTCAATTCACGATTCTTTGTTTGAATTTATATTACACAATGAAAGAACTTGCCTATGTAAAATTGATGATTGGATAATTGAAAATTTGAATAGAAGTACCCAAATTGAGTGGTTTAAAGAGAATTCTAGTTTTCTTTCAAATAACAAGCTCTTGCTTATTCTATTCAGCTCCTTTATCAATTTTTTCCCATTTACACTTGAATTTTTTCCCTTAACAATCGAGTTGATTTTAAATACGAAAATTGAAAAATGTAATACAAAAACTCAACCTAATTATAACATCAAAAGTGAACATTTGGATTGTTCTTGCGTCCATAATAAGATTTCATTTAACTCATTTAATGAAATATATAACTTAATGATGTATTTGATTTCATCATTTATTTTTATTTACTATGGTATTGAATATGAACAATTTGATGAGTTCAATTTAATATATGAAGAGTCATTTAATATACTTCATTACTTGACCAGCAGTGGCAAGAATTACAGCTCCTCATTTTATAAATATGATATATCCAATCATTTATTTCAAATAGAACAACTCATTAATCAATTTAGAAAGCACCCAAGTTTAATAGTTAAAGTGCAAGAATTTAGTAACCAAATAATTAATAATAACAATTCTTTTATAATTTTAGTATTTAAATCAATATTGAATATCTACAAGTTCAGAAATAAACAGGACAACTTAATTAATAATGAAAACTATAGGAAAAATGAGATATTTGAAGAGATATTAATAACACTATTATTCCTTGTCATACTAAATCCAAATACAAGTGATGACGCAATTCTTTATCTATTTAATAGTATTTATGAGGAACTATATTCATTTGGATTCTTGTTAATTGGGAGTTGCATGACTCTTTTATACAAAAAGGATATCTTTCCAGAAGGAATATCCAAGAGAGTTCAGCTGAACATTTCAAATTTTAGGAGTATTCATTTGATCAATTCTCGAAATTTTCCTTATATACAATTTATGAATTGCATCTATCATTTAATTTCAAGAAATATTGAAAATTTTAGGGTTATTAACATGATTTTTCAATTGTTGGAAGGCAACTATCTTCAGTATATTCGCAACGTTCCTCAAATAATTGATTCAAAAAAAGATAGAGAAGAAAACAATTTGTCTATAAATATTTCATTGACATTAACATCCATCTACATGAAACTGCTTGAATTTTTTCATTTAAATCCTTCACTTTGCAAGTTATTCTTCGAAATGAAACATTACATACGAAAAAGTGGTTCCATTAATCAAAAGACTTTCGAAGATAGTGATTTTACCAATCTAACCAAATTTAATCCAAAAGTTTCATTGTTAAAAGTTTTTAATCAATTATTAGCAAGTAAGGAGCCTTATATTTCTAAAAACTTTTTTTGTGAACCAGAAGATAAATTAATTGGGAGCTTTCAAAATATTAATGCTTCAAACGATCTAAATATTTTCAGGATGAATTACACTACAATGATACATTTACTTGCAATTCTTTACATTCCAGTTATAAAGCGAGTGAATATGTCATTATATAAATTCAAATATTCAATTTATCCTTCCAAATATATTATAGGAGAAGATACTTACTTTAATGACAGCGAATGCGAATTTAATGATAAGATATTTGAAATCGAACATCAAGGAGTGAGCATACCAAAACAATTTTGTATAGAATTTTTGGAAGAAGTTATCAATTATTGTAAGAATCTTGGTATAGAAAGTCCTTTTGACATTGATAGGTTCATCTTAAAAAATGCATTTGATACTTCGAGCATAAATATAAATGGCCAAAGTATTTCGAGTTTGATTCATACATGCGAAAATGATAAGAACAAAAAAAAGTGTTTCGTATGTTGTATTGATTCATATGCTGAATATTTAGGTATTATCAATGCATTTCAGTTAATTGGAGAAGAAGCATACCAAAATTATTATGTCTCTAAATCATGGGTAAATCATGCAATAATTATCTCCATTGTTACGATTATTAATAGTAATATAAATATTGACGAAACGAATGGAATTAATCTATCAGAAATAAAAACTTTAATTAGACTTTCAAATAAAATGGAACATTCTTTTTACAATAATTTAACTTTTGAATTACTAAAAGAATTAATAAATATACTAATTAATGAAATTAAAGATGACACTGTTATAATTAAAGAGTCAGGCGACCCCCAAAGAATTCTTTTTAGAAGCTTGATGATATATCTATTAATAGTCATGTCAAGAAATGAAATTGGGAAAACAATATTATCAAACATTGATTTTCATCATTTACTTGTGAGACTTTGCTATTTGTTTTCATTTAGAATTGAATGCCTTGCTACTAATATTTATAAAAACATTGAAACTCACGGGACAAATGAATTAATTAATTCATTTGATGGAATTTACACTCCAAATATCAGAAGAACTCCTAATTCAAGTAATGGTGATATTAATGATGGAAATATTACTCCATTAACAGTAACATCAAAAAAATCATGTAATACAATCACTCCAACAAACAAAAAAAGAATAACACCAATAATTGTTTCAAGAAATGGCTCCGCTAACGGGAAGTCTATTTCTATGATAGATGAGCACACCAATAAAAATACAAATGGAATACCTAACCTGGCTTTGAAGGATGACACAAAATCATATTCATGCATTTTTCACCTTAAAATTATTTTAAACGCAATAAATGTAATCAGAGAATTGATCCCTCAAAATTTAAACACTGTTGATAATAAAAATGATTTATTAAGAGAGAAAAATAACGGAATTCAAGATTCGAGTACAGAATTTGTTTTAAATATAATGGAGGGAAGCTTATTTTTTTTGTTGCCATCAAATACAATTTCTAAAAGGTCAATCTTTAACTGCAACATAATTGGAACTAATAATGAATTCAATTATCAGGGTTTGAACACAATTCATGAAGGTTCAGAAAGCAGTGAAGCAGAAGAAATCGATAATTTGAGCGAAATAGATAAACAAAGTTCTCAGCTTAGAAATACAAAATTCAAAATATTTATGCCAACAAATATCCCATATTTGTTAAATGATGATGATTTCTCAAAAGATTGGTACATGGAAATAGTAATTTACTTAATTAAGTTTATAATCAATAATACTCAATTAGTTAAAGATATTTCAAGTATTATTACTGATATTGCTTCAAGAATAACACTTTGGAATCGCAGAGATAATAAGTTACTCATATTTAACGTCTGTGTTGAAGTTTTCAAATTTTCCTATGATTATTTTTACGACGAGCTTCCAGAAATTTCTCTTTGTATGCTTAGGAATTCTGGCTTCCAATTATTACAATCTATTAAATTTGTTTTTGTTGCAATTCTGGATCAAAATTCACTTCTAGTCGACAATACTTTAAACGATTTACCTTCAATAAATGCAATGATTGAGCTTGAATCTCTTCACAGAGTAATATTTGTTTTTAATAACTTGGTTGGAATTTTTGAGATTTGTTTCCAAATTCTTTTTTTCAATGGAAGTAGTGTAACTGATAGGGACAATCTATGGCTTAGAAACGCTATAAATCTGATTGAAATAGGTATTGAAACACTTAGTGCAGAGCTATCAAAGATGGAAAGAATTAAATTACCTCCAAAAATGGACGATGATTCGGAATTCTTGGATGGAGATGAAAATATTACCAATTACACAGAAGATTTGGAGGAATTAAAGTACGCGTTTTCAAAAGAATTATGGAATGGTATGATATTAGAATGCAACAAATTGTTAAGAGAGTGCGAATATGTACATAGTTTAATAAGTTCTAATTGGTTTGACCCAAATAGTTCTGAACAATCAAGTTCTAACAAACAAAACAAGAATTGTAACATAAAAGAAATAGATGATGACCTTGACAATTTTATTACATTCGAACAGTGTGACGAAGGAATTCTCCAAGAAAATGAGTCATATTCAGATATTAAATTAACTCCACACTGGAATACGTTTATTAAATCGTTATTTTTGTAGAAAATTAATGCTAATTATATGATAATTTGAGAATTTCCTATTACTTTTTCTTTTTTTTCCGATAACGCGCTTAAAAATAGTGGGGATTGCTTTCATGAAACTATCTAAAATTTTGCCCTTTAAAACATCAGAAAAAAAGACATTATAGTTACTTATTTTGACATATGTATTCCTATATAATAATTAGAACAGGATTTTAATCATTATAAAGCTCTCTATCATCTTTAGTTTTCCCGAAAATGTATTTTTTAGTAAAGTTATTGGCACAGATTATTACAAGAACATTTTTTAAAAATGTTACTGTTTTGGGTAAAGAGAGAATACCTCTATATGGGCCAGTTTTATTTGTTGGGAATCATATGAACCAATTCGTGGATGCAGCAATGCTGATCGCAATTTTTCCACGTCAAATACGATTCTTAATGGCAGAGACATCCTTTAAAAGACCAATAATTGGAAGGTTAGCTCAATCTGCAGGTTGCATTCCTGTTCAAAGGCCCCAGGATTTAAGATATAGAGGGATAGGTGGTTTGGCTTGGAATAGTTCAAGTGATGTGAGAATTAGAGGCATTAAAACAAGATTCAAAATAGATGCAAAATTCCAAGATACATTAATAATAGAAGATTTGGGAATAACAAGAAAAGTATTAGAAGTTGTTTCAGACGATGAGATTATCATCGATAAGGAAATAGGTGTGGAATACTCGGCCACTTATACAGATGGCTTTCCTTTTTTCATAATGCCAAAAATTGATCAAAGCACAGTCTATGAAGAAGTTAGTGATGCAATGAGAAATGGCCATTCAATAGGTATTTTCCCAGAAGGAGGGTCTCATGATAGGACAACCCTTCTTCCACTTAAGCCAGGTGTTGCAGTTATGGCTCTTTCCTCTGTGTTAGAGGGAGCTGAGGATCTACTAATAGTTCCTGTGGGATTGAATTATTACGAGCCACACAAAACACTCTCAAGTGCTGTTGTAGAAATTGGTCAACCAATCCCAGTTACGCTGGAACTAGCTAAAAAATATGAGGATTCTCCATCAGATGCGGTTAAGGAGCTTTTGTCTATGGTTGAAAAAGGAATGAACTCTGTATTACTTTCTGCAAGAGACTATACAACTTTAACTTGTATCCGTCTTTGTGTCCAGTTATATCCTCCAGATAGAACTGCTCTTTCTCAAGATAATTATTATTTACTTCATCAATTATTTTCACAGTTTTTTTGGGCATTGCATGATGATCCAGAGCTTGAGCATTTGAGAAAAGATTTATGCGAATATGAGGATACTATTAATCACTACGGAGTCCCCGATAGAGAGGTTTGGCAGCTTAAACAACCAGTTTATGAATGTATTAAACTAATGATCACTAAGTTCCTTCTTTTAATTCTTGTTAGCATAGTTGGTGGTTCTTTCTTCCCTTTATGGGCACCAATAAGATATATTCCTGCATTCATGGCAGAGAGACACAGAAAGAAAGCATTAGCTAATTCAAAGGTGAAAATCAGGGGGACGGATGTATTGGCGTCATATAGAATTCTTGTAATTATTGCATTACTACCATTGCTCACAGTTTTTTATGGCCTATTCTTCTCATTAACGTTTATGAATGGCCAGAACTTAAATACTAAAATTGCGACAGTTATAGGTGCCTTTATTGCATTACCTCCATTATTCTACATTTCAAGAGTTTCTTTTGAAATGATAATGCCATTAACAAAAAATATCCGTACTTTATTCTATGTTGTTGTTTCAAATGTCAATTATCTTAGAGGTAATGAAAGAACATTATTACACATGAGAATTAAATTGCAACAAAAAATCAGAGATTTAGTATACACAAAAGGTCCACAAGTTTCTTCAAGTTTTATTCATAGTTTTACTACAGTTGTCCCAGATGCTGTTATTCAGGCTGACAATAAGAGAATAAATTATTCTCTTGGGGAGTATGTTCCTGTGTTAACACGTGCCAAGTACGATGCAAGAGAAGAGATACTATGATTAAAAGAAGTCTTATTTTATTATTGATTTCTAGCTAAATTAAATTCATTATTAAATTTTTTTAATACCATTAGTTTCTATAAGTTTTTTTATAATAACTTTTAATATATTTTTAAACTGTCCAAGTGATATTTTCAAGTCCTTGTTTTTCAATTTAAATAATAATTTGTGGGAGATTTCAAGGAAAAAGCTGCTGTTATATTCTAAGCATGGATATTGATCAACATTAATTGTTTTACATTTTGAGTAGAAGAGTAAATTTGAAACAGATTTTCTCCAAGTATCAAATTTTACATTACATTCCAAGTCAAATAAAAATACTTTTGGATATTCATATAAAGAGAAAGAAATAATTTCTTTGTCATAAAATAAATTTGTATCGATAGTTGAAAATAATTGTTGTTTAATTGAATAGTAAAATTTTGATAGAAATATTATTCCATCGTTATTAAAAAATAGTTCATTCCAAACTCTTAGTTTTGGATTATCTTCTAAATCTAGTAAATATATATTACGTAAGTCTATCCAATTATTCACAATATTTTCTTCAGAATCAGCATTATCGTTATTATATTGTAAATCTTTATTAAAGCAATAATTAAATAGAAAAGAAGTAGAGTCAGGTATCAGTATAAACAAAAGTAAATATGTGATCACCACAGTACGTTTTAAAGAGACATCTCCAGATTCAATAAAATCTTTATATAAGAAGTTCAGAATTTCTGATTCGGCTGATTCATTTTTCAATGAATATAAATAATAAAAGTTAGCCAAATATATCAGTTCATAATTGATTTCTTGGATTTCAAGATTCAAATAAAATTCGTGAATAATTTTGATAGAAAGTTTGTTTTCAAGTATAAGTGCATCCAGAAAAAGTGGATGAATGCTTTTCAATAGATTTGAAATGATACTTTTCTGATTAATTGAATTCAAAAAATCGTAGATAGTATTTATTAAAAGTTTAAATGAGTTTATAATTGGGTTATTATAGAATCTATGTAGTTTGTAGGATATCTCTCCCAATGACTTAATTAAAACATCTATTTTAATATTAATTAGAGGTTTTTTAAAAATAGCTGCTGAATTAAAAACTGAATTTAAATTAACAAATAGTGTAGTAATTTGCATTTCAAAACTCTCCAAATTTGACAATGTATCAAAAATATTAATTATAAATTCGTGTAACTGAGAAAAATTTGAGTCACTTGTAAATAAAATAACTCCAACAGTTCTCGTGAATCCGAGCATAATTAAGTTATTGAATTTTGACTTCTTAAAAATATTAACCAATGAATAACCAAATTCAATGACTTTAGGTGCAAAATTATTATTTGAGCTCAAATAAGAAATTAGAAATTTTGTAATCAAAGTGATAAACCATTCTAATATTAATTTATTTTCATCATCTTCACTTTTTAATAAAATCAAATCACATAATGGTATGATTATTTGGAAAAAAATAATATCAAGTGAGTTTGATATGTCAAAATTTGTGAACTTATCACAAATCTTTGTAGTTTCAAACAGCTCAATAATAACACCAATCATTACTAAATCTTGCAAAACAATATCTCTAAAATTCAACTTTTTATTATTAAGTTGTATATTTTCTATTTTATTCTTTAGTCTGAAAGTATAGCTATCCAATTTTAAAATTGATACAAAAAATAAAGTGTTTTTGTTTAACATTTTAATATCAAAGTATTTTTCTTTGTTGTGAAAATTGAGTTTATTTTCTAAAGAAGTAGATAAATTGATCGTTTGAAATGATAATAGTAGTATGCATATACTCATCTTTATTGGATCATTAACACAGGATTGTAGTAGCAAATCAATATTTGAATATTTGTCGAATAATTTTACATTTTTATTTTCAGTTTTAATACTAGATAATTGGTTTTTATGAATTATTCCACATATTTCATTTAATATGTCAAAATTGTTTAGGGATTTGTTATATAAGAAGGATATCCAAGGGACCCAGTAATATCCCTTTAATAACTTTATGCAGGAAATAATAAATGCCTGATTTTCATTAGAGCTATTTTCATAAAATATTGTTGAAATGAGATATTTGACAATATTCATATTCACAACAGTATATTCTTCAATCATGAATATTTGCTCATTCTTCAATATTTGCTTGCCATTAGTGGAGATCATTTTCTTCAGATAATAATTTACAAATGAAAAACAAAATGCTCTAATTAAACCCAATTGAAAATTAATTTCTTGTGTGACTCCGTTATTAAAGTGATTAATACTGTCACTTAAAATGAAATAATGGTTAATATATTCAAATATTTGATATACTGTGAGCATTTCATGTTGAAACAATTTAACTGCAGATGCTGTTCGGAAAACCAAATTAGCAATATTTTTTGGATCATTGTTCATAGAAAGATAAAGATAAAGTAAATGGTCCAACAATTTGTCCTTCTCAGAAAAACTATCAAATGCAATATCAAAAAAGGAAAAAACACCAAAAGTATAACTATTTATTAGATTTGCACTTGATGTGACACAGATCTGTTCTAGAAGCTGATTTTCAGTTCCATAATTCGTATAAATGTTAAAATTATCCTCATTAGCAATTGTGAAATATTTATTTAGTATATCAAGATGGTTAAAACCGTGTTGATGCAAATGTTTCAATAAGCATGAAACAAAATCTATGGTGTTAATTTCTTTATTTATATAATATTGTTGTTGAAAAGCTTGAATAAGTGTGTTTCTTTCAATAGTTAATGGTTCCTTTGCTATGAAATACTGAAGTAAGCAGTTTTTGTTTGAAAAATGTTTATTTATCATTATATCAGAATTAACAAATGTAATGAATAGTTTGTTCGGTAATATTTCAAGATTAGCAATTTCCGAAATGTAACTTTCATATAAGTGATTTAGTATGTCATACCTAAGAATCACAAGAGATGATAAAAACAGTATTAAAATAGCTTGGTTTTCAATAAAAAGTTCATCAAATAATTGTTTTTCACCATCTCTAATAAGTTTACATTTCTTGATTAAATCAGAATTTTCATTAAATATTGAGTCCAAGTTATTTACTGAAGGTAAGTACGATAGTAACAAAAAAAAAAGAAATAAAGTTTCTTGTTCTATGTTGCTAGTAATTTTGTTGTTTTTTGATCTGGGAACTAATTCAACGAAAATAAACTCTAATTGATTAAAATATTCCTTTAATATTTTAATGAATTGAAATATCATTTGCCATTGAAATGTTGCACAAGAAATAAATTTAATATTACGAATAAATTTAAATAAATCTTTTAATACATTTATTTTGAATTCTTCAATATTAATTTGGTCAATATTCTTCATTACCTCGATTCTAACCTGCTTTGAATTATATAAAAAAAGTCCAAGAATTTCCTGTATATAATAGTTATGAGTAGTTTTTGCCTTAATTGATTTCAATTTATTCATTATTAATTCACTGGATTCTTTAATATTTGAATTACCTTCTATACTTTCAAGAAAAGTATCTTTCATGGCAAAATTGTCTTCTATTGTGTTGTATTTAATATTCATATTATACATGCCAAATTGTTGATTATTTGTTTGTTTTTTAGAGAAAAAAATTTCATTTACAAGTTCAAAATTCAAAATAGTTTTTAAAGGACTCGATATATTTAATAAAAAGAATTGCAATGTATTAAAGTCAATCCTATTACATTTATGCATAATGATGATAAACTGTTGTAAAATATCCAAAAGATCAAAGAAGTTACCGATTTCAGCTGAAAAACTTAATTCAATACACCATGATAAAAAACTCTTTAAAGTAATATCCATATTTATATGTTGGTAAAAAAAGTCAAGAATAATTTTTGAAAATATACTAAGACAATAAACTGATTCAAGTCCTGCTTTATCCCTGATAATTTTTGTTAACATGGACAAAATATAAAACAAATTATTAGGGATTTTCTTCTGATAAGATTCATTTTCTGAAGGCCATTTTTGATCAATATAGAGCCCAAAAAATCTAAGAAAGCTTGATAAAATTTCAACAGGGTATGTACTATTATTAGTTCCAAAATTTTGATTATTAATAACTTTCAACTGGGTAATATTGTTTGGCAGATTAAAATCAATAATCAAAATATTAGAATGAATTGCAAGAAGAATTTTAATACATTTATCGTAGTCAATAATTCCAAATTTGCATAGTTCGATTAAACAATGAAGTGAATACGAAACAACATCTTTGTTACTTGAGTTTAATCCATTTTGTATTTTTCCAATAATAACTTCATCAACTATATCAGGTTTATACCTTATAACACAAAATAAAATCTTGATTCCATTTTGATATTTGTCTAAAGCATTATTGGTATTGGAAAGTTCGGAATCAATCTGATTAATTAAGAAACTCTCTAACTTTGAATATGGCAATTCACCTTTTAAAAATAAATAGTAAATTTTCTCTAAAACTTTTGTTTTAAGTTGATTTTCAGCAGATATTATTTTATTATATACAATAGGAATCGTGTTTTTGTTATTACCAAAAGAAATTATTGAATAATGAAGAGAATCAGTAATTGTATCAATTTCACTAATTTGTTTCGATTGTCTCAAGATAAATTCATAGATAGGAAATAATGAATCAAATATCTTAATTTGGTACTTATTGTTGAATATTAAAAACTTTTGAGCAAGTTGGACTATTTCTTGACAATATTTTGGATTTTTACTTTCAATATACTTTATTATCCTTTCTATAAATATGCTAATAATTGAAAAACAATATATTTCATCGTAAATATAGTTGTTCACCAAGTTATTTTCCAAAAAATAACGTATTTTAACATAATTCAATGCTAAATAGAGCCCATTATAAATTATGCTGATCGCCTCATTCTTGATATCTTCAGTATTATTGTCCCATTCGTTTTTAATGAATTTCTGACTATTTTCAGTCATTAATGTATTGATCTCATCATAAATATCTTCTCCAGAAAAATGTTCAGATGAAGAATAACTAAATTCTATACTTTTAAGTTCCTCAATCCCATTGAATTTGAATTTCTCCTTTAATATCTTTTTTGAATAACAACAAAACGGATCATTTTCAATTAAATCGCCTTTAATATGATAAACTAATGCGGATATTAAAATAATAACGTTAATGTCATTGAAATTTTTTAAAAAAAGTTCTATTACTTCAACAAGAACTTCAAACTCAGAAATATCTTTAGATTTATATAATAATATTGTAAGTATAATAAACATGAGATCTTTAATTTTATCCAGTTTTCTGTCAATTATCCCATTGATCCCTCCATTTTCAAGAGTTAATTTTAATAATCTAATCATTTGGATAGGATCTCCCAAATTATTAGATGTTTTCTCTTCTTGTCTTGAGTTCTCTATTATGGAAGATAGAATTATCAGAGACAAAATGATAAAATTGGTTTCTTTTTGAATATTAATATGAGGGATGATAGTAATCAAAATATTAATCAGCGAAAACTCGCATCTATTATTCACCATCATTAGATATAGAATATCAATAAATCTGGAATTTATTTCATTATGTTGACAAGGTGAGTTATGTAAGTTGAATGTTATTATTTTTACGTTAATAAAATTAAAAATATTTGATAAAGTATTTATATCAATAATAGGAAGAATAATTAAAAGAAATTTGTGTAGTAAATCATATTCTTCCATGTCAAAACAAATTCCTATCATGTTATTTATACATTGTCTATTGTGAAATAAAAAGTTGATAGTTTCATTAATTATTTGCATGTCGTTTTTATATTTATTTACTATTCTCTCCAACAGTGGTCTAATTACATTTGCTGGAATCAAGTATTTGGAGTCTTCGTTTTCAACCCCACTAATAATTATGGATGAAAGTCTCCTAATAATATCAAGTTCATTGTAACAACATGAATTTAAAAGAGTGGTCATAGATTGAAAACGAATTATATTTGGAAGGTCTAAAATATGTGGGATGTCTGAGACAAAATGATCCAAATTTTGAATTCTGGAATCTACTGTTGAGTATGCTATCATGCTCATTAGTATCTCCACTAAAATTTGTTTAACATTTTCTAGTGAAGGTTTACTCTTGCATTCATCCAAAAGTATACCAATATTTGTGACAGCCGTCTGTTTAAGTATCAGCTCATTTTCTCCAAGCTTTATTATTGAATCTATTACCTTTCTTTTAATTGCTTTGAATTGTGATTTGCTATCCATAAGTAAAACTTCAACTATTGAATTTACCATAGCATTAAAGCGCCTTTTTTTTTTTTTTTTAAGTTAGTATTTAGATTTACATAAAAGGCATGTTAAATTTTATTATATTTTAAATTAAATAATTATCTTACTCAAAAGTAATGAATAAGACAGACAAAGTCAAGTATAGTTAGTTATTTACTTAATATGAATGACAAAGAACACAATTCATCGAGGTAATTTTGACCCGTTTTGAAGTGTACTTTTAATTAAGTTTTAGGGTAAAAAAACTTGGAAAAAAAACGAAAAAAAAACCTATCAAGCAGGAAAAGTTTATGAAGAGGAGACCGGGAATTAAGCTGGAAACTCCCAATGATATAGACTCAAATACTTGGGATGAGCTATGTGTTTCATTATATCCATCATGGTGTAAGCAAAGTCGTGGGATTATTTTGGCAAAAAAAAATCACGAAACTTTGGAGTGGGATGTAAAAACATCGTTACATCCAAATGTAGACAAATTTATTTTCGAGGAAATTCAGGATTTTTTTGATCAAAATAATGAAGATAATAAAAAACAGCTAAATATTGACCTGTGGGGAAAGCAGTTTAACATGAGAAATACAGAACCTGATGTTAAAGCTTCCGAAGTTATATGGCTAGTAGATAGTTTAAATAGTTTTGGACTAGCAATAACTTTGGTTGAAGATTTAAGTGCAATATTTTTTTATGAGGTAAAAAATGAAGGGGAAATTGACAAAGACAAAATATTGAGTTTTGTTAAATTAATAGTAAGAATGACATAAAGGAAAAATTTAATATATAAAAAATAATATATTTGTATCTTAATTTTTAAATATTATGTATTTTTCTTTTTACATTTTTACGATTACTTGGAACTTTCCCACCCGAAGAGATCCCTTTGACAATGTATTTTTTTTTGCAAATATATGGTCTTGAAGTACTGAAAAAGTAATTTTGAGGAAGCATCATTTCAGTAAGTTGTAAAGCATTTACTTCTGATAAAGTACTTGAAGGTATCCAACACGGAGCAGTTATAACAACACTGTTTGACTGATAGTTAATGTGATGTACTATTCCAAATCCAATACAGGGTAGAATAATCTTCGTGTCTAATATATCTAACTTTTGACTATCTGCAGAAAATTCTGGAATAAATTTGTGCTGCTCATCATTAAATATACATAAAGCTACTATTGAATTAGTTAACCTAGCTGGAATGTGAAATTTCAATTGTTCACTCAACAAGGTCGTACTTGGACAGGGAATAATGCATATAGAGTTAAATGGAAAATGAACAGTTTTGCAAAAATACTGAGGAATGCACTTTTCCACAGAATAATATCCCATATATTCATCAAAAAAACTAAGAGGGTTGACATTCTTTTTTATTTCGTCTATTTGTATATTATATGAAAATAAATCACTTAATGTATTTACAAATACTGTTGTTTTTAAGTGATTATTAATTAAAAATTCCTTGTTTTTAATATTTTTCACTAAGTTCAGGTCAAAAGTTGGAAAAGAGAAGAAGTTTGTCTGATTAAAATAATTATCTTCATTATTTTTAGTCATTGGCTCAAACTCTTTTGTAAACCCAATATAAACATGATTTGAAACATCAATACAAAATGCAGTAATAATTGAAGCGATTTCTAACCCAACGCCGGTGATCCACCCAGGCATGTTTAGAATGAGAGTTATTTTCTTCTCTTCAATACTACTGATGTATTCAAAGCATTGTTTTAGCCCTTTCAAATACCTTAAAGGGTGAATAATAGGACTGTTTCCCCCTATATAAAACATTACTTCCGGCAAAATATTAATATTTTTTGAGTTCCCAATAAAAATATCTTTTATATCCCATTTAACTAATTTAACACAACTCATTGGCGATATTAAGGGTTGGCCCAAGTCACAGTCTAAAATATAAACATTATTGTTTAAACACCTGTTATCATTTAAAATTTCTTTTGCAATATATAGAGAAAACGTAGTTTTTCCACTATTTTTTGGCCCAATCAATATGACACTATTAATCTTACATGTTTGTTTATTGCTCTCTTGGAGTATTAGATTTGAAAATTCCCTCCAGTCAAAAGGAAAAACAAATTCTCTGCTCATATTTTATCAATCAAACTCATAATATACTTGCCCGAAACCCTTATCGAAATATTACTCCAAATAAAAACTTATTACTTTACGTACTTTTTTATCTTAGTGAAGGTGATAACAATTTATTTTAGTTAATCAAAAAATTGTTTCAAACCCGGCGGTAAGTCAATTTTTACTTCATCAGAAAATAAATTATTTTATTCTTAGAAAAATATTTTGTTAATTAGTATTATCGGAATGTGCGCTTTTATTCCATTTTTAGTAATTTATGTAACTACATGTAAAAGTAGTTGAGGGTTAAATCATGCAAAAAACTTATTCTTTTAATGCATGTTTACAAATTAATTTTTTTTTGTATATTTAGCTTTAAAATTTGAATATGATATTTTACTCTTTATTTATTATATGTCAGTTAATTAATGGGTTACTAGCGATTGAGTTGAATAACATTAATTCATAGTAAGTCATTATAACAATATTAAATGTTGAAATTAACTAAACAAAGTTCTGCGGTGTTAAATGTCGAGCAAGATAATGAATTATTAGCAGATAAAATAAAATGCAGTAATGATTTCGAGATTAAATTAAAAAATAATGTGTTAATAAGTACAAAAGGGAGATTTAAGTGTTTTTATCCTATTCAGCTCCTAGATAATTCAAATACAACCTTGTATTCTTGGAATTCAAAAATTGAAAGTAAATGTAATTATATTTATTTCAATATAATTAAAAGATCGAATTATGAAAAAAAAAGTAATCTGCTTAGAAGTATATTATTTAATAATTCTTGTAAAAGTATAGTTTCGATCAATTTAAATGGTTGTAAAGTAAATAAAAGAGAAACTGTAACAATTAAAGAAAATATGTCAATTATTCACCAAATAAATAAATACAAGCTAATAATTAAAAACATTAAATTCAAAACAAAAATAATAATTGGGATAATAATTCATATTATATTATTTTTGTTTGCATTTATATTTGCACGAAATAGAAACTGTCACAAAATGACAATAAAAATATATACAGACGCAAAAACGGAAAGTTTTGAAATAAATTCTGCATGCGAAGTCACGACAAAGGTAAGATTTTTTATCCATACAAATTTAATAAAACTTAATATTGTCTCTTTGTAACAATATAGGACCTGTTGAGTATTTCAAAAATAAGTGGTAATTCCAATCTCATTATGCTAATGGAGTAAAGATTGACATTGTGCTAAATGGCGCGAAAGTTTTCCAATATTAAAATTAAGGTTCAAATCATAAAAAACTGTACAACTAAAAAACTCTGAATGATAGAAACAGATAATGAAAGAAAAGTCTATTTCTCGTTCTGAAGAGATTTGGGAAAAACAACCATCAACTAATGAAGGTATGCTAGATGGGTTTATACACATACATGAAATAGATATTGACAATAGTTCATATTTTATTGAAACTTTAAAAAAGAAGCTTGGTATGAAAGCGGATGAGCTTTTTGAATACGGAATAGATGGGGGCTGTGGAATTGGGCGTGTAACACCGAATTTAATGAAACACTGTAAAAAGATGGACTTGAATGAACCAATTCTTAAACATTTAATGGTTGCAAAAAAGAACAACCCCGATTGCATTGAATTAATTCATTCAAAACTTCAAGACTTTAATCCGGCTAGTGGAAGATATGATTTTATTTGGATCCAATGGGCATTACAATACTTATCCGATGATGAGTTTGTGGATCTTCTCATAAGAATCAGAAATTCGTTCAACAATGGTGATGAAACAAATAGAAACAAAACTAGACGGGTTGTATGTATTAAAGACAATGCAGATTCTCATGAGAATGAAGTAGATCCCGTTGATGAAAGCATTATTAGGACAGAAAAAAGCTTTCTAGAAATTTTCAAAAGAGCAAACTATAAATGTATATTAAAGATGGAGCAAACATTTCTTCCATCTTCATTTAAGCCAATAATTTCATTTGCAATTGTACCATGTGAATAAGTAATAAAAAAATAGATTTAATTTAGAAGATTAGAATTAATTTACACTAAGTAAATTTTAACTATTTTTTCCTATATATTTCAAAGAAACGTTGTTCTATTAAATGCAAATCTGGATGACAAATTACTAGTGAATGTAATGGATTTCCGAAATCAGTATCAGAAAGCTCACTAAGTGTACCTGAAACGATTTTCTGGTCGCTTGAGCCAATTCTAGCTACTCCTATTGCTATTGATTTAGGCGATATAACATTTTGTTTAAGTTTATCCTCTAAAATAAATAATTGAGAAATGGCTTGATTAATTGTCATGAACCTAGGAGGTTCAAAAATAGGTCGATTCCTCATCATATTTTCAATCGTTTGCTCCTTAACTTTTATATCAAGAAGACATAGAGTATGTAGTCCTCTCTCTATGTTAGCCTTGATTTTTTCATAGAAACTTGAAGGTTGCCAATTTTCATCAAAAAATGGAATTGAAACCACTTCACCAAAACGGTAAACTTGTAGTCCAGTGCACCCTATAGCAGATATAATACTTGCATTGTGTATTACCTCAACTTTGACATTTTTTTCGTGAGCCCTTAAAACTAGATCAGAATGGGTTGTTGCACAAAAAGGATCGCCTACTACTAATAGCACTACAGATTTGTCCCTAGCTTCTTCAATCATATTATCGCAATTTTCTTCTATCATTTTACGATCTGCTTCTATCAGAGGTTTTCCATTCGTAAATTTCATCAAGTCTGCCCTTTGAGATAAAATTGAAGTATATGATTCCAAATATACCTTGTCGGCAGTTTTCATAAGCTCTATGCCTCCCAGAGTCATATCTCTCTCATCATTTAATCCAGTTCCAATTAGATACAAAACCATGATAATAAACTCTCCAATATCTTGAGTTGTTCTTTTTATACCTTTTAAATACTATAAAATCAACCCTGACCTCAGACTGGCGCCCAATTGAAAATTGAAATTTATGATAAAATTTATCGTTTTTTCTTTTTATTCTTTACAAGATTTTCCTGTATCTCCTGAAACCTACTTTCATCAACCTCTTCAAAATCAGCATCATTAAACCTGCTAATTATGTTTGCAAAGTTCCCCATTCTCTTTTTAGAACTGCTTTGAATTGCTTGAACAAGATCCTTCATATCGTTTGAATGTTTAGACTTATCGCGTTTCATTCTGGCCTTCCATTTCTTTGCTTGATTATGCAATTCCTTGATCGATCCTTTGAACTCCTTTTTTTGAGGAAGTCTTCCTTCTTTTATGGCATCCTCAATCATACACACATAATAATCGACATCGTCCGGCTCGGAAAAGGGAATATACTCAAGTAATAGTTTACAATTCCCATTAAAACGTACGTAGAAATTTGATAAATCTTCCCACTCATCATCAGACCCACGGTACTGTTCTTTATATTCTTGGATATCTTTCTCTGATATTTTTTTGGTAAATTGTTTAAAGTAATCAATAATATCCTCAAAATTTTTATTTTCTTCTCCCTCAATTATTCCAGTTTCATCATATAACTTGCGAGATTCTTCATTCCTCAATATCTCATACGCCTTCTGTAATTCCTGGAACCTTTCCTTGCTAGTTTCGTCATTTTGATTTTTGTCAGGATGTAAAGCAAGAGCCCTAAGTCTATATCCTTTTTTTATTTCTGCAGCAACGGCATTTGGAGATACGCCAATTATTTCATAAAGATAATTATTCTTCACCATGAAGAATGATTAATTAAACACTCAACCAAAAATTCTCAATTTAATTCATTATTTAACTCCAAGCTAAACATTTAATGCTAAACATCAGGCGCCAACATGGTTTTCCCACACTTAATTGAAAAAAGTAAATAGAAAAAAAAAAATATTAATACCTATTATAACTAATTATTTGTGTACAAATTATATATATACATATATATATATATATTCATATTCAGTATATGCTTGAGCATATAGGTACTTCATGTATACAAATTCATTGCACCTGTTCTATCTATCCAAATTCTCTGATTCGTACTACCTAAGCGGAGTAAAGAAGTTTTCTTTTGTTCATTTCAATAATTTTTGAAACACCATTTTCTACTTCTATATACGTTTTGTAATTAGGTATGTAAATCACCAGCAATAGTGGGTCAATTATAATTCTCTTTTCTGAATTCTTTTCCTCATCTAGTGGGATAGCAACAATTCTGATTTTTCCAGCGTAGGCTGTGGGTGGGAATATCGAAAATTTACCAGTAAATGTTGCAAAAAAGAATCCTACATCAGTGTATGTAAATGAATTTAATGCAGTATGGAACCATTTAATTACATTCCGTTTATGAGCCAGTAAAATATCGTCATTTTCAACATAAAAAAATGATGTCAATAAACTTTTTACTAAAACTTCATTTTTTAAATTTGTACCTATATACCCTTGCGAAAAGTAAAATAAATTTGAATAATTAAATGATCTCAAGAATCTTCTGGGAATCATATCATATACACCATTAAAAAAGCTTTCAATTTCTAACTGAAATTTTTCAAATCTTATAAAATTGGAAATCATTTTTCCCAAAAACCTAAGATTGCTAAAATTATTAACCTCGAATAAATTAGAATTTCTGGATTTCAAATTCTTTCCATTCATTTTTTCATATTCTCTTTGATCAACATAATAATATATTGGTTGATCTTTAAAAACTTTCTTCTTTGCATTCTTAAAATCCATATTTTTGTTTAAAAAATTCTTTGAATCTAGTGTATTAAAACTTAAATTAATCATGGTTTCAAATTTTTCGATTCTATTGTCCACATAATTTTTAATATTTGACTCATTATTTGGTTCACCAGTTTTTAAATACCTTAAGATAAAATTATTAAAATAAAAATTAAGTGGCTCACCAATTAATAAGCAATAACCATATACTCTTCCAATACCCTTCATTATTACTTCTGGCGTCAATCTCAAGCTATCCCCAATAATGTGATAATAAAATTCACTATCATTAAACAAAAACTTTAAGTACCTTTTATGCAATAAATATCTTTCTCTAGAGGTTTTCGTTCGAGTTGAATTTCCTGTAAATTCGCAATATCTGGAAGTTTTCCCTTCTATATGTCTATTTTCTCTATATACTGAACCATTTTCAACTCTAAAATAATAACACTCAAAAAATGGGTTTAAACCATTGTCTGCATTACGCATTATTTGCTTATTGAAAGATTGACAGAAAAATCTTTTTCTAATATGTCTCATTTCTGTTGAATTTATATCGCCTTTATAATAAAATAAACTGTCTTTATACAAACTTCTCACAAAATCAAAGTTTTTAAATATAAAATCAGTTTTTGATATTAATTCTGAAGGACTTCTATCTAGAAAAAACTCTATTGCTTCAAGTGCAACAAAATTTCCATTCAAAATTAAAGTAGTTGGATTAATATTATCTCTTAGATCGTAAATTATTTCTTTATTTAAAGTTAATTTTTTAATTGCATTTCTAAAAATGTAAGAATTATTAATTATTGAAAAAGCAAATTCTAGCTGATCATCATTACTATATTGATCGATTATGTGTCTTATTGTTGATTCCAAAATCGTAGCTGATATTTGAATTTTTTTATCACCACTTATCAACTTCTGCCTACTTTCTAATATATTCATAACTCTATTTAATGCAACTCCCTTACTTAAGAGCTCATCATAAAGAATGTTATTCTCTATATCCAAATTGGCAATAGGCCCAGTAACTTTATTACTATCCGAGTAAATTGGGACTACAAATAACATTTTTACAAAATTGTAATTTGTATAAGATGTTAACCAATTTGCTAAATCTGGGGGCATGAATTTTAATACTGATTCTGAGGATATTTCTTGTGATATTTCAAAAGGAGGAGCATTCATATGAGTTTGAAAAACTCCCAATCTCTTTGTCTCCATCAAAAAATTAAACATTATCAATGCCTTGGCTAATTTTTCCTTATTTTTTTCTTGAACATCTGACTTATAAACACTTTCGTTTAAAAACTTATCCAAATCTGTTTCAATTTTCTCATCGCTCACTTTCGATTTTGCATTCAACTTCTTTTTTTTATTTATTTTCCCAATACCTAATCTTTTATAAATTGAAATAACTTTTTTTGGATCTTCTGGATCAGGTAAATAAGAGTCAAACTGTTCAAATATATAGTCAATGTATTCATTCAAAACCTTTTCATATAGTTTTTGAACTGCTAGTGATGGTTTACCACGTAATACCTTTGAGACATAGGTCTTTGAAATGAATGATATATTTTCTGAAGTAAAATGAGTAGAATAATATGATGCAACCTTGTTATTTATTGAATATAACAAATATATATTTTCAACTAGCTCCGTATTTTCAAAACTCAACATAGTATGCCTACAAATTTTCTCAAGTTCAGTATCCCCAATCTTAGGAAATATCCTATCCTTGTTAATGTTCATACAATCCAATAATAAATCCTTCTCACTCAAAGTATCTAATCTTATTACTATCTTGACTGAATTATATATCAAACCCAATGTCGAAAACTCGTATTTGATTTCAGATTTTGAATTCAATTCATCCAATGCATTTTGGAGTCCAATAGTTATTAATGTAACCCTAGGAGGCACTTTATATTTATTTATAAGTATATGAGCAAGCCCTTCTGGATGCATATAATTTGGAAGATATATAAAATTTCTAGAAATATAATCCAAGTTATTGTCAAAGAATAAAAAGTTCCCCTCATCTTTAACAATTGCTACAAACATTTTTGAAATAGATGGCTCACATTCTTTTTTCTTCTCAATAATTCTAAGACCTAGTTCTTGTTCGTACATTTGATCTTTGGGAAATAATTTTTCAAAATATTCCGTACATATTTTAGCTGTGTCTAAACCAGTTATCGAAATTACTGAATTACCCGATCTGTCATTTTGATCAGAGTAATTATTTTCTAAAATATAGCAAATATCATGAAAGTTCATTTCATTAACAACTTTTTGGTTTTTAAATAAATTATCTTTAAGCATTGGTACTACAATATAATTGTAGAATAAGTTAGAAAAAACTGAATGATTAGAGAACTTTTCTACAGCACAAACCCTTGGCCATACATTTATTTTGCTGCATATTGTCTTCTCAAACTCTAAGGGAAACTCATAATCTAAATTATTTAAAAACTTCTTTAAAACTTCTGCACAGTCTTCAATTCCAAATCTTATGATCTCATTCGCTGTCTCACACATATTATCCTTTCTCCAATAAAAATCAAAATCAGAAAATTCATTCTTAATTTCGGAGATAATAATATCTGAGACTCTATTGATCTCATCTGTGATTAATTTGTTTGAACTAATGTTTTTACAAGAATGCATTAAATTTATGTCATTACAAATATCATCTATTAACAATTCCACACCATTTGTATTTGAGAATTCTTTTTTAATAAAAGTACTCATTCCAAAAATTTCAGTAAATAAGTCTTTGCATTCTTCTTTAAATCTATGAGTATTATAAAACATACTTAAAATCTTTGAGTAAGAACAGACGGTCTTCTCTATGGAATTTAAATTATTATATTTACCAAATTTTATCAAGCGAGACAATATTATAGAAGCAAATAAATCAACCAGATTATTTCCTGTATTACAACTCATCATTAACTGCTGAGAGATGCATACAGGAATGGGAATGTGAGGTATCTTTGGATAATTGTAGCTTACAAAGTCAAGACAATTCTTAGTATTTAGAAGCTTTTCTGGGAATTCTTCATCATTAATAATACCACTTTTTGTTAGATTTTCAACAATTTCGCAAGCTTTTTTTGGGCTTAAATAACCATTACTCCAGTGAAGGAAGGTCTTATTAAAGTTATTTTTATAGTTCCCACTTAGAGAGATTTTATTTAGTAGCTCTAAGCTTCTTTCGTTGTATTTATCAACACTACAATATTTTTGCAAAGTATTGAGTGGATTATCCTCATGAGAAATATTAAAAAGAGTGGAATCTCCAACATTATTCATATTTCGATTAACTGATGACAGGTTTGTAACTTTGTCATTAATTTGGGCTTCCCCATGTATTTGGTAATTATTAAGTAATAAAGATGCAATTTCGGAGGCTAATAGTGCATTATCTTTGGTTATTGGGACTGAAATGCTTGATAAGTAAATGTAAATAAAGCTTGCATTTTTAATAATAAAGTCTTTATTAGTCAAATCGATAGTTAAAGTAATTCCTTTCTGTTCTAATACTTGTAAACTCATATTATTACTAGTATTAGTTGAAATATAAAGCTTTACATTTGGGTTATTCATAACTATTTTAAGCCCAAACTCAAGTGCCTCCTCGACAATTTTAACACCATATTTTGATCTTTCTTCTCCATAATAGATAGAATCATCGGATTTACTAAAGAAATTGTAACAAAGTGAATAGCAACAAGGGAAACACTTCTTTTTTTTTTTAGCTTTAATGCTTTTATAAACGAGTGATGAGGCTTTGCTACAAGATTCATGAATATACCACTGAATAAAATTTTTAAATTGAAGGTCAAATCGATCATATAGGATTGAATCTCTAATATTGCTTGCAACGGTTTCCGGGAACTCCAAAAGTGATTCGTCTTTAAACATTAATAAGTTGCTTATTTCTTTAAGACTAAAGTCAGAATTACCATCTTTTACAAGTTTTTTAAAGAATATTTTTGTTCTTTTCTTTCGATTTAATAAATATTCTTTATATTTACTGGAGTCTGTAAGTATCGGAAAGAATTGAATATCTCCATTTCTGAGCTTTCTCTCTAGTAAAGTTTTGCAAACGGAATCAAAATCTGAGGGTTTCTTGAACTGGCTTAAAATAAATGAAGATATACTTTCTTCGTCTAAGACAAATTCTTTCCAATCATCCAAATTGGCTCCTTTTGGAATTTTATGTGCATTTACAACTTCCTTAAGAGCCATCAAATCAGAATAAAATAATTCGACATTGTTATAAGAAGTCTTAGTATAGTATTTTTCTTTAATCCGAGCTAAAAAGTCCGTAATTCTCTGCTTTTTCTTAATTTTTTTCAGATATGTTAACTTCTTCTTCTCAAAATAGCCAATAATTGCAGGGTTTATAAAGTACTCGGAAATATTACAGAGACTTTCTGGATTAAACCCTGGATTATTGAACCTAAAGAGAGAAGGTAAGGTTTCTTCTTGTATTACAGATTGGAGTTTTCCATCCCAGATAGTTCCAATTACTTCTCTATAGTAATTGGTCTCTCCAACGAATGAGCTTGCTAGTGCAAAAGCGATATTACCAGAAAAAGTATTAATTGTATTAGAAACTTGGTATGGGAAGTAGTAAGGTGTTTCTATATTACATTTTACCTGTGACTTAATTATTCTCAGACAAGCAGAGTCTAGGTAATCAATGATATGGATAGAATCAAATTCATCATATTGTTCTAAGTCAATTTTTCCATCTTCCAAAAGGCTTAATATTCCTTTTCTGCAAAACTCTATACCTTCAAGGTTATCACTAAATTTCCAGTATTTAGTTTCTTTCATTTTGGACTTCTTGTGTTTTCCATTTTTTCTTGTTGTGAACTTAGAGAATAGTTTAATATCAAAAGGAACAATTAAAGAAAAAGAAGAGGCCAATCCACAGATTTTTCTGAATTTTACACTAGGGAAAAGAGCATGAATTTCTTTGGCGATATTAACAGCAATTCTGTCAGTCTTTTGGACTCTTTGTGGGTTATATTTGTACCTGATATCACTATTACTATTTTTTAAGGCAAGTTCTCCCTCTGGACAAGTAATAATATACGGGAATTCATTCTCAAATTCACTAATAAAAGTACTAATAATTTCAGAGTTGATATTAATATCTCTATTTCCAGTTGCCCATTTTGGAATTTCTTCCATTTGATCAGTTTTTTTACTTAACTTCCTATTTGCAATATATCTTTCACTCTGCAAAAAAGAAACATTGTTAGAAATGTAATAATCTGTGGAGTGAGTTAACCAGTTTTTTGTAACAATCCACAAATCTCTTGCTGTTTCAATTGAAATGAACAATTTTAATAAGTAACGGAAAATGAAGTAAATTACAATAACTCCATCAATATCTTTCGAATTTTTGTGTGGAATTGACATCCCCTTAAATTCCATAAACTTAAATAGTTCATGATCCTCAATTCCACCAGTCTTTTCTTTTCTGTGACCATACATTGGTGGCATTAAAACATCCCATGACGGTTGTAATTGAATTAACCTTTCTAATACAACAAAAAAGTTTCTTTCTTCAGGAAAATTGTCTTGCTGATCTTGCGTTAAAATTGCTTCTGCATATTCATCATTATATTTGGGTATGTTTCCACCTCCTCCAAGTGAGTAAACAAGCCCAGTAATTTCCCAGGCTTCAATTGGGAAAATAATATTGCCAGTACAGTAATAGATCATTCTATAAACGAATGAAACTGTGGAAATTAAATCCTGGTAATCAAAGGAAGGAGGGTAAAGTTTCATGAGAATGGGTAGATAGTACTCGATATTTGAATTAATCAGAGGAGTGTTATTCTTTTTTATTTCATTTGGAAAAAGTATTTTACCTCCAGTGAAATCGGTTGCAAACTTTCCTCCCTTATATATTCGAGTTGAAATAGAAAGAATAAATAAAAAATCATCTTTATTTGGGTATTGTCTGAGAGCCATTTGTTTTCCTGGAATTTTTGGTATATAACTGATTATTTTCCTATATTCAGGCAGAAAATTGACGGTATCCAACGTATTAAGGACCCTTAGATTTTTCAAAACTGAGATCCAAATTGCATAAGATTCAGCTTCCATGATAAAAAAATTGTATTTCATTCTGGAAATTATCCAAATATATTGAGCAGACTTTAGTGGGTCCTCTAGACTAATCTCTATGTTTGACTCTTTCATTTTCTTTTCTATTTCACCATTCTCATCAATCTCAATGCAAATTTTCTTCACCAAAGTGGGTAGGTCAGCAACTAAATAACCTCCAAAGTATTTATATTTACTCATCAACTTTCCAGAAATTTTGCATGATGTTTGATATATCTCTTCATAAACAGTTTCAATTGGAATTTGTTCATTGATTTTAATGTAAGGCTTAGTACTTGATGTTAAAAATAGATTCAAAGTAAAGAAAAATACCAAAAGGAACCCATTGTAAACTATTAGCTTTAGCTTAATATAATTCGCGATTTCCTTTTGCATGATTGTTTTTTTAATAGGATATCTGAATTTTCTGGTTCAGATTCTGTTGTGAATAGATAGTTCGACTTGTCAAATACTATCACTATTTTACAGAAACCAAATAGTTTGATTAAAGACAAATTTTCATCTTTATTAATTTAGGTTTGCTGAAGCAATTCTTCGCAGGCCCCAAGATTTTTTCAATTATTTCTTTGGCTTTAATGCACCATGTAATGATAGATCTTAGGCGGCAAATAACTCTAACATGTAAAGATCAGTTTTTTGAGTAAAAAAAATAATAGAATTAAAACAAAATAAGAAACACAAATTACGAAGTAAATTAACGAATTAATAAACTGGGGTTTGATTGATATTGAGGAAAAGGGCTTATATTTAATCAGGTTCAAATTTGTTTAAATAATCATAGCAAAAATTTAATTTGGAAGAATAGATGCGGAATAGGCATTATGAATAAATACATTGTTTTCTTAATCCAAACATTTGGAATTTTTTTATTTGGTTTGGAATATGTAAGTTTGATAGTGAGTTACCCAATTCGAAATTAAACGTTTAGAATGGGGTAAATAATATAAACTAATATTATTAACATTTTAATTAGGTGAGCTCGAAGACAGAAATAGGTTTTATTGTTCCAACACCTGAACAAAACTACAACAACTTAATGGAAGTAGCAAGTGGAATTAAGTCTGTTAAAGTTTCTCAATTACACAAAAGAGATGATTCACCTTTAGAAAGTGTAGTTAATGTTGAAAGCCAATCAAGTAGAATAGATATGGTGTCTGAAGAAGAAAAAAAAATCGAAAGTCCAGAAATCATCCAAAAAAAAATTGATGTTGAACCAGTAAAAGATGATCAGCAAGTAAAATCAATCGAAAAATCTCCAAAACCACGTTTGGTTGAAAAACCGAAGAAAGAAAAGACATCAGAAAAAAGGGAATTATCGTGTAGCACACCAGAGAAAATGGGGAGTTTCCCGTTTAAACCATTTGCAGAAACTGCAAGAGCCGTAGGAATACCAGCGTATTCGTCTTATAAGGCAATATCTGATTTACATACTTCATTCAACGGAGTATTAGACTCTACAACCTTACTCGAATTATATTACTTTGACTATGATAAACTCGCAATAAAGAGGCCCAATTTTGATGGGAAAGAAGACGCGTGGATATCAAAGTCTCTTTTATCATTAATTTATAAATCAGAGCAAGAAGACCCTTTATCATTTTTAATGTTGGGTTATGGTATTACATCTACCCACTGGGAAAGTTACATACCTCAAGATGATCTGGAAACACCGGAAATAGTGGTTGAGGATATAATACAAGAACACGATCATAGTCATGGAGATATTATTTTTAAAAACTAATTTCCAAATGTACAATTCGAACTTCAAACAAACTTTTTCGTGCTTAAAGTGTGGAGCTTAGAACACTTAGTACAAAGAGATAAATCCTAAAACTATGCTGGTTTCTAAACTAACAAAACATTTTCTAATAAAAATTTTTATAGATTCTAATTATATAATTACATGTAATTTAAGACTAATGTAAAAAATAGATTAGGCGCCACACTTTACCCCCCAACATATTAAAGTACTTAATAGCTAAATTATGCTTTTAAACCTTTGCGTCTTATTATCTAGGATAAGATAAATATTTTGAAAAATAATATATTCAATTTATCATAAATAATATTAATATTTCATAAGACGAGGCGTAAGTAAATAGTTAATTAATTAATTTAATACAAACTACTAAGGTTAGGATGGAATATGTTGCAATGTCGTGGCAACTTTAACGATAATTTGAAATGAATAGTGTGCGCCTAATACTTTCTGAACCTACCTTTTAAAAATAAATCGTACATAGTTACTTTGCTAGAAAAGGTATCCAGGGAGTCTTTTCTTGTAAAGCTTTGGTGAATCTTCTATGAATAGAACACAGTAATATAGGGCTATTTTGTATTTTCATGATTCATTTCGAGTAATATATCGGCAATTGAGTAGGCTTGTATCAATGTTGATAATATGAGAGATGAATCGGTGAATAAAATAAAATTGAACTCAGAACAGAAATCTATAAGTTCAAATGGTGAGGTGTTAAATGAAAGTGATACCAATGCAGTATTTAAAGAAAGTATCCCAAAAAATTCGGGGGAAAAACCAAAACAATCTAAAACGGATATTCTGAGTAAGATGGATGGGAAAATGCCGGTAGCTGAATATAGTAAGGAGAATGGGAGTATTGACATTGGTTTTGCAGACGAAATGATTGTTAAAGCTCTTTCAATAAGAAAGAAGAAACAAAACTCTGAATCCGGAGTTAAATTACGAAGAATTGAAAAGTCGTCAGGGTTAGATGAAACTAACTCGGCTCAGAGTCAGATTTTCACTGAAAGACCATTTTTTCAGAGATTAACAGATTCTATTTATAGGAGACTAATTATTGGTTCATCTAATCAAATAAAACTTGTGGGTCTTATTTCAGCTGCAAGGCTTTTAGTGCATCTATATGAAAGTAACACTCTTGAAATTCCACAAAATGAGGAGGTCCAATATCGTATTCCACTTTTAAATTGTCACGTAGGTGACTGGCAGCCTGTAGATTCGGATAAAGTAGTTTTGTCTAAATCAAGTATATCTAAGGATATATTAGGATGCTCTAAAGCTCCACACGCACCACCATTAGTTAATAGAACACGAAACATTTATATAGTAACCCCTTTAAACTACGACGGAAACAAGGTTGGTGGAGGATATAGAGGGGGTGGAAGTGATCCTCTTTCTCGGCTGGTCATGAAATGGAGAAATTTGAGTGTTTCTGATATTCAGGATTTTACTTATATTACTGAGAATGGTTTCGACCTTAAGTATAATGGTTTTTATATTTTATATGCCAAGTCAAATAAGCCAGACTCACAGTGGAAACAATTCTACTCTGCTAGAATGAGAACCAATGCATTTAATAGTCGTCATCAAATCCTGATAAACTCCACCCACTTTTCTAAACTTATTAAACTCCACACAGTTCACCTTCAGAAAGATGGAACTGATTTACCCATAGGTATGGCCTTATTTGAAGACCACACAGAGTCCCTCACAACTGAAGACATAAGGAAAGATTATTCATTTCAATCATCTATGAATGACTTGAATAATATTTCAAACTCTTCTAATGAACATAAATATCCAAAGGGAATTGAGAAGAATTCAAAAACCACTCCGGAAACAAAGAATGATATTAATCACCTGCTCGAGACAAGTAAAGATACAGAGTTTAAAAAGTTTTTTCAAGCTTATCCTGGCCTAATTTCATATCAGAATCAAATTCTGAAACAAATTAACAAAGACACACCTGTTTTTACATGCCCAGAAAATGGGAAAGTTGTTGGAAATCTTTCCAACCAGGAGATAATTAATAATGGCAATGTAATAACCTCAGGACAAGCTCAAGACCAAAATAACATTTTCTCTCAAAGTCAAATTACTGGTTCAAACATTAACTCAAATTTTGCTAAAGATTCTCTTGAGCTCTCCTTGCTATTTAACTTTCGTTCCCTTAATCCCAAACTTCAGACGGAGATTTTGCATGCAATTTCTTGTATAAAGTTCCTTAATCAAGATATGTTTTCAGCTGCATTACGTTCTGCCTTAGACGCAGCATGCGTTCATAATGGCAGTTTATCAGAAAATCAATTAGTCTCTACCAAAGGATTTGGGTTTATGCAACCTTTTCCCAATACTCAAAATGTGTTTGATAAAACAAAAAATGAACTTCCTTTATTTATTAGACTCCTTCAAGATAACAATACAGAAAATGTTTTAAATTCGAGCTGCAATAGTATTCAGGAATCTTTCATACCTTCGAATGAAACTAATAAACCCAGTTTTACCGGATATGGTGGAATAGATACCACGAATTTTGGGTTCCCTTCAAATCTCAGTAACGCCTTATTCCCCATTTTCTGGTCGTCTTTCTTAGCTACTCAGCAATTTAACAATACCAATAGTTTTATAGCAGAGAAAAATTCAAGTAA
Organism: Cryptosporidium ubiquitum; assembly: GCF_001865345.1. Lineage (NCBI taxonomy): Eukaryota > Apicomplexa > Conoidasida > Eucoccidiorida > Cryptosporidiidae > Cryptosporidium > Cryptosporidium ubiquitum. Next base: position 258,003 of record NW_021639820.1, on the reverse strand, counting down.
AACTAATACATTCAACTTAAATAAATCCTCGGTTACTCCTGATTCAAACATTAGTGATATGGATAATCAAAATGATATCCAAACATCTGCAATTAGTACGCCTATATGCAAGCCAATAGAAAAGTAATTATGAGTTAGTCGGCTATGATAGTATATTTACACAGGATTTAGTTTTTTAAGAAAATTATATTGACTAAATATAAATAATATTTGTCTACCGATATAGTAGTTACTCCTATATTCGAATTTTTAGCATTATATTAAGCTCGAATATATGTTAGAATTGAATTCATATGTTGTATTTACATTTGGGGTTCCCCCATTATATTCAACTTGGTCTGTGTCACTACCATTCATATTTTTATCTTGTAAAAATGTGTCATTTGCATCCAGCTCTGAAATTTTGTATTTATTTATTTCAGTGTTGTTGGCAATTTGCCTCGGAACGACGAAATCATCTCCAGACAAATGTACTGGAGGAGCTTCTGAACTAAAATGCCTTTGGTGGGTCTGGCCATCCAGATAACTGTTAACTTGGTTTTGGCTCTCTGTTGATTGCCCATTATTAACAGCTGTAGAAAATGGAGCACTTGTGTGTGAAACAAAGTTTGGTGAATTTTGAACCGGAAAATTATTTTCAAATTGGTTTGAAAATGGTATTTGGTTAATGGAGCCATGATATGTGTTGCTTTGTCTAATTAAATTATTTTGAAGTTTGTTTGTTACAGTTTCTGACCAAAAATTGGAGAGTTCATTTGAGTCAGGGAAATCGTTTTGATCAATATGAAATGCAGATATGAAATTGTAAAGTGACTCAGTTATTTCAGAGGAAATATGGGAAAGACTATTAATAGAGTTTTCTAGTCCAGAAATTTCGTCGGCAAAATAACTTCCTCGCAAGCTAGTTTCTTCCCCATTGTTTTTCTGAGATTTATCTTGTTTGCTTTTAACAATACTCTTTACGAGCCTTCCCAAGTCATGATCCAAATTATCTATTAAAGCATCCTTTTTCTGAAATTTGCAACCCTCATAGCACTTATAAATATTAGAATCTGTGCAAGTTGAATAAAGCTTGCAGAAAGTTAGTATTAAGAACAAAATAGTGAGAGTAGGCGTTCCAGGAGGAGATGAATCCCAAAATCTAATAAGTTTAATTAAAAGATTTTTTGAACCTAATAATTCAAATGCATTAGAAACTAATTCATCTCCACCCATTAGGCCTCTATTGATTATTACGGTTAAACCAATTAAAAAATGGGAATATGGAGAATCGAAATCATTTGAGCTAAACCTGCAAAATTAAAGAAATAAATTAAATACGTTTAGAACAAATAATACACTAAAATCTCTTACCTCGTAAAGTCCCAGTATCGCTTCGAAAATACCTCAAAATCTGAGATGCTCCTATTATTATAAAGACCAGCCCCAAATATTAGGAGAAATGGGATGGTACAGATTAACAGCCGATCTTTGATCCACATTTCTTGAATCAAAGAAAAAATGCATCACGAGGATAGCTACCTCTCAGTAATTAATGTGAAACAGCCATATCTTTCCTCACTTAAAATAAATTTCTTTAATTCAGATTTTACAAGGCGGGCCAAAAATTACCATTTGGACGGCATGAAAAGCCCCCCCCCAAAAAAAATGCCTCACACTTATAACTCGACATTTATGTAGACCCAGACAGCCCGCCTAACATTTTATTATTAATTTGTTAAGATCTTATAGAGGAAGATATAATAATATTTAAAATCATCACTATATAGACAAAATCAAAGATATTGGAACAAAAAGCAAGAGTATGGTACCAAATAAAGTGTGACTTGGTCTGTCATCTTTATAGAAGTGTGAGGTAGTCAAGAGTTCTAATGAATCAGGGATTTTAGGGTCCGAAGAAGAATTGCAAGAAAATTTCAAGGAATTAGAGGAGGATTAAAGATTATTGACAAGTTTTGCCCTAACTAAATCAGGGAATAAACAGTTTATGGGATTGCCAGAGGATGCAACATATTTACAACGGCTATTTATCAAACTATCTTTGTGGAGCAAGTACTTCGTCCAACTCAATATTACCATCGTTTTCTGCTTCCAGTAGAACAGCTAATACAAGTAGCTCTCTGAACATATCCCTCAGTAACGATCTGAATCCGTATTTGCAACAAACCTTGAATAAACTTCCGGTAGCTTTGAACTCAAATATTCCGTATTTCCAACATTCGATGATAGCTTTCGCAAACCGAATTCCTTATCAAACCATTCCCGAGGCTCAAACTAACAACTCAAATCCGACAGAGTCATCTGACTCTATAGGCTCTGATTTTAGGTTAGATCAGAACAAATCTAATGACGAAGAGTTTAATTGTTCTGGACCGAACGGTAGTTTGCCTGAGGAGCAATCGAATCCTACAGATTCTACAGAATTACCTAGTTCTGGCACATCCACCATCTTTTCCTCTATGTCTGATGCATACTCTGCTTCCCAGACTAACCCATCGCCGATCCGAACTGCCGATGAGAAACATACAACAGGTGTTGTTAAGACAACTGTATCCGATAGTTCCGTTCAGAAGCCTCTCCACACAAAAAAAGAAAAGGCCATAAAGGCGATCAAACACAAGCTTGGTAGCAGCAACCATGGGGGAGGAGGGGTCAGTGGTAGTTGTGTTAGTGGAGGAGTTAGTGCACAAGACCTCGATAAGGCAATGAGCCTTACAAACAATGGTTTCCGCAATATGTCCCTCAAAGGAATATACTACGACCGAAGGAATCATGGTTGGCAAGTACGTATTCGTAAGAGACAGACTGAAATATCTAGGTATTTCTCTGCAAAGAGGTATGGAGTTGAGAAATCGTATGAAATGGCTCTTAGGTTTTACCAAGTCAATATCATCGGGAACTTAGGCAATGAGTTGAAATCAGCCAAAAGTTCTGAAACTTCCCATACTTTAGATGGAAACTCCGATATCCAAGCACCTACAGTGCTTTCAAAGGATGACCAACAGGGGTTTCATGAACAACAGACATCTGGACAAAAGAATTTTGAAAGTAATATTGCCAACAATAGTTTTTTTGCCACAAATGGAGGCAATACTGTAGAAAATAGCAATAGCCAAACTAATAGCATTCGCAGTAACTCCATCGATGGATCATTCAAATCACTCAATACTGACTCCACTTCCCTGAATGGAAATTTAAATTGTTTCTTTCCATATTCTGCTCAAGGAGATTTAGAAGTCAACAATCAATTGCTTTCACATTACATAACTAACAACATTCTTAATAACATTCTTGTAAATCAAATCATTGCAAACAATTTATTTGCTAACACTATGATAAATGTGAGGAATGCGGTTAACTTACATGGGACAGGGCATCCAATCCACTGTTTTTCTAAGATAATAGCCCCTCAAACGTCAGCTCAACAATATGGATCAAGTTTAACCACTTGCGTAAACTCTCCAAATATTGTTCCTTCTACTCCGATAGTTAATCCGAGTATAGGAACAGTTTCATACGACTCACAGCTAATGCTTAAAGATATCATAAGTAATGCACTTTCTGATTCCGAAACCCTATGGAAGGGCGTTTACTACGACAATCGCAATAATGGCTGGACATTCTGTCTTGATGGATATCCGGAGAAGTTTTTTGGCTCAATTGAATTTGGGGAGGTTGAATCTTTGGTGTTAGCTTTCACATGTAAAATAAATGCCTTAAAACTCAACTGTGATGTTTCTCAAATACGTTCGATCGTTTCGAACAATATGACTGATCTTCAAAAGATAATGGGAATAAGCAATGAGGCTTCTCAGAATTCGCCATTAAGCGATGATGAATCCCACATTGATAAAGAAGATCACAACAAAAAAGCAGTAAAGAGTTTTAAAGATTTAACTTTACATGAAAAAATGGATAATTGTAGTTTAAATGAACTAACTGAATTTATTTCCATTTCTCAGCAAATCAAGCAGGTCATTAATAACAGTATTCTAAAGTCTGGTCATCAAACTCTAACAAGCATAAACTTCAGTGGGGGGATCCCTATGGGACATTCAGCATCTTTGGATATTTTAAAACAAAATTTTAATGTTAGGCAGCCTATCTTAAGTAACTTTAGTGATAACTCAATTTTTTTTCAAAATGTTAACAATAATCAATCTTTACTACATGGTCAATGTTTATTAAATAATCAAAACCAATTTGGGATGTAATTTACAATAATTTGGAATTAAAGGCAAATGTTCTTAAGAAGAATATTTGTTGTGAAGATTAAATGGTGTAATTTGGAATTTATTATTTTTGATATTGCTGTTGTCCAATTTTTTTGTTTGGTATTTTTTCTTAAAATTTGTGAATTTGATTATTTTGTTTTTAACCAAGAATGAGCATTTAAAAGTCTATTTTCTTAAATTGTCCACTGAAATACTTGGGATTCTACATTTTTATTGCTTTGATCATTAAACATAGATATTAGATTATTAACTTTAATATTTTTCTTATTTTGTAAATGCTAATGGATATGATTGCTTAAACTTGACAGACGGCACACAAATTGTTTTCCCGCCTATCTGTGTTACTGTATCTAATTCTTTATGTAAATTACTGTTATTTCTAATTAGTTTAGTTAACAAATATTACAACGCAGGAAATAGATTTTTAGCTATGAAGTTTAAGTTATTTACATTTTTTGTCCTTGGTTTACTTAATGTATTTTGTGGTGTATCACCTCCAAATGTTGGTGCACTGAAAATTGATACTGTGTTTTCTGAGAAAAATACAGTATTTGGTAAAAATCTCAAGAAGGCCTATAAAGATGTAATTGCTTCATTAGTAAAATCTGAATCCCACGAAGTAGATCAACTTTATCTCGAACTTCTATCTTATAATTCAACCTTTCACTATATGATTATTCTGAACAATAAAGAAACTGAGGGATCTTTACAGTATTTTTCAGAAAAGGAGAAAAAGCTATACTTCTTATGTGAAGACAAAATTGTTGATTATATTGTAAAAAATAAGATCAATAAAATAGAATTTTTGAAAAAGAATTGTATTGAGAAAAGCTTTGAAAACTACTTGCCTCAATCAACTAATAGAAAGTTGATGCAGAAAAATGAAACAGAATCCGAAACTGAGAAGGAATTAGAAAAGGATGAATTGTTACTTGATATTGACAAAGGAAATACCAACGAAGAATCGAATAATTGCGAGATTGGTATCAAAGAACCTCTTGAGACAAATTCAGAAACAACTGAGAAAGAAAGTTCAACCTGTTGTTGTTTTAAAACGAAAAATAAATACAATGACTTGGAATCCGCAATTTCAGATAATAGTGAGAAATTATCTGGAGAGGGTAATTCTACAAAATTTGAGGGATTTGACATATCAGAAACTGTTGAATCAAAAGATGGGACAGTGAGTTTTGAAATTGAAATTAATGATAAGAATTCAATTTTCGATGAAATCTTGAATGCCATGAAAAGTGAAAATGAATCTATATTGGACTATGCATCCATTGAGGAGCGAGATCTGTCTAGTTCAGAACTGAAAGAAGCTTTGGAAGAAACAGAGAAGGAGATCAACCAAAGAAAGGTGGAGATTCGCAAACTTAAGGAAACAAATGACTTGAGGGGATTAAATTCTTCATCAAAAACAAAATCACTAAGGTCTAATCAAGGCAGTGACCTTATTAACCTCTAAATTAAAGATGAAGTTTCTGGAGTTCCTTTGTTAAAAATTGCAGAAAGCTTAACACAAAGATTTTTTCAAACAGAACAGAAAGAATTGGAAAAGTATTTCACTCCCACAAAAACAAAATTGCTACAATTAGCAATCTATGAATATTTAGTTATCCATTCGACATTAGAAGATAATCTTGAAAAAGTTGTTGAAATTATCAATAATGAAAATGGAATCACCAGATTACGTTCTTTCTTCGGAGATCACGTCAACTTTACTTCAATTAAATATGTTTTTGAACAATACTTTGCCATATTTGATCAGGTTCAAAAGAAGAGACTTTACCACAAATCAGACTTTATCAGATTTATGTTAAATCTAAGTACTAATAAATCAAACCCAATGCTAAATAGTCCAATCTTCAATCTAAAATTGGAAATTGGATCTATGATAGTATTCTATTCAGAAAATGACCCAAGAGTACAAAGAATTGTCATTGAAGAGGAAATCAATAATACTAACAAACAGCTGTTCTATAGAGATCATTCTTTCTTCAATTTTTTGCTTGGAAAACACTTTTCAATCAGGGAGAACGATGAGATATTTAAGAAAACTCACGAAATTATTGCAAAAAACAGAAATAATAATCCTTTGGACAGGCCAAAGCAATGCTTCCTCCAGACAAAACAGCTTTTACTTGAATACAACATTTTTGAAAATATTCAGAATGATGAAGTTCTGAAAATTATTTGTCTCCAGACCTATGGTCTGGTTGGTTTATACTCTACTATTGATCAACTTTAGATGTTTAGGTATCTGTTGTCAAAGTAAAGTAACTTAATGTACAAGAAGACTTTCTTTTTCTCCTTAATTAAAGATTTTCTTATTAACGAAAAAATGTGACTGGAAGGGGATTCGAACCCCTGAAAACAGCAACCTGAATGCTGCGCCTTAGTCCACTCGGCCATCCAGCCATCTAGAGTCCCGGCGCAAACTCATTAGATATATCAAAAATTATGAAAAGTAAACTTGGGAAAAAAACACATATTTTGTAATTTTAATTGTAATAAAAACATAAAATTGATGAAATAAAATTAAAATATACTTAAAAGTGATTAACTAATTTTCGTATAAAAATACACTTATTCCAAAGTATTCGGCACATGATATTTTCATTATAGGTTTAATATTATGTAATGAAATGTTATTTCGATAAATTGCGGTACTTTTCTGAGAAACTAGAGATTGTGTACATGCTTGATGAAAATTATAAATTTTCTGTGAAAATGAGTGGTTCAAAGCCCTAAGTGCATTTTTGTGATCAATTAAAATTTCTTCGGGAAGATTATGTTGTTTAACCAGAGAGTTTACTGTACGAACTAAAGTAAATCCTGTAAGCCATGCATAATCTTGAGTGCTTAAAATGTTGTGAATAGGTTGTTCAAAGATCATTGAGCAAACTTTTTGAGCAAACTTATAGGAATTATCATTAAAACTTTTTACTGATTTAGTAATTGATAAAGTCATGATAAATCTAGTACATAATTCATAAAGACTCGGTTCATTAATTGTCTCATCCATATTTGGAGATGATAATTCACCTTCTAAGGGATGTCTGTATTTTAATTTTTTATCATTTTCAAAAAAACTTCTTAATTTCATCATTCTATTCCCTTTCTGATCTTTTGATAAATTAATGTGAATATTTTTATCTTTAGATTCCAAGTTATCCGAAAACTTAGATTTTTTGGTTGAAGGACGTCTAATTAGAGGTACAAATTTTTCAATAAAGTTTAGTCTGGCTGAAGCAATTTCGTTTGAGTTATTGGAATCTAAGAATTTTTTTAAAGCAATTAGAATTGAAAGAATTTCAAGATGTTTTCCTCTATAGAAACTAACTTTATCATCCTTTTCCTCACCAGTATTCATTAAAGGGTCTGTATTTGAGCGATTTACAGATGATTTAAAATGAATGATTTTCTGTGAAACAAGCTCAATTAGTCTTTTTCTAGCACCAAAATTATCGACTAAGCTTTCTGAGGTGGACCAAATTAAATTATTATCTTTTTCTAGTGGTAATTTAGCTCCAAAAGGGAATAAATTCTTATCTAGCTCCATCATTTCCTCATCATCCAAATGTCTTATTAATATACAAACATACTGAAATTCAAGACACTTTATATGGTTTATGTATTCTAATTTTGAATCATATTTAATTTTTTTTCCTAATTTACCTGTATTTTTATTTATTTGTTCAATATTTTTCTTTTTAATATAAAACTTTACTTCTTCATCATTAATTTTTAATGTCTCATGGTTTTTATCAATAAAATGAGATTGTTCAATGTTATTTATGTTAAAGTTTTGGGTAGAATTGTTATCATAACAATTTTCTTCAATGTTTGTATTTATACCCGGTTCAGCACTTAGTATAGGAGAAATAATATCGATTTCTATTTTTTGACGTCCATAATAAGTTTGATCAAAAACTGGACTTTGTTTTGGTTTTGTAAAAAAATCAGAGTCTACCAACAATTTATTTGCATCATTGAATAATAAATCACTTTCATCGTTTATCTCGATTCCCTTCACAGTATCTGATTGATTAAATGATTGATATTCAATAGGTTTATGGGAAGATGTATAATTTTCTTGTTTATTATCTTCAAATACAATAGGTTCTTTATTTGAATTTGAGACATACTTATTACCTTTAAACATATAATAATTGTTGCATGATTCTCGCATATATTCCAAATTTGGATAAATAACAAAACGAGTATCTTTAGAATTTAATATTTCAGAATCGCCATTTAAATTCATAATTTTAGTAATAGAAATTTCATGGGGAGATTGGAAACATCCATTTAAAAAGAATTCAAAACTAGTCAATAAGTGTAACATTTTCACAAACTTCTGTAGCATAGTTTCAAATTCATCTGATTTTGTTCGGTTTTTGGAATATAAGTAAACAATTTTAGTGAGCTCTATTTCAGTAGCAAGTTTATGTAACAATATTACACTCTTTAAAATACTACTTTGACTTTCATACCTTATATAAAATAAATTCCTTATTTGATCAATAAGTTTTGTTTTATCATCTCTATGGGTTTTCTCAAGAAATTGGATGCTTTGATCAAAAAATCCACTATTCAAATAGTTTAGCAAGTTTTGCCTATATATCTGGTCATGTTCTGACCTATAATCACCATTGACAATTTCAATATTAATTTCTTGAAATTTACTATTTAAATTATTTAATAAATCAAAGTGAATATCTAAAGAACTTTTGATATCCTTGTATAAGTTCTCTGCGATTTGTTTAATCTTTGTTTTATATTTCTGAAGTGTATATTTAAAATTTTCTTGCTCAGAGACTTCCTTTAGTGACTCAAAAACATCTTTACTAATAACTTTCAACTTAGTGTAAAGAAAATCATCTTCTATAACTTGAAGGTTCTGAAACTCCAAGTTTTGTAGAAATTTATCTATCGCTAACTTATGGGCCAAACCCATATTTAAACCAAAACATGGCCTAAATAATAGGTAAAATAGCCCCAAAAAAATGAACGATATAAATCTCATATGTAGATACTCCTTCATAAATAAATTATTATATGTAACTTTTGTTATTTTAAGTAAATGGACTTGGAAGAATATCTATCCTTTTGTTCTACCTGACAGAATGGTCATGTCATTTTTTACATTTTTTGGCGGGGAATGAGGAGACAGGTTCCATGAATTTGATTTTTATTCTTAAATTAATTTTTTTTTCGAGTATTTCTTAGAATTTCAAGTATTTAGTATTATTATATTTTTAAAAGAATTATATAAAACTTCTTTACTAGTGCCAGAATACAATTTTTTTTTTTTTTTTTAGTTTTTTCTCCTTAAATTTCTATTAGACTATATTTAGAGTATTGCCATTTTTATTCAACATTTATGGATGAAAATAATTCCTAAAATAATTTAATTATAGATGTTTGAAACAGTTTGAGGAGGGATTTTGCTACGAGAGGTTTCTACCTCAAGACAAAATAAGGGCGATTGCATAGTTGAAACCTTATCTGGTCGATATTTCCAAATGTTTAATGTAAACATAAGGGGGGAATTTGAGAGAGTAGTTTGAAGGGGTGATTTGAGGCGGAAAAAGAATAACTCGATAAGAAATAATTTAATCTTTTTTTTCCGATTATTTGTTGAATAATTTAGTAATGATCAAGCTAGCACAAAAACAAGTATTTTGAAAACAAATAAAGAGATTAATATGGTCAAAAATAAAATAAATTATTCACAAAATCAAACATCGTATCCCATATACATAAGTTGTGAAATAATTTAACTTTTATTATTTGAAATTATTGCATTTTCCATATTTTTAGATCTTTGGAAATTTAGGCGCCATACACTGTCTGGGAAAATACTTTGATAAGGCTTTAACAAAGTTAAAAAGGCTGGGAGCACGATAAATTATTATAGAATACTTTGAACAATGTCAATACCAACTTGTTTAGAATATGGACATTAAAATATATTTGTTACTTCTGTTCTATGTGAAATTTGTGAGGGAAGTAATATTAACTAAGGCTGAAGAAAATATAGATAGTGGTTTAATAAAAGAATTAGAGGATGATTCGGATCTTGAACAATCAAAATTAATGGATAGTTTATCCAAAATAGGTCATGGTTTACAACTTACTGATTCATTTCAACCATTTTCAGATATCTCTGAAGAAAAACAAGATGAAAAAGAAACTGTAACAGATGGAGCTAAAGTATTATCGATAAGGAAAGGTGAAAACTTGGCACAGTTACCTGATAAAACTGATTTAACGGGAGTTGGTGTTTCTGACTCTAGAAAACAGGGTGTAGCTAGAGTTTCAGCTGCAGATTTCAGGTTTGGAGAGCCTCTGCCTTTAGTTAGAGAGGAGGAGTTATACATGTACGAACATCCATCGGAAGAACTTATATTAGCAATTCCAATACCTACAATGAAACCAGAACAACAATTTAATACAATAAGACGACTTTCTGGATCCAAGTATAAAGGATTACCAAAGGCTCATCAAAACGAAAGGTCAAATGTTAATTGGTGTAAAATTGTTGCTTCGAAAGATCCTGAAGCTATGACAAAAGCCAATAGCATGTATAGGATGATTCAAGTTGACTTAATTAGTATACTTGGAGGAATAGGATCAGGTGGATCTTCTAGTAACCAAGGATCTTCGGGAAACAAACTGGGTTCAGGTTGGACACAACAACATATTTGCGAGGGGATTTTTCTTTTGAATACTTATCGTGGATATGGTGATTGTGAGAGAATTTTTATTGATCTTTTGGCAAGATTTCATGGTCAATGGAGTCTTTTTTACAAGATGTTTAGACAAAAATTCCGAGAAATATGCACAGAAGTAGGATATAGCAAGGGGCCATGGGATGTCAATAACGATAGAGCATATTCTCAATATACTGTCTTAAGGTCAGCAAAGAAACCTATCAAAGTTGAATTATCTAAAGAAAGAAAGGATTTTGTTAGATTACTTAGGACTAGAAGCGGTGTATGTAGCTTGTTATCACATACTCTTAGGGAAAGAGCTTTGAGACTAAAAACTTCTGTTGAAAGTATTTCCCAAATCAAACATATTACCCAGAGAATTAGCTTGGCAGACTACTGCGATATAATCCTTGCAAAACAATCAATTATAGAATGTGCGGAAGCTCTTACAACCTTTTTCAAGCTTAAGGCAGAAAGCCATTTTGAATCTAATGAAAGGTATCGTTCAATAAGGTCTTTATTAATAAAAGCTTGTAATGATGCTCTTTTCCATGAAAAAGATTCAAACACAAAGTCAGAAAAAGCTAGCAATTACGATCGAATTGAGAATAAAGAATAATAAAATAACACATTAAGTCTGATACATTAAACTAAATAATATATTTTTTTATTTATTTAAATTATTTCTTAAAATAAGAGTATTATGATTTATTCCATAAAAGAGAATTATTATTTACCACTGGAGAACTAACTTCCAGTATATGACTATATATAGATATATATTATGATCATTATATCCACTAGTTTCATTATATTAACTTCTAATCCAAAAGACTGATTTCAGCTTCACTTACAAGACTAGAACTCAAACCATCTAAATCTAGTCCACCTCCAGTTCTGACAGAGTCAATTTTATTGTGCTTTTTTTCCTTATTCTTTTCCTTTGGTTTTTTGGGATTTTGCTCCGCTAGACCTCTGTGATTCTGTATGATTACGTGAAGATCAGGAGAATCTGAGATAGACGGAGATGTATACAGAGATTTCTTTTTTGTACCTGAATTTTCTTGTCTCTCTTTTTCCAGTTTTTCTTTTTCTAATTTGTCCAATCTCTCTCTTTCAAGTCTTTCCTTTTCCAATTTTTTTTTCTCTAATCTCTCTTTTTCAAGTCTTTCCCTTTCCAATTTCTCTTTTTCCTGTATCTCCACTTGAAGTCTTTCTCTTTCCAATCTTTCCTTTTCCTGTATCTCTATTTCTAGTTTTTTCTCTACATTTTCTGGTTGATCCTTGCTTTCTTTCTGTTCACCTTCAATCACTTTCTTATACTCAGTTTCGTCATTAATTCCATCATCTTCCTCTTCATCAAAGTCGAAGTCAAAAAAGTTATTACCTTTCTTAGCATTAGAAGTTGGTGGAAGAGCTTTGGGATTGATTTCTAAATTGTAGTTAGATGAGGAAATACTATCACCAAGGGTATTTGAGCTATCTAGAAAGTTATCTCCTTTTTCATTTTCTTTGGTTATTTTCGAATCTTGAGTGTTTTTATCAGTATTAAGGATTTTATCCTTTTCAGAATTGTCATTTTCTTCAATAATTACAGGACCTTCTCCAGAATTCATTATTTGAGGAAGTTTAAACTGTTCCCCATCATAATTAGCCTCTTCTGGGGAAATCTGAGCAAGACCTCTAAGCTTTGGGATACTCTTTCCCATATCTGATTGATCAAGGAGAGATGTGTGAGATTGATCAACTAAACTGTTCTTAACATCGGCTGTACCTGGAGCAGCATCACATGATATTCTTAAAAACTCCTCTCCAGAATTAACTGGGCCAGTTTTGCATAATACAATGATTCCTGAGCATCTTGCTTTAGATTTCATTGCTACTCTCCCAACAGATCTAGCTGGCCTGGAAAGATAGCCAAGCTCTTGACCCTCTTTTATGTATGCTCCTTCTTTTACATAGTATCTTGCAGTAAAAGCAAGATCATTTCCTATAGCTGTATACCATTTAAATCGGTCAGTATTAATCGGTTTGTGCTCTCTAGCGTCACAAATAATGCCTAAAAATCTTTCTCCTTTCATTACAGTAACTTGTACGTTTGGGTAATAACTTATTATACCAAAACAAGGTGCCACCAATTCTTCTGCTAATAATAGTCCTGGTTCGTATATCCAAATAACTCCAATAGATGCATTACGAGCAATTTTCTTCCCGAGCTCAATACCCTTTTGTGGAGTAAATTTCATAAGATCTTTCTTAGCCCTAAACCATCTTTTGTTGCCTTGTTTAAAGTTTTTCGGCTTTTTGCTTGCATAATCAAGCTCAAGATCTTTTCTGTTACTTAGAATATCTGAATCTTGTTTATCAATATTTTCAATAATTGCTGAGATCATATCGCCACATAGGCACTCCGAAAAGAAGAAAAATAGCAATAACAACAAATTATATATAATTTTCGACATGATTAAACTAGAATGATTTTTTTTGGTACTGTACAACTTTTATATTACAAAAAATAGTTTCGGTTAGAGTAGTGTTAACCACAACATAAGTAGCTCAATTAAGAAACTATTTTTTTTTCGAGTATTGGAGACAAATCTTGTATCTAATTATTTGAGGCGAGCGAATTTAATGTCAAATTTTTATTTATTTTGGATTTTCGTCTTTTTTCACTACCCCTCATCGCTCAATTAAAAAAAAAAAACTAATAAATACGAACAAAATGGAAGATTGATATTTTTATTGCTAATTAATGATTTAGCTTCTTATATGTTTAAAGTGATAATTAAGTTTTCTAGGAATGTAGTTTTTTGTAGTTTACACTATAAAATTTTTTTTTTTGGCCTTTGTGTAGATATTACACACACCCAAATTACATGTACGTGTTCACACGTCTAAATACAAATTTAATATAAAAATAGGAAAAAAAGGGTAAATGGCCTTAAGTTAGATAATAGTAAGGAACAAAGTTTGAGTATAGATTAAACATAAACTCATACAGATGCGTTGACATTTGAAGATTCTTTATAAAATAAAAATTATTTATAAGCTCGATATTCCAGAGCTTAAAAATACTTAGAATTTTTGCCAAAATTACAATAATGAATGCTCCAAAAAAATCAATAAAAGAATGTTGTGAAATTCTGAATCTTAAGATATCTGATTTAAATAACGATGGAGAAATTAAAAAAGCTTATCATAAATTAGCAATAAAATGGCATCCAGATAAAAATATGGGGAATGATAGACAAAGGTGTGAAGCCAAGTTTAAAGATATAGTGGAGGCTTATGATATATTAACAGACCCTCAGAAACGGAGTCAAGCAGAATACGACTCGAAAAAGAAGGAGATATTTTCTAGAGGAGTTGTTAGCATAGCAAGAACAACTAAATTTGATGGGTCATTATTTGGAGGAGGTGCCAAGTTTGCAAAACAAGGAACTAATCCAGGGCTAATACATATATCTCATAAAGATAGGCAGAGTTCTCAAGGCTCAGTATCTGGGCTGAGAAAGTCAAAGGAAAGTGATTTGAGAGTAAAAGAAAATTATATACAACTATCAGAAAAACTAATCAACGGAATAAACACTATCTACGAAACAGTTTCCAATGCAGTGAATGGGAGTGAAGTAAGTGTAAGTACTGCTGCCTCCAAGATTCTTGAATTTAAGAACACAATCCTAAAAAACACGATTAATAGTAAAACTTCCAATTCTTTTGATGGTGAACTAGAAAGCACACAACAAAACGGAGATATCTTTAAGCCAGCTTCTGAGAATATTCAGGAGCTGATCCGTAGAAACAAGACTTCTCATGATGAGGATTTAGCTTCTACAAACCCACCTTCTGATAGCACGAATAGCGATACTGAAAAAACTCCTTACCTTCTCTCTAAAAGTCAAAATACACCTGATTACAGGATGAATATGTTAAGTGCCCCCAATTACAGAACTCCTAATTATATTCAACAACAAACTCTCTGTAGCGGATCAGACGGTCCCCACATGTTTGGAACTTCAGTTACAAACAATTCAGATAAGTGTAGACCGAGGGTCAACCTTTTTAAAGAGGATACATTTGAAAAGGTCCCTGTGAGACATGCACACAAGAAGATAATAGAGAAAATAAAGATATATCCAGAAGGCAGCCATGAGACAAAAAAACCATCAGAATACAGGTTCACTGGAGGTAAATTGATGAACTAATTTTCAAATGCTTAGGTTTGATTCTTGAATTTTATGTAATGCATCAAAGATAATATAACATTATAATAGACACGCATATTTTTTAATTGACAACAGAGAAAATAATTCGATTTTTTTTTGGATTTATGTGCTGAGAAAGATGTCCCCATTAAGAAAGATAACATAAAAAACTCTTTAGTATTAAGTGTATCATTTTTAACTATTTGCATTTATTCATTATATTAGTGTGTGTTTTCCCATTTCGTTCACATTTTTACCAGGATTAAAATGCGCCTGTATGACAATATATTTCCACAACAAATTAGGCGGGACATATCCACTCGGTTTTTAAATAACTATAGAATTACTACCAAGAATTCCCCCACAATAAGAATAACATAACTCAGTTTTTGAATTGTTAGAATCACCAAAAACTATTTATACATATATACATACACACATACATATATATATATATATATATATATATACATAATATACATTTCCAGATTAAAGATTGAAAATGTCGAACGCTCTGATAGTTGTCTGGGAAAGGCTTAAGAAGTTCTCTACACCGACTGCGTCGCCCCAGGATAAAGGTAAATACGTATTGTTTGGAGTTTTGAACATAATCATCTTTGGTTTGGGAATGATTATTATTGGAATACTAAATAATGATGCATCCGACATTATTACCGGAGTTCTCCAATTATTATTACCATTCGTCGGATGGGTTTGGGCGATTGTATGGGGTATTGCAATAATCTGTAGGAACCTCTAATGTTAATTATTTCTCTACAAATTCAAAAAAAAAGAAGAAGAGAGGAGCGGAATGCTAATCTAGCCTGAAAGTGAACAATCACCGTTAGTGATACAATATTAAAGATTATGTCTATTCATTGAATTCCCAAAACGAATAAATCTGTTCAACTTACCTATGTACGATTCTATTCTACTTGTTTCATTAATTTTATTCTGGGGACATCTTTCTCTTCAGCTTTGTTAATTCTTGAAGTTTGTTCTTTGTGTTTGTGTTCGTGCATACATTTCCTCATAACTTTTCACTCTAGAGAGGTATCGATCGTGAATGTCGGAGTAGATGTTATATTGGATCAAACGCTGACGACTCTAGTCTCCTATTCCTCTTTCGAGTTTCCCGTTCTCCTAGAATGGGTAAGTATGAAAGTTGTTAAATTATCAACAACTGCAAATGTGAATTGTTTGTAAAAGCTTTAAACAGAATTTAGTGTTATAAATAAGTCAAAATAGTGATCTGCAGTAATGTCTTTATGTATTTTTCAATATTGGATCTTTTTTTGCTAGTTCGAATTTGAGATTGCTGGATGATCTTTGAAGGGAGGAGAAGAGAGGGGAGGGGTGGGGAGCGGAAAGGTGGGGGGAATTAAAACAGGAAACGTGCAAAGTCACTTTTGAAGAAAACTTGTGTAAAAAGAAGAGATATAATTAACATTAAGTTGAAATAATTCTATTTTATACAATTAGATTCAACAATTTTTTTTAATAATCATTCCGCCCTGAAAAATAAAATATTTATGAAAAATGAAGGTATTTTGAAAAATTTAAATAATCTATTAAGGGATTCTATTATTATAAGTATCAAGTTGTTATTATAAAAATAGCTTTTTAAATGCTGATTATTATTTATTAAGCTTTCCTTTAGTATTCAAAATTTCATTCATTTATTTCGTTTTTTTGGCGTTTTCCCCCTAAAAAATACAACAATGCCGATGATTTTTAAAATAAAATATTATATAATCCAATATTGAATTAAAGTTTAACACCATATTTGGGCATTTAAGATAGAATACAGAACAAAATTACAAATTTTAATCCTAACTAGCTAACGGGCCGAGTTATTACAAAAAAGCCAGTTCTTTGCATCTACATTTGAAGATTTTAGTATTGATTAAAAAATACTCTGCACTTAGAAACCACAACCTTTAAAACAAATAAATCACAGAACTAGATAAAATTGAAATTTAAGACGACTGATATGTAATGGGTGAAATTAACTAAAAAAAAATCACTCTAACATAGTTTCGCTATCTACATGTTCACAAGTCCGAGCACTTATTCACATTTGTGCCAAAAATAGAAACAATGAAGTGAATTTTAGTTAAATTTAAATATAATTTTAACTTTAAATTGATTTTCGAACCTTGCAGTGAAAGTACAAGAGGATTAGAAAACAAAAAAATGTTACGCCCTTAAAAAGTGACTTTATTATCAATTCATTATAAATAGGAATTTAAGGAAATAGCCTTTAAATTGAATTTGTTCAATTTTGTCTTTTAATATAGACACCTACACTGAAAAAAATATAATGTCGTCTTCACATGCATGTAAAAAATACGTGGACGTATTCTGTCCACATTAAAAATATCTAACCACATTTTACCCACACATCTGTAGCGTCGCTGCGTATAAATTAATGACAAAATTTTACACACTCATGTTGACCTTTTCATAGGTAATAATTAGTCAGTCTTTAATTAGTAGGAAACTAAGGATAAATAATAAAAATGAGATTTTTACTCGCTATCGTATCACTCTCCGTTTTCATCTCAGTTGTATTCTCAGCTCCAGGTGTTCCACTCAGAGGTACATTGAAAGAGGATGACAGTACTAACGTTAGCACAACAACAGCTGCTCCAAAGAAGATAATCGTCAGATCTACCGAGGAAGGCACAACACCTACTGCTCCTACTACTACTCCTAGTACTACTGCTCCTACTGCCGCTCCCACTACTGTTAGTACTACCGCTCCTTCTGGCAGCGGTGTTGATCCTACTAGCACTGATGGAGATGAGAAGACTGATACTGACACTGGTAGTGGTACTACCGACGAAACAGTTACAACTACTCCTGACCCAATGGAGAAATGCGGTACTTCATTCGTCATGTGGTTTGTTAGTGGCGTTCCAGTTACAACTCTCGAATGTGGATCTTACACCATGGTATACGGACCAGTTGAGAATGAGACTAACCCTGCAGCAAGGTATGTCTCTGGAACAGTCACCACAGTTACTTATGATGCAAGCAACAAGAAGCTTATGGTCAATAACCAGGAGTTCGCCACTCTTTCCACTGATTCATCACAACCAACCACAGCTACAACAGCACCAGCAGCTAGGTTACTTGCAGAAGATACTGTTACAGAAGCCGTCACAATGACTGATTTATACACCTTCACCTTAAAGGGTGGTAAGGCCATTAGCGTAGGCGTGCCAGCTAACCAAGACGAAAGTAAGAGAGACAAATACAGTTTATCCGCTGATAACCAGGTATTCTATACTGGTACTGCTAGCAATAGTGGTGTCACTAGTGGAATATTCAAATTGAACGAGAATGGTGACTTAGTTGATCCTTCAAATACCGTCGTTTTGAAAGATGCTGACTCAGCCGCTTTTGGATTCAGATACATCATTCCGTCCGTATTTGCAATCTTCGCTGCATTCTTCATGTTTTAAACATTTTTGAATAAATTTTAAGAGTTTAAGCGCTTTAAAAAGTAGTGGTGAGTCTTCTATTTGGGAGGCTGGCTTCACTACGGGATAAGACAGACGGCTGTTTCTTACTATGCTAAGGAATGGTGAATAATTAAATTTTAATTTCCAGAATATTCTCACAGTTCCGCAAAGCTTTTTCGTATGCATGAGTTAAATTACTACTTCCTATCGTAGACTTAATGCAGCGCAAAGGGTAGGCAATTTTGGCGAGACACTTTGAAGAATCATTTCGAGGGATTATGTACTACTTAGTTTTCAATGCGTGCTAAAGCTTTTAAATGATTGTGATAGATCGAGTGAGGATGACAAATGAAGCTAATTTTTGTTTAACAGGCTTTAAAATTTTTTAAGTTTCTTTTTCCTTTTGAGGTAATGAGTGAGTTTCTTTCAAGTACCAATTGCGTACGCTGGAAATGTGTGAGATGGAGTGTCGGAAAAGAAGTCTCCGCGGTTGACGGGAATGAGCCCCATTGTGCCTAGTTTAAAGAGAATGAAAGCTATTCCGAGGAGTGAGTATATACAGTATACTGTTTTTTGGATGGCGAACGATTTTCTTGCAGCACGCTCGATTTCAAGAAAGTTTTTGTTGGCTTGGATCAATATTTTTACTGCATTGACAAGTGCATAACTTACGATGAGTATGCTGAAGATTCCGGCGTTGTTTCCGCTCATGTATAACATGAGGAATGTCATTCCCATGGTTTTGAGGGGCAGATGCGCAATGTTCCATGCCTTTTTATCAAAATTACACATTTCTGTCGTGTTTTGGGTACTGGTTGACTGCGTTTCTGTATCTTTGTTTGCAGATAACCTTGGGTCTTGATGCTTTCGTTTGGGATTTGATGAACTTGTGGGATGAGTGTAGCTGCTACAGCTTGTGACGCGGCTTTGATTTACACTATCGCAGTTACTTGATCCTATAAGTGCTTGTTTTAAAGGGTTTTTATCGAATATTTTTTCAATTTGTTTTGGATGGAGTATCCATGTGTCGTATTTGCTTTTGACGTTTGGGCTTTTGCTCATCTCTTTGTCAAAGTTACCCTTTGGTTCTGACTGGTTTACTGTTTTCGCCTGCATAAGTTGATAAAAACTTAATGGTTTTTGTCTTTAACTCCGCTTATTGGCTTGTCAAAACTGTGCTATGGCGGGAAGTTACGAAATTGCTCTTACTGTGGGTGTAATAGGCAATAGAATTTGAATTTAATTATTTACTAGCAACTATTTTAATGAATAATCAAAAATAATCGTGAGGCGTAATGATTTTAAAATTTGGAGTCTGTTGTCTTTTCTTGTTCCTCCTTAGGCACTACACTTGGTAGTCGGTTATTTTGTGATTGGCCTTGTTTTTTGTTAATTATGATAGCGCAATAAGGGCGGGTAGTTTGTGATTATTTACTTTATGTTATTAGGGGACACAATAACTGGCGGATAAACGTCCTTAAAACAATTTAGGTGAGCATGCAACAGAACATGGAAATAATACTATTGGAATACTAGGGAAGATCGTTGTGAGACAATTTAGAATAAAATTATGTCAAATTAGTTGGGTGTAATTTTTTTTGTTAGTATAAATGATTTGTTTGTAGTATGTGGGTATAAGTGGGGTGTGGGGGGATGAAGAGGGAAAGCAAGAATAATAGGAAAAGAAAAAGGGTTAGAAAAGGCTGAGAAAAAAATATATATTCATGAAAGTAGTTAGAGAATGAAAAATACTCTTTCTTTTAAAGTTTCAGTTAAATGGATTTGAATTCAGATATTTTTGCGACATAATTATTATATTGGAGATATTCATTATTATTTAGTTACCAATAAATTTCCATCTACAGGAAAATAAATATATGTTTGGCCATCAAATACAATTTAAATAATAGATTTGAATTGAACAAATAAATTTTTTTTGAAGAATTATAATATTAAATTTATATCTGAAAAGATCAAGTTAATTGAGCTTAATTAATAAAAACAAGTGTTTTGCAATAAATTGACTAAATTATTAATTTTCTAGAATATTCTTATCCATATATACAAATATATATTAGCTAACCATTTGCATAATTAATTGTTTTTGTGAGAAAATAAAGTTAAGTTGTCTATAAACACATTTAATTGCGATTCTAAAGTAAAAAATTTATGGTAAAACAACTGGAGAGATTAATATTTTGAATGAACACATATTAGTTATCCACATTACTATATAATACTTGCGGGGTATTAACAATTACGTGTGCATGCATAATAATTAATAAAAAAAATTTGGCATTTATATAGACAGACATGTCAAAACCAAAGAGTTTAAGATATGAAAGGGCAATTGAGACAGGAGTTGAAATATTAAGAAATGCATTAAATAAGAAAGAAAATGAGATAAGAAATTCATTATTGGAGCTTAAGGAAAATGAGTTACAATTGAAAAAAAGGGAATCAAATTTGGCAGAGTCTTTGAGAGTTTTGGAACAGGAGAAAAAAAACAATGAGTATTTAAGAGTGGTGAATGCAAAAACTGAGAAGATATTTAATTCTGCAATAGAAAGCTTAAGGTTAAAAGAAAAAAAAATGATAGATAGTTTGGATTCGATAATTAACGAGTTTAAATTAGAGCCATCTGATCCTGATGAAAATATGGATATTGTTGGCAAATTGGAGTTGCTTAGAAAATATTTAAGAAAGATCCAAAGAAACGAGTCCGAATTTTTAGAATACACAAAGAAAATTCAAGCTGAAAAGTTTGGTAAATCTACTGGAAGATGTAAATGTGGGTATCCTGTTTTTATTATTAATGGAGAAGTTGTTGCGGGAAGTTCAGTATTTGGTTCAAACTTCGATGGAGACCCAGAAATTGTAGAGCTGGAGTTTAAATCTATGGAGCTCGACTGGGAAAGAAGGGCTTTAGAACACACTAGAGAAGCTCTAAGGCAGGAAAAGTTGAAACAAGAAGAGATTTTACAAAGCAGAGAGGAGAAGATCAGGTATAAGAGCGAAGAGCTAGAGACTAGACTACGTGAGGTAAAGAGAATGGAACATATTTTAAATTTAAGAGCTTTAGAGAGAGAAAAAAATGTATCTACTGGTAATAACTTGCATTCAAACCCAAGTTCTGCATCATCCAATAGAAGGGGAAGGAATGGATCTCGGACTGGTAGAAACAGTTGTCCTGTACGTGTACAAAAAGAGAGCCAAAACCATTTAGGGGTAAATTATGACTCAGGTATTGGCTCAAATTTTGATAAAAATAGGAAAAAACAACAGAAAGAAGAGGAGTGTGGTTTTAACTCATTTAATGATAATTCTATTACTATTAATAGAGCTAATGATGGTTGCGACAGGAGTAGAGACTTGAATAATAATTACGGATCTGGTTCTGGATCTAGATCGTTCTCCCAGATGGAAGCCTTAAAAACGGAACAAGCAAGAGTTAAGAGTTCGGAAACCCCTCCTTCAGAAGAATATGAACTTTACTCACTTAGCCAAAGTGATAATGAAATTCTCTTCACTTCTCCGGGTTACAAATTAAGCCCAAGTAGAACTACTAGGAGAAGATTTATTGGTAA
The DNA here is from genome assembly GCF_001865345.1 of Cryptosporidium ubiquitum. NCBI lineage: Eukaryota > Apicomplexa > Conoidasida > Eucoccidiorida > Cryptosporidiidae > Cryptosporidium > Cryptosporidium ubiquitum. The sequence goes on along the minus strand of NW_021639820.1, from coordinate 235,784 downwards.
AATAACTGGCTCAGATGAATCCACTTCAAAGAAAGAAGTAAATTCTCTGGATAATGCTGGGAAAGTTACAAATGATATAAATTTCTCACACGAAACTATTAAGAACAATTTTTCTGACTTTAATATGGGAAATAATTCTTCTTTAGAAGTTACTCCAAATGACTTACGTGGTAAAAGTTTCAATGACAGCTCAGAAAGGTTAATACCTCCCAGGATGTCTCCTTTACTAAGAAGTCAAAGACAAAGGCTCAAGCAAATTCTTCAGGAAGAAAACGAAGATAATGATGAAAACTATGCCAGAAATTCGCTTGGAACAGACTATAAAACATCTAGTTCAGCAGATGTTGACTACGAAACTTTTGAAATAAATAACTCCTACAAATTAATGTATTCAACTCCTAAATAATAGACGCTCAATCTTTTTCGCACAAGTAATATATATTTATTTGCTTATTTCTTAACTGAAATACTAACTTTTACGAATTTCAATTCCGAAAACAGTAGCGATGATAATACTCACAGCTCTAGTAAACAATATTAGTTAGAAATAAGACGATTTCGAGCAAAAATAAAAGTCACATGTTATCTTGTTATTTTATATTTAATTACATGTTTGGGCGGGAACATGTATTTCATAAGTTATGTTAGAAGTGACGTTTTATAGAAATAAGTAAAAAAGCGATGTTTAGATTACTACTTGTAATGACCTCTAGGATTATTTGATGCTTTTAATGACTCATTTGATATGTAGATTTTTCAATTTAAGTTGAAAATCATTGTGAGTGTTATTGGAATAAAAAACAAAGGTGATAAAGGGTTTCTAAATAAGATGCAAAAACATAGCATAATTATATAAAAGGGCGGCAACTTTTCTACTAATGAAAAGAATTAAAGTTCTATTCATAAAGTAAAAGTAATTAATAAAGGGAGAAAGTATAAGCAACCCATTAGTATAAATCACCATAGATTAAAATAAAATTTGTGGTGATAGGAATTCTGAGTTAATTTTCAGTGAGAATTTAACTATTCCAATAATGATTTGGCAGTGAATAATAATAGTATATATATACAAGTAAAGTGTGACAAAGGGAGATAAAAACTTTGTTTAGCTATCATTTAAGATAATCCTTAGTCTTTTGCATAGAAGAGTTGGTAGCCAGAAAGCATGAATTTGAGTGTATATATGGGAAAAATATTGGTCACGATTCTTGTTGTTTCTCTTGATAGTTTTTAATTGCATGTTTAATAGCATCTTCAGCCAATAAAGAACAATGTAACTTGATTGGAGGTAAATTTAAGTGATTTGCAATAGTCTTGTTATTGACCTTCAAAGCTTCTTCAGTAGTTTTTCCAATAATTAGTTCAGTAGCATAGGATGTACTAGCTATAGCAGAACCACATCCAAAGGTTTTGAACTTAGCATCCTTAATAACTCCATCCTTAATGCTTACCTGCAATTTAACAACATCTCCACATGCAGCTTTACCAACAACAGCTGTTCCGACATTCTTATCATCACTAGGGAGACTCCCTACATTTCTTGGATTCCTAAAGTGATCATTAACAACATTACTATAGAAAAGCCTTTGACATATCGGAACACATTTCTTTAATAATATTCTTTTATCAACAAAATTTCTTAACTGCAACATAGTTAAATCTTACATTATAATACCCAGTTTTAGTAATTTAATTTGTGCTAGAATTAATAGAACAAAGATGGTTTTGTAATAGATTCGCCTTTCTTTTTTTAATAATAATGAAAAGGAAAAACTCAACTTATTTTAAAGTTGAGCATTAAAGCCGTCAACTTTAGCATATATTAAAATATTTTCTTAATGAACTATATAATAAGCAGGTACTTTTATAAATATAAAACACATAAATATACATATAAGGATGTATATTAAATATTTTTATATTTATAGCATTTGCAAATATGCATAGATCCTTTTTTTCCCTCTCACTCAAAGTTTAAAAGGATTATTTTTTAAACCAAGTTAAATAATATTTGAAAAATTGACGTAAATTTTCTATTCACTAATAACGCACATATAATAATGTTAAATTAAAATTAATTTATTTCAATAAAGTCAAATTAACTATTACCCATATTTTTAAAGTAGTTTTACTCATGTTTAATATATATATATTTTATTAATAAACTATTTACTCCAGCCATAAGACGAGACGCTCCAGCTATCAATTATTACTAATATTTTAAATATTACTAAAGGTAATACAATAAGAGTATAGACAGGAATATACGTACATAATTAAGGTAACTAAAAAAATTAATGAAATAAATTGTTTTTAAATATAGTAATATTAAAATAAATAAATAGGCGGGAAAGTGTTGAATAATCAATATTTAACTATATAGTTAAAATAATAGAAAAAGACAAAAGTAACTTAAAAAAAAGAAAATCAAATTGGTAAATAATTATCGACTAGAAAAGATTTAGCAAGACAATTATGTGAGGGAGAAAAATATATAGGTAGTTTGCATGTTTGCATTTATAAGGAAATTTAATGACTATTTTGTTCTGAGAAATGCTTAGGATTTAGATAGTAAGGATGGAACCCAATTTTAAACCGAATTCTGAGAAAAAAGGAGGAGGTTCATCTGTAGCACCAGCTTATCATAGAATGAACTTCCTTCTACAGGTGAGCCAACAATATGCATTACTTTCGAATGAGCTCTCTAGGTATTGTTATAGTCAGGCAAGAGAAATTTCAAGAAAAAAATTAGCTAGAATTGATCCTGAATCAAGGAGATTATGGTGCAAAAGATGTAATACCCATTTTATTTCGGGCATTACCTGTGAATTGATACTTGAAGATAAGATTATTCACAATAGTAATGATAATAACAAAAATAGCATTAAAACCAATATATTTAACAAGTGTAATTATTGCAATTGGAAAAAAAGACATTCATATAGGGTTTTTGACGATTTTGAAGATGACCAGAAAAATGCAATTACTGATCAGTAGAAAATATATCTGTTCGTTTTTTCAATATTGAAAAATTTTGGAACATCTGCACAAAAGTACATGGTTTTTTATATGACTATACCAGTTACATTAAAAATAATTTAATTGATATTTTTTGGCAAATTATTCATTTTTAACTATTTCTGCTTCTTAATATTAAACTTATTATTGCTACTGTACTTATAATATTAACTTTAAGCATATTCTTTAACATTATAGAACATAAGTAATCATATTTTTAATAAATAAATCTCAAATAAGTATTTGTTTTGTAGTTACATATTATTTAATCATTGTCTTCAAAAATATTACATTTTTTTAATAATCACTATCATCTATTACATGCTTTTTTTTTGTATTTTCCCGCCTAAAACATTTGTATTTTATTAAAATGGCAATTTCACATTTATTATGAAAATAATTCTGTGAAATTTATAGTTCATATATTAAAAAGTATATCTAGCTGTTTTTGATTTTAAGTTTTTTAAACAGAAATATTGATGTTTAGTTTATGCGGTTTTTCAATATTTTAAAGTATATTACAATATTGCACCTTAATTATTATGAAATAAGGTATCCACATAATATTGAGTTAGTTTCCTTACTTCCTTCTTCTTAATTAATCTCTTATTTGGTGATTAACCCAATAAATTATGACAATCTAAGTTTAATTTTAACCTATTTATTACAGAAGAAATTCTTTAAATTTTTGACTATAAGAATTAACATCATTTGTGGGGGGCAAATTAAACAATTTATAATCATATTAATAATAAATCGAAGGAATAAATATTAGTAGAACAAGAAGATGGGAAATGTAGGTTTCAATGGAAAGGCTTTATAAAAAGTAAAGTCGATTTTATAAAGACCAGAGAATTCATAAGTTAAGAGATTTCAAATAATGTGTCAAATAGATCATTAAGGAGGCGGCTACACTATGATCTAAAAATTATATTCACTGTATGGTTTTTAATTTGCAATAGTGCAAGAAAAACGAGTGTTATTTTCAAGGGTGGTCTAAAGGCACATGAAAGTAATTGTTCCTTAAATAACATATTAAAAGTTTTGTTTAAATAATATACCAACTAATAGAAAATTTTAGGTGGGGGCTTAATATTACATTAATATTTCAACTAGAGATATAAGAAAACTAGTAATTAAAAGAAATGGGAGTTCTAAGGTTACATAAATTTAAAAAGCTTTCTTTAATATCGTTATTTCTTCTAATAACTTTGTTGGTTTTTAATTTTGAATTACTTAATGCATTAGTGGCAACTGAAAACAAAAATGATACAGAAGTAAATAATAGTGAACCAAGTAGTGAGAAAAGCAGTAAGTCAGAGAGCTTATATGATCAAGATGAAGCAAATGAAAAAACAGAAGTCATGGATGATGAAGTTTCATCACAAGCCATGGGGCTTTTCCAAAGTAACGATTTTGATTCCGGTATTCAGAATGGAAATTTTGATAAAAAAGAAACTACAGAAAAATCTCAAGAAAAACCTTCCACAATTAAATTGATGGAGGAGATGCCCCCAGCCTTAGATTTGGGAGACATACCTGGATTAGATGGTGACACCAATATTAAGGAAGTGAGCAACGAATCAAAGCCTGAGTCTAATGATCCGGATTCAAGCTCCCCTTCAAAACACATTTCTGCTTCAAATGATCAGGAACAGGGCTCTAGTTCCGCTTCAGGTCCTGCTTCTATCTCTGAGTTGGCCTCTTCAACTTCAGCTTCAGGTTCAGCCTCAGTTTCATCATCAACTTCAGCATCAACCTCTGATTCAACTTTGGACTCAGCATCTGCCTCTAATCAAGTAGATGAGGAGATTAAGATAGAGAATGGTACACAGAATCCTGAAAACTCTGGCCAAGATTTTCAAGAGTTGCAATCTTCGATGATTCCAAAAGGCCTTAGAGGGTATAAAAGACTTCAATCTGAGCTTTCTTCCGGAGGAATAGATTCAGCATCTGACTCGAAGACTAGTGAAAGCTCAGGTTCAGCTTCAGGTTCAAACTCAAGCTCAGGACTGTTACTTCCAACAGTTCCAGAAGATTCTTCTGATGAAATGAAGCTTCAGCTATTATTTAGACATACTACCAACAAATTTCCAATGCTTGATTCAACTTCTAAAGAGCAAAAAACTAGCAATGATGAGGGAACTCAGACTAATACAAACTCTGATTTTAGTTACAACCCACAAAAAGGACAGGAAATTAATGCCAATTTTCCCGGTTCCCCTCTAGAAAAGCCATCATCTCCTCAAATGGAGAGTGAAGTTGAAGAAAGTAAGAGCGAAAAATCTAAAACTGACACAGAAATAGACGAGTCAGAGTTTTCTTCTGATGTTGAAAACAATGTTGAGTTCCCAGAGGATAATAGCAATACGTCTTCTTATGCCGATGCTAGCTCAAGCACAGATTCTAATAATAAAAACACAAAGGTTAGGGAAACTACATTTATTTTTGAAAAACCAGGTACCCAAGAGGTTTCCACTGTAGCTGAGAATTTGGAAAACTTACAAGAAAATCCAAATAAACACATTTCTGTTGCAACACAAACAACTCCTGTTAAAAGACATAACAAAAACAATGTAAGGAGAAGGAGAAGAGGAAGAGTTATAACAAAGAAGGGTCTTTCACAGTTAATTAAAGAGTTGAATAATTCTAAAACAAGAAAAAAGATGAGTTTCTTTAAAAAGCTCATTGGCCAAATAAGTGATAAGGACATTAACTTAATCTCCAATATTATTGAGAGAGAAAAAGCAAACAGAGAAAAAAGTAATTTATTAAGAAAAACTTTAACTAGTAATATCCCAGATAGACCTCTCTTAGGTAAAGAATGGATTGAAAGAGAAAAGTCAAGAAACAAGCAGGATTGACTAGTAGATATTAATGAACTGAGTTAGTAGTTATTAGTAACCTTAACTTTCTGATATAAAGAAAACTATAATTTAAATATGATTTTCAATTCGGAGCTAAAAAGTAGTCTAAGAAAAAGGAAAGAACAGAGGAATAAAAATAATAAGATGAATCCTTTAGACTACTTTTATTCCTCTAATAATCAACTCAAATAATATACTCTAATTCTGAAATCCCTGTAAATTAATACTAAAAAGGCGGGAAGGTTTGAAATTAAAAAATGTTTTTCACAACCTGAAAAACCTCCTTATTAAATTATCTCAAATCTCCTTTAATTAGCATCAGATTTAGTCTTTGAATGAGATTTAACTTCAAAATGAGGAGGATCGCAAGACGAACCATCCAATAAGCTGCTCATTAAAGTCTCAATTTCTTTAAGGAGTGCCTGGTGAGCTGCTTGATTAGAAAAGTCTGAAAACCATATCTCAACTCTAATGTTACCCTTGTTGCCTCCAAGTTTGTCAACCAACCTGATTCCATTTACAATAGAAGAATTTTTCAAACTTCCTCCTATAACCGCCAAAACCAAATTATTCCACATTGTATCCAATTCTCCAGGAACTACCGAAGATTGCCATGCTCTAAAATGAATGTGGCCGCCTGTTGCATTCATAGGATCTTCCCACATTGGTTGAATACCTTCTTTGAATAGAATGACAGCATCAACCACACTCTTTGAGCCGTCTGATGATTCTCTAATCATTCTTTTACCTTTTAATAACTCAGAAGGCTGAGGAATATGATGCCAAAGCCACCAAAACTGTTGAACTGATGAAAACTTTGCCACAGGCTTTGTAGCATTTGAATAATCGGAATCTTTCCTTGTCTCAACATTTAATTGTTCCCATACAACCCATTCGTGAGATAATGGTAATGGTCTAGATATTAAATCATCAGGTATCTCCACTTCATTACAGTCAGTTGGGAGCGTCAAGCTAGGTTCTATCGACTCATTAAAGGATAAATACTTTGAAACAGCTTCTTTCTCCGTCATCTGATATTTTGATTTTTTCCTATATTATCGATACCTTCAATTTTTGTCAAATATATTCTCCTTTCTTTTTTTCTTCTTTTTTATTTAATCCCCACGTCCAATTAACTATTACTAGAGAACCGCCTTTTGTCCCGCTGACGAGAGGCTTAATAAACTTTTTATTACTATTATTTAATTAATATGTTGGCGCCTTTTTTGAATTAAAATAAAAAGAATAAAGGGAAATTAATAGGTAGTAATAATATAAGATTTAAAGCGAAAAGAGGGGGGGAAGAGTAAAATAAATTAAAAGAAAAAAAGAGGTTTAGAAGTTAAAGGTGAGAAATCCTCTGGATTGTGGTATTTGCTTGAGAATCTTTGGCATCTTTCCTTTTCTTCCGCGATAAAAAGTACATTGATTCAGACTGCATAACTTTTTATTTATTTATTTTGACAGAATCCACTCTTCATTGAAGTAAATTATCAATATCTAATAATAAATAATTCGGTGAAGTATTGAAATATGAAAAATCGTAAAAACTAGTTAATATATATATGTTTATATACGTATATAAAATAAATATTTGAAAATAAAAATACATTACTCTTTTTTTCGTGAAAACGCATTACATGCTTATATTAAAAGTTCAATTAGAGAAAAAATCAACATTTTTGGCAAAATAAGGCTTTTAGAGTATAACATTATTTTGGAGTATACTATATTTTGTGTGTGTGATCGTTTAAAAAAGCTAAAACTAATTAGGCTTTGAAAAAAGGAAGTTCTATTTGGAAATTAAGGAATAATAATCAAGACAGTCGACTTTACAAATTTTTTTGGTAATAAGCAATCTCTTTCTGGCAAGACTTTAGTAGGTATTTGGGTTAACTTTAAATACTTTTATCTTAAGAATTAATCATATTCATTAATTTGATAAAATATTTCAGAAAATGAAATCGATTTTAGGTATTTAATTGTTTCCAGGTTTGGAGAGATTTGCCTAAGCTTTAATCAATGAATTGGTTGGTTGATTGGGGAGTATCTTGTTCCCAAGGTGGATGCAAGGAAAATCAAGACGGTTGGTTTGTGTCGATACCAACACAGAAAAAGTCTGATAAGAAAGAAAACCAGAAGAAGAAACTGATTAACAATGCAAACGATTATTGCCATAAAGATGAAAAGTTGGATAAACTTGGATTTTCCAAAGGAGTTTGGAATTTTGACCCAATTCAACCTAATTTAGCAAATGCTGGAACTTTTAATCCTCAGGGAATGAATGACTTTAAAAATGATACAAAATGTTTGAATGATATGATAAACAAGGCATTTCCTCCTGTATTTCCTTTATTTAACTTACCACCATTACCTCCAAAGAGAAACGGTCCTGGATGGGCTTCTCACTCAACAGGAAGCAAATTGGAAGGCTTGGACAAGTCTTGTTTTTTTGGCCTTTTAGACGGGCATGGGCATTATGGAAAAACGGCATCTCATATAGCTGCTTATTGTATATCTCAAACTTTGAGCAAGGAAGTGCCAGATATTCCCAATAGCTTTGCTATCAGTGAATATATTGAGCAAGTTCTTGGCATTTTGAACAGGGGGTTTTCTTATGCTCATGACAGTGTTATTAGTGCAAATATTGCAAGCAAGAAAGATTTTGGAACCACTTGCATTGTAGTTGGAATCATTGGCGAATATCTAGTGACTGCCAACTGTGGAGACTCATCAGCAATTTGTATTATTCCCAATTTAGACAGAAACGTCGACTGTAGGTTGAAATTGGGCGAGAAATATGATGCTTTTAATTCTAACCATCTTTGTTTTGGAGATATTGGAGATAATAGTAATATTGGCAATGTTCATAATGGCAACGTTCATGAGAGTAATAATAATAATAATAATAATAATAATAGTAGTAGTAGTAGTAGTAGTAGTAGCAACAATGACAGCAACAATACCAGTCATTTCGAAGAATCCAATTATGAAACTTCCAAAATTTCACTTCCAGATCTTCCAGTTCCTTTATCTAACGGTAAATTATCCAATAAATTGGTCTCCAGCTTTCATGGGATATATTACCTTTCAAACCCCCACTGTTTAAACAGAAAAAGTGAAAGACAAAGAGTAGACCAAAGTGGAGTAGGGAAAGTTGTTTTGGGTGACTACGGCATGCTCAGACTGATTCCCTCTTATCTTTCATATTCACAGGCCAGAGATTTAGGATTGAGCATTTCTATGAGTAGATCCCTTGGCCATATGCATCTTTCCAGATGTGCCTTGTTGCCAACCCCTGACTACCGAATTCTGAATTTAGGATCCGATCCTCCGAGAAAAGAGTGCATTAAGTCCATTAGGCAAAGTTTGGATAAACAAAAGAACAAGGTTGAAGATGAAAAGATGGCATGTTTTTCTGAGGCTCTCATTGAGCAAAGCGTTATTGCTATTGGGTGGGGAAGCAGATCCAACATTTCTCAATACAAGAATCATATTGAGAATATTGAATTAGACTGGAGTACTGACGATGAGAGTTTTTCAAAACATCTAGTTGCCAAAGCAAAGGGTAAACCATGGCAGGACTCCTACGTTGTAATTATGTCAGATGGAGTTAGTGATATATTGGATGCTTTCACTATTGCTGACATTATTGTCCATTCCCAAGATAAAAGCATGCAAGAAGTCGCCGGTTTGCTTACTAATGAAGCTGAGAAGAAGCGGAGAATTAATAATATTCGGGCTGATAACTGCACAGTCATTGTTGTCCGACTTAGAAACAAATTTTATAACAAATCTGAAGATGATTGCAATTCTGTTTTGGAATCTCCCACTAAATCATGCGTTAATTTAAATCAAAACAGTGGCATTTACCTTGAGAAATCTTTTCTCAGGAGTCAAAATAATAGTACCAATACCATAAATAATGTCTCTAACTCACTTACGACTGTGAATTCGGATTCTTCAAATCTCAATAATCACAACTCTGGCAATTTATTGAGTAGTCCCAACAAAATTAATATTTGCAAATCTTCTGAAACTCCAATTCGTAACTTCAAGCCTAATCAAATGTACTTTCACAGAACGGTAACACCTATCCAAAGGAGAAGAAAAATTGCCACTCCCTCTCCTGCAAGAGCAAGGACTTGCAAAATTAGAGAGGTACCCAATATTTTTATTAAAAACCACAATTAAGTTCTATTTACTCTTTTACATTTATTCTAATTTTTTTTTCTTTTACTTTTTTCAATATTTTTATTGTGTCAATTGTTGTCCACATAAAATTTGGTTCGGGGGATAGCAGTGCATGTATATGCAGATTTGCATGTTATTTTTATGCCACGTAATTGCATACTAAGACAATATTAAAGAGAAGTTTTAGTTAAGTTAGTATATAAATTAATCAATTGTTTACTTGAACTATATTTTCGTGTTTAATAAAATCTAATTTATCGTTTACATGGTTGTCATGTATTGATTGTAACTTATTTAATTCACTGGCGTTTTCTGCCTCCATCTTAACTACTGAATTCAAAGCTGCTACATCTCTCACAATTTGCTCTTTTATACTATCAACTAAATAACCTAAAGCATGTATCTGAATAATCATTTTTTTGTCTTTTCTTAACATTCTTCTCAAAAATTTTAATTTATAATCCAACTTATACAAACCTTCCATAATACTTGTGTGAATTGAACCCTGTTGTTCTCCATCCCCACTCTCTTTTTTATCTTCAGCTTCCTGACTTTCAGCAATTTCTGGACCTTCATCAGAATTTCCTTTATTGTCAGTAATTCCATCTTCAATTTCAGTGTTCTCTTCAAATTTTTGGATTTTATCATTCTCTACTTTCTTCTCTTTTTCCTCTTCTTCCTTATTTTCTTTATTCCCTACTTCTTTATTATCCTCTTCTTTATTTTTCTCTTCCTTATTATCATCTTCTTTATTTTTCTCTTCCTTATTCTCGTCTTCTTTATTATTCTCTTCCTTATTCTCTTCTTTATCTCTTTCTTCCTTATTCCCCTCTCCTTTATTCTCCACTTCTTTATTCTCATTTTCTTTATTTTCTGTTTCTTTTTTCTCTTCTTTATTCTCCCCCTCCTCTGTGTTTTCAACATTTAAAGAATTAGAGTCCTGATCAGAAGCCACTATATCATCTCCTTTTTCGGAAGTTTCATTGTTTTCAGTATTTGTAGCTGTTGAGTTATCTTCATTTGTAACATCGTCCTTACCAAAACAATAATTTGAAGAAACAATTATTGCTAAAATGAGCACTATTAGACTCAATCTCAATTTGCAACAATTCATTTCTTTTTAAAATATGATTTCTTTAAATTAATTTCTTGAAAAAAAAAAAATATATTATTTAAAATTTACAAAATATTAAAATTTTGTCATCCAAGTATAAATTTGAATAATTAAAGCTATAAAAATTCACAAATTTGCAATATAATTGTTTGATCTGGTTCTTATTCGTATATTCTTTTTCACTATATCTGCAATTAATTTCTTAGTTATCTTAAAAAGAAGAAATGTGTGTTGAATTTTTTACATGCCTTTATTTTTTTTTTGTGTGCATTTATTTATACACACAATAATTAAATATGGTGATAAGAATAATGTTAGGGTTATTAAAATATTTTTTGAAAATATTTAGTCAGCCTATCTATTATTTTTTCATAATATATTAATTCGCTTATTCTAGATTACTAATCATACCTAGTAGGGAATAGAACTTCCTTGTCTTGAGTATCTAAACTTCTTGTTACCAAAGTTTCCGTAATTCCTGGATGAATTATAATTACCTCCATGGCTATATCTATCATTTTGTCCCTTATAACCGTAGCCTCTATAACTTGTTTGTTCTCTATGTCTATATGGCTGCCCACATCCAGAATTTACATAATTACTTCTGATTTGTTTTGAACTATTGTAATAAGTATCATTGTTAGTACCAGAGTATCTTTTTTGTACAGGTTTTTCTTGCCCTCTTACTATTCCTAATCCACCGCCAAGCCTTTTTGGTAGCCAATTCTCAACTGTTCTACCTCTTTCAACATCAACTAATATCTTCCACCCATCTACAATCTTTCTGTTAAATGATTTATATGCTTCTTTTAGAGATTCCTCATTCTCGAATTCCGCGAATGCATATCCTCTAGATTCACCTTGGAAATCTTTAACTATATGTAAATTTACTAAATTACCATACACTTCCAGCTCTCTCTTTAAAGTTCTTTCTGTAGTATCATAATTCAATCTTGCTATAAACAATGTATTGTAGGGATCTCCTGTCTTACTATCTAAATTTTCTTCTTTTGGATTAAATGCCTCAACCTTAGCATGCATCTTATGCTTATATTCCTGAATCCTTTGTAATTTCTGCTTCTCTTTACGCATCTTTGTATCTATATATGGTTCAGGAGGCGGTGGATTCACCTTGTCGAACAAATCTGGATTCTCATTTAATAAGTCTGCGAGGCCTTGGTATGGTCTATGTGGCCTTCTTTTTGGATATGGAATATGTGGTAATGGTGGCCTTGCTTGAAAAAACTTTAACAAGTCACTAGACATACCAATAGCCGACATCTTTTCAAAATCTTTATTAAATAAATTCGCTAATTAAGAAAAAGGAAAGCTAAATTGACCACTAGTTACCGGATTATTCTATAATTTAACACTTTTTTCACCTTTTTACCTCTTTTTTAATACTTGATAAGATTAAATCTTCAAAGTTAAAGGAGATGCAAAAGTTTGATTTTAAAAAATTTAAAATGTTCTTACATAGCTCTAATGCTGCCACCAATACGTTATTATTCAACTTTTGTTCCGATTAATTCTATTTCTTAATTCTTCTGTAAACTCATTTTAAATTAATACCACACGAACCTTCCCGCCAAAAAATTTTAATATTTATAATCAAATATTATAAAGAAATAAAGAAAAAATAAAAGTGCTGTTTCTGTGTGGGAAAGAGTACATTAGTTTGAGATAAGTTGGAAATCGTATTCAGAATTTAAGTAATAATTATAACCGAAATGCACCAAATTGTTGATGATGATGATTGGTTGTCGTCTGAGTTACAAACAATATTCAAAGAAACAAAACAATCAAACACACGCTTTGAGCTCAAGAGAGCTTTAGTTAGATTTGAGAAGCGTCTTTCTATGAATTCTAGTCGTGATTATGTTTCTCCAAAATTAATCCTAAGTAATGACAATGAATCCAAGGCTTGGATATCATTTGGAAAAATTTCACAAGGGGAGCTTTTGTTAGCAGAGAAACCATTATGTTGGGTCCTACCTAAAATCCGAGACCCCACTAGAGAATATTCATTTATTCTATGGAAAAAGTTGATCCAAAAATGTAAGGATGATAAAAAATTGTTGAAGAATTTGAAAATGTTATTTCCTCGTACGCAAACTGATATTAAAAGAATTCGCCAAGAATCTGAAAACTATCAAATACCTATAAAAGAAATCAAAGATTACTTTGAAAGCAATATAGAATTGGCTAGTCAAATAAGAATCAACGAAGCACTTAGAATATATTTGGTTGTAAAGTACAATCAAATGTCAGTAAACATGTTACCTGAACTTTGGAAAAATCCATTTAAGTGGTCAGAAAGGTTCTCAATCAACTCTCTATATCTCAAATCTTCATATTTTGATCATTCATGTAGTCCAAATGTTGCAAGATTTTATATTGGAACTGTTGCAATATTTAAAGCATTAAGGCCAATTAAACACAATGAGATTTTATCTATATGTTATATAGAAAATGAATACATTCAAGACCCACTTTGGGTGAGAAATAGTGAACTCAATTTTTTCTGCAGATGTAAATTATGTCAGAAAGAGGGTGGATTTACACTTCATGAACAAACGTCGAAAGTTTCTGAAATTAATAAGACATCAAAAAAACTTAATAAAAGATGTTCATTGTTATCCAGAAAGTATATCTGTATGCTTCAAGGTCTAGCTTTAGAAGAAAGGATATCAATTATTGAGGATGTTCTAAAAGAGAGCTTTCTTCAAAATGATCAAACCATTATATCCAAGGTTCCAAGACTTGTTGGTCTAGATGCTTCAAAACTTATTGGGTTTTTGATACATGATTATATAATAATTAAAAATTATGAAAAAGCTCAATTCTGGCTAAATATTATGTATAAAACTAATCGTATTAAAGATGAAAATAACATCCCCATATTAATTTTGCTTGGAATGATTTCAAAAGATATTGAAATTCAAAAAAAATACTTTCAAAGGGCTGTTAAAATTTCAAAAACTGTTTTCGGATCTCACATCAAGTTTTTTATGAAACGATATTGGCTAGATATTAAGTATTTTGGTAATATCCTATATGAAAATACGAGAAAAAAAGTCAGTTACTTGCGTCATATTTCACTATTAATTAGACATATTTTTTCTAAGAAATAATTTTCGCCATTATTTGAACTTTTCTGCCTTATATTATCATCATTTTATTTTGATGAATGCTGGCTATTAAACCAGGGATGGTCTAGCACTTGTTCACAGCCCCCCTGTGAACCTAATCTAATTGTCTCATCACTGTTTAAGAGTTTCTTAATCAAATCTTCAATTTCTTCCAGATTCTTCTTGCTGGAAATAAAATCCCCCATTAAAATCACTGGCTCAGGAAAACTTAGAGATTTTGGAGACTCATTAATTCTTTTAAGAAGGTATTTATTTTCTTCTGGATGATATCCATATGGAGGTATTCTAATATTTATTTATTTTCAAGATTAATTATGATTAAAGTTACATTTGTTAATCAAAAATCTCAGTAAAAAAAAATTAGAAATCATTTATTTTAACGTACCCAAATACCATTTCGTAAATTAAGACTCCAAATGACCACCAGTCAAATTCTATACTGTAATTTGGCTCCTGCATGCAAATCATTTCTGGCGCCATAGAATGAAACGATCCACATAATTCTGATAACCTTTCTTTTTTCTTAAAGTTAACAAAACATGCCAAGCTCATATCTGTGAGTATTACTTTTCCTGTTTCAGACTCAATGATAATATTGCTACATTTAATATCTCGATGTATAATACCTTCTCTATGCAAAGTACCAACAACTTTTGCCACCTAAATACATAAATTGAGAGAATTCATTTATAGTTAACAGGGAAATATTTATAAACTTATTTAACTGAAATTATTTCTATGTGCATTAGTTTTTTCATTCCTTTTCCATTATTATTATTATTGTTATTACTGCTAATACACGTAATTCTACTTACTTGTATGAGGATCTTCTTCAATATGTCTATATTTATATTTTTATTATTCAAATACTTGTCCAGAGTTTTCCCCTGGATGTACTTTAAAGCAATACAAATGTATGTTATTCCAGTATTTTTCTCTTCTAAAACAAGCGAATCGTATCTAATTAAACAAAAAGTGTTTTAATAAATAGGTTAAAGTTTAGTTTTCGGGAAATAGATAAGTGTAAAAAAAAAACTTACATTAAGGGCAAAGAAGATTTTTCGTCTTCTTTAATTGTTTGGCTTTCTCTAATGTACTCTAAAACCTTCCTTTCATTCCAAATATGATTATGGTTAATGACCATATCTTTTCTATACATTTTGAGAAGAATTATTTCTGAACTTCCATCAGATCTGAAAACTCCCTCTGCAACACAAACTTTAGACACTTTTTTTGAAGATATTTCTGCTTGAATAACAACCTTTTTAAAGATACCTGATGACTTTATCTCCATCTATACCTCACACAAATCAATCACACACATTAACACATTCAAATTTCAAAGGGTATCTCACTTATCTGAACTGTGGTCTTATTATTCAATGTATATTGTTCGCCTATTTAATTTTATTCCCCCCCACCACCACCAAACCAGTTTAAATTTACATTTTCTCTTCTATCCACCTTTCCCCTAATCCAAATATTCTATTAGAATAATATTCAGATAATATTGCAAGTGGCGGGAAAATTTGAGACGCCAATTAAATGTAATATAAGGTAAATATTAATATAATTCAATTAAAAAACAATAAGTTATATTATATTTTATATAAAGCTAAGTAAAGCCAATCCAAACTAAGATTAAGCCAAGCAATGTAATAGATATTAACCAAATAAAATAGATCAAAATGTATTATTAATAATATTATTATTGAAGCAAATTAATTTTTCAAAAGTAAATTTGAAGTAAGAATAGCCATATTTAAATTTTAGAAATGGGTTTAAATACAGCAGAAGGAATGGCTGATTGGATTCCTCCAACAAGAAGTTTTTCAAATATTGAATCGGGAGACTCTAATTTCACATCAAAAAAATGTTCTTATACCACTGGATTGGTACTAAATAATAGTATGACAGGAGGAAAAACAGAATTCATACCAGTGAATGGTAGAAGAGTGAACTGGTATGCATGTGGTCCTACAGTATATGACTCTGCTCATTTAGGTCATGCTAGAAATTATGTAACTTTTGATGTGATTAGAAGAGTACTAGAGGACTACTTTGGTTATGATGTTTACTTGGTTATGAACATTACAGATATAGATGACAAAATCATTAAAAGATCTAACGAGCAAAAAAGAGAGAACTTTTTAGACTTGGCGAGAGAATTTGAGCTCGAATTTTTTAATGATATGAAGGCTTTGAATGTTAAGATGCCTGATGTTATTACAAGAGTATCTGAATTCATACCCGAGATTATAGATTTTATCTCTACTATTATTTCTAGAGGTTTTGCCTATGAATCAGATGGAAGTGTTTATTTTGATGTGGAGACATTTAGAGCAGATGAGAAACATGTATATGGAAGGATGGAACCAAAAAGTGTTGCTGATGTTAACAGAGTACTAGAGGGTGAAGGCGAGCTTGGAGAGCATCTCAAGGACAAGAAAAGTCCTTTGGACTTTGCTCTTTGGAAAAAAGCAAAGCCTGAAGAACCCTCTTGGGACAGTCCATGGGGAAAAGGTAGGCCAGGATGGCATATTGAATGTTCTGTAATGGCTTCAAATACACTTGGATTCCCTATAGATATTCATAGTGGAGGTATTGACTTAAGATTCCCTCATCATGACAATGAACTTGCTCAAAGTGAGGCTCACTATGATCAAACCCAATGGGTTAACTACTTTCTCCATTCTGGTCACCTTCACATTCACGGATCCAAAATGTCTAAAAGTCTTAAAAACTTTACCACTATTCGGGAAATTCTAAAAGAAAACTCTCCCAGACACGTCAGGATCCTCTTCCTCCTTCATAGATGGGATGCCCCTATGAATTACTCACCAGAAACTTCCTTGCAAGAAGCTATTGCTGTTGACAAAACTTTTGTTAATTTCTTTGCAAATGTTAAAGCTCGTCTAAGGACATCTTATTTAAACAACTCTCTAAAACATGATATCGAAGAAGAGAAGCTTAGACTTGCTATTGAATCATCTAATGAAAAGGTAAGTTTTCATCATAATGATCCACTCGTACTTTTTTTCTTTCTTGCCAAAGTCACAAATCTGGTTGTTTAAACTTTTTAAATCAGTATCATGCAAGATTCCACTCCTTCAAGCTCTTTAATTAATAGCTTTGTTAGGCACTAAGAGCTTGCTATACTAACTAGAATATATTTGCATGTATGCATGCATACATGACACGTGTATTCTTACGTGTAAGCGTAATATTACAAATGTATTTTTTTTCAAAGTAAAAATACATTTTTAATGCTTTCACGAACATTCAAATTCAAGCTTGTTTATTTTTTCTTTTAAAACAGCCAGAGGTTTGGCAAGTTGGAGAATAAATACGAAAGAGTTCAGAATAGGTAAGAGGTTTCAGTCACCTTTTACCTATTTAAATGTGGATTTCATATTAAATGTCTATTTTACTATTTTTTTTAGATTGATGAGTTCCTTAGAGATAATATCAATACTCCTGAAGTCATTCAAACACTTCAATCTTTGGTTTCAGTTGCAAACAGTTATATGAATTCTAAGTCTGATGATCAAATTGTCGGTACCATCTTGAGACGATGTGCTACTTTTGTTTATAAGATTTTGGCGGTCTTTGGATTGTGTAATGACGATAATGAAAAGCTCAACTACAAAGATATCTCTAGTTCTGACTGTGACAATTCAAAGGTTGAAGAACTCAATAACGAATTTATGGAAATCATTGGAGGGTTCAGGAGTTGTGCTAAGGATGAGTCTAGAAAACTCATGGGATTATGCAGGAAAGAAAAGAAAACAATTTCAAACAATGATTTTAGTAATGTAGGAAACTTTATTGATGAAGTGAACAAGTCTTCATTATCTATACTTTCTAAATGTGACCAAGTAAGAGATGAGCAACTTGCCAAATTGAATATTACCCTTGAGGACAGACCAGATGGGACATTTATTTGGAAGTCTGCTTCTTAAATACTTAATCTACTCAATCCTTTATTCTCGATTTGTAGTATTCTACCCCATGTTTACCTTTATTATTACTAGTTGAATTTATTCTTATGTACACATATATATATATATATATGCATATATAAATGTTTAACCTTCTAATGTCCCGTATTGATGTAAGCTTTAAACTAAATATATACTCAAATCTTGGCATTAACTTTTTAGGTGGATTAGGCTGCGTTTAAAAGGTCTATACAGCCTAATCAAATTGAAAATTGTAACTATTATGATCTGTCTCAACATGTTTACCTGGTACATGATAGATTTTCTCGGTAAATTAGGCTCGGAAGAAATAAGAATGTAAGTAAATAAAATGAAAGGAAAGTATCAAATAGATTTATTTTAGGAGTTAAGAAACTTGAAAATCAAAATTAAAAAAACTTGGTAATTCGCCCTGGTAATTTAATCTAATTATTAGATCAAAATCTGGCTTCAAAATAAGTATTAGTGAACATTAAAATCTAGTCATTCCATCTAAAATGTTTCTCTTTATTACTGTGTAGTACTTGTATCATCCAATACATCAAAATCATTATTCTCTTCAATCTCCTCTGACTGTTGTTGATTTAAAGGATTGAAAGGTTCTCCAGGTTGGTGACCACCATCCTCAACTGGTTCATTTGGATCAATGTCCTCATCATCTAACAATGCAACAGCCAACCTAGGAACTTCAGTTGGGTCAACTCCTGTTGGTATCTTTACTGCAGCTTTTGAATGAGGATCAACAATAACTGGAATAGGATGTTCGGGAGTATAAAAGTTCTTTTGACAAAAATCACAAAATTTATCAAAATCATTATTTTCTTTTTCCCAGTACTCATTTGGGTCAAAAATATCCTCGCAAGACCCTCCCCACTCCTTATCCAAATACTTATCATCAACGTATGACCTAAGTACAGAAAAACTTTCTATTCCATTAGATTCAGAATCGATTAAGACAAACTTTTCAGCAGTGTTACCTGGGATACATGGACTAATTAATCCCCATACAGCTTTGAAAAACCAACCTGGCTGTATAATGAATGCTCTATTTAGTCTCTCAGGATAATGATCAACCATTGCCTTGGCAAATTTAAGAGACAAAGAAACTGGTGGCTGTTGGGTGCTTTTATAACCAGTAAAATCAACTATTAAGTTAATTTTGTTATCACTTGTAGATACTTGATCGATATACAAGCATGCCCTCTCCATTGAATACAAAAGAGAATTCAAGATTAGAGAAGCATCAATATTTGAGTCACTATACCTTGCTCTCATAAATATACATGGTCTGCCCTCTTTGTCAATACCATATCTAATTAACCCTTCGACATTGTTACCAGAACTAATATTTCTTGGGCTAATGAACTGAGGTGCGTATTTACGTCTAAAGTGTATTGTTTTTGCTAATGCTTCAAATGATTTAATAACTTTGAGGTTATATCCTCTTAAATAACGTAGTAAACATGCATCAGTACACCAATCCAATTCATATGGATTTAATGGAGCTTTGAGAAGAAGACGAGTTTTAATAATCTTTCCTGGTTTGTTTGGTGATGAGACAGAAGATATTACACATGATTGCTTGTTCTTAAAAGCTGAAGAAGCAAAGTGTTTAATTTTATCAAATACTGCTTCTGATGTTGACTGTTTCTTCGTTAGACCATTTGCTGCTTTTTGTTTCTCCAAGTTTTGTTTGTTTTCTGCTGCTTTATTTTGTACTTCTAAGAGCTGCCTCAAACTTGATAAAGCCTTTTCTTCTTTTTCAGTTTTAGCCCCTGGGCCTTGAGGGGTCTTTTTCCACTCTGGCAATATTGGACTTGTTTTGTAATTCACCATATTTTTCTTTATCGTTCAATTACACTTTCCCACAATTACAGAGCTTCCTTTATCGTTTTTTTTAAGTTAAAAAAAAATTCAAATCTTTTTTTTTCTATCTAGAAATTTCAGAAATTCTCCCCCCCCATTCACACATTTTTTTTAATCATTTTTTATATTTTAAAACAGAAATACAAGATCTACTCGTATGGCGGGAAAAATATTCTATTTTCCATGAGGACAAAATTTGTGCATGCAGAATGAATATAATATTTGAAGAATGAATATTAAAAAAATATCAACTTATAATAATTTATAGAAATTAATTTTATTTAATTACCTAATCCTGTCTTTACTTTTTGAGAAAAATATTGGTTTTAACAATTATTAAATCAATATTTTTGGTAATTCATAGGAGTTAATATTCAATATATTTTATAACTGAAATACATATAAAACCAAATAGAAGAGAATTTTAGTAGAATTTAAATAATATAAGTGTAGGAAAAATGCATATACATATATATATATATATAAATTTAACTTTTTCTATTTAGATATAAAGTTACTGCTATAAAGCCCTGCAAAGATTAATTTCTTGATTCTTCCTTTTAGATAAATATAAGAAATTGGTTCATAAGTCAAATCATTTCTTCTCATTTAGTAGTTTTCTTCGGGACTCCAATCTTTCCGCCTTTTCAGAAGCAATCTTGTTGGAATATTCAATTCTCTGTAATAGTCTCTTGTGTTTCTTTTTCAAAAGAGTTTTTTGTTGTTCTCTCTGTTCTTCTTCTTTACGCTTCTTTGCAAGCTTTCTAGCAATATTTACCTTATCTTTTGAATTACTGAACGAATTAGGCTCTGTCTCAAGTGAATCAGCCATATTTAAATCAGAAAATGACTGTTCTTTCTCAATAGAGTCAAAGTAAGCATCCTCTCTGGCCTGTTGGACTTCAATATCGGAATCATGTTCTGAAAGGTCGTCAATTTCTGTGGATTCATCTCCAGACAAATAAGCTCGCGACTTATTGCTACTTGATTCCTTAATTTCATCAAGAACTTGTCTTTGTGTTGGAACATAACCTTGAGTACTATCATCAACAAAAGGAGAAAGATGGGGTGGTAACTTTTCTCCAGGGCCATAAGGACGTGTAGGTAGTCTAATTGACTCGTTCATAGAGTCAAATACCCATTGAGGTTGAATAAATTCACAATTTGGGTGTTTATCTATGAAACTCTTAAGAAAATTAACAGGTCTATCAACAATATAGTGTGTAATTGTCTCATCACCTTGTTTAATGCTCGAAAATTGGTTTTCCCATCCAACTTTTCCTCCAAAGCTTCTTATTACAAAAGCCAAAGGAAGGAGTGGAACTTCTCTCGAAATAAAAAATGTGAGTCCTTCAAAAATACGTTTCTTTTCTACCTTCTGTTCAATGCTTGAAGGAATACTAGAGTTTAGTTTAGAAAGATTATATGCATGAAGAGCCAGGAATCTTCCTCCGTTGTCAAAAACCTGAGTATTAATTGATGGGGGGTAAGTCAAATTATTAAGTTGGTATAACTTAAAATTAACAAACTTTAATAATGAATGATAAAACTCTAAAAATGTCGACATTACTTTGAAATCTACTTCATCTGGAATTTTTTGTGCAAATTGATGTGGAATAAGCCATGTAATTGTCTCACCAAGAATCTTAGCTTGGAAGTAGAATCCTTTGACAGAAATAAAAGATTTGGTCAAGAATCCAAGTTCTGAAACCAAATACATAAACTCATCAATTAAATAAGTCGATTTCTTGATCATATTAGAGTGAATACTATGACTATCATCAGCTCCTAGTGATGCAAATAATGAACAAGTTGAAAGTGCGTCATCTAAATCTCTTAATGCATCAACAAAACATGGATATCTTTCCTTAACAATATGTTGTAAAGTAATTATTGGTTTATTTTCTCTAATTGAACGAGCCTTAGTTTTGTCATTGCGTCCCATTGCTTTTCTATATTTTCTCAAATGTATCTTTAAT
This sequence comes from Cryptosporidium ubiquitum, assembly GCF_001865345.1. NCBI lineage: Eukaryota > Apicomplexa > Conoidasida > Eucoccidiorida > Cryptosporidiidae > Cryptosporidium > Cryptosporidium ubiquitum. Next base: position 213,614 of record NW_021639820.1, on the reverse strand, counting down.
TCTCTTACTTTTGATAATATTGGGTCATACTTTAAATGAATAATATCTTTTAAATGATAGTAAGTCTTATCCAAACCACTCAATTTCTTTTTTGGCTCTCTTGGATAAACTCCTTTCAAAATACAAAGTCTTCTAAAATCTGCTAAAGATACCTGGAGACGTTTTATTGCTTGTGCTCTTGTAATAAACATTGCACTTTCTCCTCTAGTTCCTTTTTTAATCTTTTGTCCACCCATATTTTACTTCTTTTCTAATCAATGTAATAAAATTCTCAATATTCTTTTATTAGGCTCAGCTTTGTCTCACCTCTTAAACTTATTTATATCTTTTTAATGCACTTTTTTCCAACTCCAAATGTTAATCTTGACTAGTAAATTCGCAATTTTTCGCCCAACTAACTAACTAACTATATACAAATATATACTTAAATATATACTTACAATTAATTTACTTTGTAATATATTACCATAGACAAGACTTACTTTTTTTTTTTTTTATTACCTCTTGAGTAATAATTAGTTACCTTATTAACTTAAAGTTTTGGCGGGCTCTTATTTTTGTCATTACCAAATATAAGGTAAAGGTATTTTAATTTGAGATTAAAAATTTTGAGATTCACTCTTTTGGAACGACATTAGTGTTTATTGGATTTTTTAAAACTTTACTTGGAATTTGAACCAACTTTTCTTTTTTTTATATGTGCAGCAAAAATTTACTTAGTAGTATTTCATATTAAATATGGTAGTTATTAGGAAGGAATACTTGACTAAGAATAGGCCTAATAAGCTTAATATTAATGAACTATCAGGAAAAGTGATTAAGAGTGGATCTGGAATTCAGAAACAAGCTCAAGGTTCTCAGAATTCTGCTAATAATAAAGGAGGTGGTTCCAGTTTTGTTAATGTTATTTTGGACAAGAAAAAAGGTCAACACCTTCTTAAGAATACCGGTATTTTAGATAAAATTATATCAGCAGCAGATATTAAACCAACTGATACTGTATTAGAAATTGGACCAGGTACAGGAAATTTAACTATGAGATTATTACCACTAGCTAGGAAAGTTGTTGCTTTTGATATTGATCCAAGAATGGTTGCTGAAGTAAAGAAGAGATCGGTTAATTCTGGGTTTAGTAATTTAGAAGTTAAAGAAGGAGATGCTTTGAGAAGTTCTTTGGGTGATTTTGATGTTTGCACAGCAAATCTACCATACCAAATTTCGTCTCCATTTGTTTTTAGGCTACTTTCATTACAAAACAAATATAGATGTGCAGTATTAATGTTTCAAGAAGAATTTGCTTTAAGACTTCTAGCAGAACCTGGTGAAAAGCATTACTGTAGACTATCTGTAAACACTAAATTATTTAGTAAAGTAACTAGAGTTTGTAAAGTTGCCCCTGGAAGTTTTAATCCTCCTCCAAAAGTGAATTCCATGGTAGTTAAACTTGAACCAAAGAAGATACCAGTTTCAGTTAATTTTAGAGAATGGGATGGGTTAATGAGAATTTGTTTTTCTCGTAAAAAGAAGACAATCAGAGCTAACTTTAATAATACTACTACTCTTAATATTCTTGAAAATAACTATAAAGTTTGGTGTTCTATTCATAAAAAGAATCCTTCTGGAAATTTACCTTTCAAAGCTTTTGTATTTAAAATTCTTGAAGATTCTGGTCTCTCATCAAAAAGAGGATTCACTGTTGATATTAATGAGTATTTTAGACTTCTTTTTGAGTTAAATAAGAATGGAATCCATTTTGTTAACATTATTAAGGGAAATGCTATCAATGATAACTCAGATAACTTTGACTTCCTTTTCTCAAATGCTGATTCTGATATGGATGAAAATATGGAAGGAAATCATTCTTCTGAAGATGAATTCAAGATGGATGACTGATTCTAATTATATTAAGTTCAATATACATAAATATCTTACCTCTTTCTTGCATATTATGACTTTTTAATTCAGGTAAATGTTTTTTTGTTTATTTAAAAACTATATCTAGTAGCTATTATAACTTATATTAATTATTTCGTGTATTTTTCTACTTTAAATCTGATATATAGTTTACCTCGTAATAAATGTTTTCCTTTTATATTCCTCTAGACTAGCTTCAAGTACTAGTACATACAGATTAAAGATATATATATATATATGAAAAAAAACCTGAAAACAAAGTTTAAATAATACCATTATTATTTTAGCATCCGATATTATAGCATCTAAGAAAATTTTAAACTATCATTGTAAGGATTTGTGATTAGGTACCGATTAAGTACCGGTTATTATGTGGGCATTGAGTATGAGGTAAAGAATATAGAGAATGCAGATATAAAATATAGAAGTTCTGCAATACTTGGCAGCTCTTCTCTCCTAATTGTTCGAATCTACTTCCAAAGCTTCTTTAGACTCATATTCCAATCACTGTCTTTTTTCATAACCCTTGAAACCGCCATCTCAAAGTCTTCTTGAGTAACATGTTTTCTTCTCTCTCTCAAGGCAAACATACCAGCCTCAGTACAGACAGCCTTAGATTCAGCTCCGGATGCTCCCTGCATCTGCTGAGCAATTTTTCTTAAATCTATCCCTCTGACCAAGTTCATCTTTCTGCTGTGAATCTTAAGAATTTCCAATCTAGCATCCTCGTTTGGATTTGGAAACTCAATCTTTCTGTCAATACGGCCAGGCCTAAGAAGGGCATCATCTAATATGTCAATTCTATTGGTTGCCATAATAATCTTAATGTTCTGAGTTGATTCAAAACCATCCAATTGGTTCAAAAGCTCAAGCATAGTTCTCTGTACTTCACTGTCTCCACTCTCCCCTTCTGTCCTTTGAGATCCTATTGAGTCAATTTCGTCCATAAAAATTAGAGATGGAGCATGCTCTCTAGCCATAACAAACAATTCCCTAACCATTCTACTTCCTTCTCCAATATATTTTTGAACAAGCTCAGAACCTGATACCCTAATAAAAGTACAATCTGTATGATGAGCAACAGCTCTTGCTAATAAAGTTTTACCAGTACCAGGGGGTCCATAAAGTAAAACCCCTTTTGGCTGAGCAATTCCCAAACTTTCAAATATCTCAGGATGCTTGATTGGAAGCTCAATCACTTCCTTGATTTCCTTAATCTGTTCATCAAGACCTCCAACCATATCATATGTACTATCTGGAACCTTTTCGACCTTCATCAAAGAGACCAAGGGATCCACTTTGTTAGGAAATATACGGTGAAGCTTAAAAGAATCGCTCAATAATGCAACTCTAAAATAAATAAAGGAATTAAATAATTAACATCCAATTATAAATCCTCATCAAACAGCTATTTTTATCTTAAACTTACCTTGTATTTGTAGTACACTTTGAAATATCTATATTCTTAGAAACATCAACCAAAAACTTTCCTTCTGGGTTCAGCTTTACCAATACTTTGTTCCTCCCCATTACCTTTATAACTTCTCCAACATAACTATTAGATTCCAATAAATACTGTAACTCCTCCTTTAGCTCCCGAACTAAAAATAATAGCATATATTCAATATCACAAAGTTAATAATACTATATAAAACTAGGATCTTACTGTATTGTAATTTAGTAACTCACCTTTAGAATTTAGCTCATTTCTCTGTGCGTGTAATCTACGTATATCCAACTTTTTTGAATCTATAGAAACATTCAAATGTTCTATTCTTTTTGAGTAATAGGATGATGCAGGATTGATTGATTCCAACATCTTCCTTTAATGCCAATTCAAATATTCTAGTATAAGATTCAAGAGATTAATAGATTTATAATTGTCTTCTTTATTTACAATAGTATTTACTCAAAAATAATGTTCTCTTCCCTAACCAAAACTTAAAACCAAAAATCCAATTTATTTTTGAGAACTTGTTTTAATTTATTTTTTTTTTCAGAAATATTCCTTTTTAAAAAACTCCCTTGGTAATAATAAACATGCAATCTCAGTCTTATGATTTGTTATCCACTAGAAGAATTACTCTATACCAGTTAATCTTCTTTTTCCCCCTCGGTTTTTTTATTCCAATTTTTTTCCCACAAATTCTTTTATTTTATTTTTAACTATATTATATTTACTTTCATTATTAATTTAATTAATTTACCCTCTAAATAAATAGCAAAAAGGCGGGCACATTCTAATTAAAATAATACAAATAAATTAGCTGAAAACCTGTATAGGGAATTCCAATTTAGAAAAAAAAACAATAAAAAGGCTAAAACCAAACAGAGAAAAAAAGAGATATAGGAAAAGAAAATGATTGATGATCAAGAAACGAACGAATTGCAAAACCAACTTTTTGAGACTAAAAATAAAATGAAACAGGAAGTGGACCGTTTTCATAAATCCGAACAACTTCTTTCTGAAGATGGAAATTCACTGCTTCAAGCAAATGATACCTATAAACAATATGGAGACAAACTCTCAAGCAACTTCCAAAAATTCCTAACTATTAAAAAGAAATCTGAACAAGAAACTCTTTTCTTATGGTACTCATTTTATTTCCTTGTAATTGTTTCACTATACATAATTCTTCGTAGAATAGGAATCATCTATATTCTAATCCAAAAACCTATTATTCTCATATTTAGAACCATCAAATATATTTTTACATTCTTCCTAATTAAAAACTCAGATGGTTCCATAAAATCTGAACTATGACTAATTGTTATATATATTTAATTTTTTGCATGAAATTTCTAATACAAAATATTGGCGCCAAAACACACAACTTTTAATATTAAATCCTTTATCTTTCTTTTTCTTTTCTCCCTTCAGGTCTGGGGCTAAATTTAAGTAGATTAACTAGACTTTTCTCTTTTTCATTCTTACCGAATGGGGATTTGTTGAATTTGTTAATTAGTCTTCCCATTTTATAGGAAACTTTTGAAACCAAGACAAAAGTTGGTATAATTTTAGTAAAGTGCAAAATTTAAGTTTTTTCCTTTCAAAAATACCTTCAAACTCATTTATCTAGTTCTGAGAAATTTTTGACTAAATTATTCAACTTAAAGGTAATTATTTTTTTTTGTTTGTATTTTTTTAATTACTAAGAGTAAAAGCTAATTGAATAAATGAACAAATCTGAGATAACAAGATAAATATGAGCATCATAGAAGAACTGGAAAAATTCGACATTCATATTTTGGGTAGTCTCCTGAGTAAATTGAATACACTTGAAATTACACAAGATGAAATTGGAGAGTCATTTAATGTTAAATACTTTGCAATTGGATATTATCATAAAAATAGAAAGTCAAATAGAAACACGGTAATCATTTCAGATGTTGTTAAGCTTAACTTTCTGGATTGGGATAAATCTATCACTGAGTTTATTGAAGATATCGTAATTAGTCTTCCAGAAGGTTTTACAGTATTGGGTTCAATACAAAGCAAATCTGATTGTATGGAATGGCTAAATATAACCAAAGTAGATTTCAAAAAACATAATAGTAAATATGGCAAATTTTGGGACCCAAATAATTTCCCAAATTTATTAATTGTACCAGAATTTGATATGCTTTCAATTATATCATCTTTAAAGATTTTTCTAATAAATCATAATGCTAACTACTTGTTACCAGATTCTAGAATACAAATCATTAAAGATCTTTCAGAGCTTGGAGAATTTTACTGTTGTGAAATTCATATATCTTTACCATTAATATCTACAAACTTCCATGAAAGTAACAAACTTGATTCAAATATTTCATCTATAGAAGAAATTATTGAATCAAATCTTGTTGTACAAGCTCCTAATTTTCTAAATAATAATCATCAGTTATTAAATATTTATAATTACAACAAAAACTACAAAATTATCAATAAGGATTTGGATTCTCTTCCAATTCAAATTCCAGTCTTCTTTTCTCAAAACATTCAACCAGTTGAAATAAATTCTAATGAAACTTCTACCTCACATTTCTTTACATCTTACACTATTATTAACAATGATGAGAAATCCTTTCAGAAAATTAACTTACATCTCCAAGCTTGTATTTTTAAACTAAAAAAAAATGATGAATTTATGCCTTTTCAAAATATTATTAAGAAACGTTTTATTGATCAGTGTAATTATATCAAAGAAAGAGTAAATAATCCTACCCGTCTTTTTTACTATTCCCAATCCAATTCTTCATCTTCAATACTTTCAGATAACTATGATTTTGAATTTTACCTATTCAAAATCCCTCAGATTTCCTTTCCAATAACCCTTCTTAATACTGGAATTTTATTCGAAAAAAACCCAGAAAAAAAAACTCTTAGAAAACTTTGGTCCAATATACTTAATATTAATCCTCTAATGCCTTTTATTACCAAAAATCTCGCACTAATCCCAAAGCTAAAAAACGAATCAGAAGATTTGAAATATTATAATGAAAAACTGGTATCTCCACATTTACCTCTTATTGAGAAAATGAAATCCAAAAATTTGAAGATTAAAAACAAAAAAACGGAATCTGGTTTAAATCAGAGTAAAATAACTTCAGAATTAGATCCAGAATTAGATTTTGATTTTGAATTAAGCTTAGATACAGATTTTGATTTTAATTCAGGTAAAAGTTATTCAAAAATACAAAAATTAAAATTACCTATAATTTACCAATGTTATGGAGACTTTTACTACTATCATTATAATCATGATAATTTCAAAGATAATGGTTGGGGATGTACTTATAGATCTCTTCAAATGGTATTAAGTTGGTACCTTATTAATAATTATACCAATAAACATGTTTTATCAATACCAGAAATACAAGACTTCCTAAAACAGAATGATCCAACACATAGTAATCTCGAAATAGGGTCAAACAGTTGGATTGGAACAGTTGAAGCTTCATATATTTTATTAATGTATCTTGGAATATCTTGCAAATTAAAATACTTTTACGATATTGAAGAATTTCTTAAATATTATGATAAAATTTCTGAACATTTTCAAAAAATTTCAACACCAATTATTCTAAGTATTGGAGATTATTCCTACTTATTAGTAGCAATTCAAATCTCAAAAGATCCTTCATCTCCTTTTGACACTAATAACGTTCAATACTTGCTAGTAGATCCCCATTATACTGGAAAGGATGATTATGAACTAATATATAAAAAGAATGGAGTTTCTTGGAAAAATGCAAGCTTCTTCAAATCTATATCTAAAGATAAATATGTAAATATTTTGTTGCCTCTTAACACTTCTGAAAAAGATTCTCAAATTATTTATTAATAAATATTATTTTTTATGATGATCAAAATTTTCATTTCCCCTGATTAAATATTTTTAATTCAAATTCTTTCTTGGTTTAAAGTAATTATGTGTTTTAAATGGATTATATTCTGGCTTTTCTGTATCTCTTCTTAATTTTACCCTTAAAGAAGGAACAGTATAAGTAATTGATCTTGAATTTTCCCTAAGTGAATACTTTTTTATTTGGTTATCTTTTTCTTGAGTTTCTACTTTTGAATTTTTATTTTGACTCTCTAATAGGCTAATACTCTGATTTTCTTGTGATTTATCATATTTAACAAATATTTCTTGAGTATGAATACTCTTAATTTCATCCATTTCATATTGTTTTTCTGTCTCATCCTTGGAATCTTCTTTTGATTTTATTTCTATCCTATTTTCACAAACTTTAGATACCATTCCCAAATCTAAATAATCTGTTTGGGTCTGAACGTCCTTCATTTCCTTTTGAATTTTTGGAGATGATTTACTTACATCCTCTGACAATGGAGATTGTGCAATCGGTGATAATGTAGGTTGGAACTTTACTCTTCTTATTTGGCTAAGCTGTGGAGGAGTTGAAAGCATAATATTTCCACATATCTCATCGTTTTGTTTCAAATACTCTGCTCTTATTTTTGCTCTCAATCTGATATTTTCATTGAGTAAACTCTGATTCTATTGATTCAAATATTAATGATTTATGTCAAACAAATAAATATTTAATTATTACAGAAAAAGCTGGGGGGGATAAATTTGTTGCATGCAACTTACCGTTTTCTTTTGTGATTGTATTACTATTTTTATATTTAATATCCATTTTTTATACAGAAAAAAATTGATTTGATTACTTTTTTCCCAAATTTAATATTCTATCTAAACTTACTTTTCTCGTAGAACCTAATTATCTCATCAATATTTTCATTCTTATTTGCCATTATTTCATTCATAATACTTTATTTGTGTTATTCTCCTTTACGCACACATTTATCCATTGAATTTACTTTATTCTATTAATTCAAAGTTTCTGATAAAGATAATAAATTAAAATTAATGTAAAATGGTCGGGAAAATTATTTAAATTTCCTCTTTAGAAAAAGATCATTAATTGACCTCTTATTTGATCTTCACAATTAATTATTATGAACGTCCACATGCAATTACGTGTCAAAAAACAATATAATTTCATGTATGCAATGAAAATAATTAAATATTTAATAACAAAAAATTAACAAAAATTTTTTATTTTCTTAAAATTCAAAATTTAAAAACTCTTTAACACTAATAGTAATAAGTAGAATTATTATTATTTAAGGATGAAGAAAAAGAGAAAAAAAAAGATTGAGATTTGAACTGTATTGGTCTTACTTTAAATCTGCCATTTTTTTAGCTTAATAAAGCTTTAAAAATTGATTTAATCTACTTTTTGTTTATTATAGATGTGAGGAAATACAAAATAGTTCCAACTGACCAGGCTTGAGCAAAACAACTATCCTTGCAGAATGATCCGTTATCATTAGTAAGCTCTGGCAAAGAGCCCCAATTGTCAGAAATCAGGTAGTTTCTGTGATTAATAAGATGTTTCATAGTTTCAGAAATAGCTAATTTGGTGGCTTTTTCAGCACCGATAGTCTTTTCATTTTTTTCCTTTAAAAGTTGGAACTTAGCAATCAAAAAATATCCCATAGGCCAAACCCATTCAGGTCCTTGATGATAATTGAATCCATGAGCTACACTATAATCTTCAGAATCATTAGAATTATCGTAGTTTGGTCTGTAGTTATAGTCTGAGGGATCCAAGGTTTTAATTCCAAGCATATTTGGAGAAAATAAGTATTTTTCAACGGCTTGAATACTTTTTAAAGCAAATTGAGGATCAAATAGATCTTTTGACACCCCAATTGCTACAGCAAGGTTGCATCTTAGCTGATAATCTGTCCACCCATGGGTGGATTTAAAAGTATCTTTATAGATTTCTCTCCTATTCACAATTTTATAATCAACCAAATATTCATTATTATCACTAGAGGGGATATAGAAGCAGCGTTCAAAGTTTGTTTTTATAAGTTTTGACCAATCTGAATAAGAGATGAATCCATGAATTGGGTGAGTAACACCTTTATGAGGGAATTTATTAGAGATTTGCAAATTTATTATATGGTTAATACACGAATATAAAAGAGCAATAATCTCAATGTCTGCTCCATCCCTTGGTGATGATGGAATCCCTTTATTTTTGGCTTTCAAAGAAGATCCCATCTTATCCATCCAAGTTCCACAGTTATGGATATTTCCACCAAAAATTAATCCATTAGAAGGGTCCCAATTTATTTCAATATTGAATCCCAAGTCAGTCATTTGTTCATCTAACTGAATTCCAGCATTTTCTTCTCTAAAACTGATTCCAATTACATGTTTAGCCATGATATATTGTATAACCTCTGAAAGTTTTAGTATTCTAATGCTTGTAAGATCTCTATTTTGGCTTTGGCTGTAATCAAACCTAAGTTTAAGCCACTCAAACGCTTCTTTGCATCTTGATAAGTCCTGTTCTAGATTTATTGGGAATCTAAGCTCAATATCTTCATCCAGAATTTGAAATCCATTTGGAACATTAACACAATACTCAAGAGCAGCATTCAAAAAGAACCATGTAGCATCTCTTGCATTATATCTTGGCCTGTTTCCTGAATCTATCAAATTTGGAATCAAACCATGTCTCATTAACCTTGCAACTCCGAGGATCTCTTCTTTTCCTTCTAGGTACCTTTTAGAGGAAATCAAAATTCCATTGAATGCAATAAAAGTGTCTCTTCCCCAACTTCTCATAAATCCTGTTGAGAAGTGAGGAAGACCTGCAGAAAGAGATGGGATCTTGGAATTCCAAACTAATGGAGATGATGGTACATACGAATATACCTGATAAGTCGCTAGTTGAAGATGGATATATAGAGGATCTAATTTTATTAGAAATTCTGAAATATCTTTTGAACTTGTCTCAAGTAAAACTTTGCTTTTCTCAACGTTCAGAATATAATATAAGATGTTTCTGTATATGGAGGAAAACATTATATCTATGTAGGATATAATATACTCTATTGGAATATTAGCTACTTTGTTAATCAAAGAGTACTGTGTCTCAACCCATTTAGCTAGTTCTGATAATGGACGGATATCTTCAGAATTTGACTGTTCCAAATAATTTGGATAAGATTTTTTATGACCATTAAATCCGGTACCTTTATATTCCTTTAATCTTTGAATTGTATAATCAATATACCAAGGTCCTTGTTTCAGATGTAAGACAAAAGGATGACTTATACCATTGTCATCCATTTTTCTTGCACTGTCCAAAGCATGAATACAGCTGTAAATCCCAGAATAGGTAAAATCTCCAAGATTTGGAACATTATACACTCCTCTACTTCCACAACTTCTATCAAGTTCTTCATTGTTACAACTAAATAAGATGTAATTTATTGCATCAGATGGATGACAATTATCGGATTCGAAACAATTGTTTAGAACTTTAGGTAGGCTCTGTTGTGTATTTCTATAGAACTCTAGTAAGGCATTCTGAGTAACACTGAATCCTTTATGCCTAATTGTATGAAGGATAACTAGAGATCCTGGAGGAAATCTATTAAAGTTTAAAATGGTAATATTCTTTACAGGGTCATAAGAGTAGCTCGAGATCTCTTCAAGTTTTTTGTATTTGTGAAGCTCTGAATCTAATCCATGTATTCTATTTGTATCATTTTTGTATACTGAAGTGTAGTTTGGAACAAACAAGGAGCCAGCAAAGACAGTGTCTTTGATACAACCATCCAAAACAATGGTTTCTGGTAGCTGGTCAATCTTGTTTTGTGTAAAAGAAGAATGGGTAATAAAATATATGTTTTCTTGGATTTTTGGATTATACCTCTGAACCATTAATATGTCTTGAGTAAGATAGTAAACATGGGATTCATTGAAACCAAACAAAGCCATCTGTTGATGTAGCTTATTTAGGATTTTTCTGGCACTCATAATTCCGGGAAGTTGATCACCATGTTTCCATTTGGATACCATAGCAATCGATCTTTGTCTTTTGAGAAGTGTAATGATGTTGTTGGTATTCCCTTTGTTGTCAGAAGTGTATGGAAGGTTTGGGTCATGCATCCAATTCCCATCTACAATGTATTTGTATTCATACTGAAGACGGTGGCTAATTGGATAAATGATTTTGTTAGAATTTTGGCTTTTTATTTCCTGTTCTTGTATATTAGCTTGTTCTGGTTTCATTCCAAATCTGATAAAAAGTTTTGTAATAAAATTTCCATTTGGATGTTTTTCAAGTTGAATACCTTCTTTCCAGTCATCCCAGTCTCCACGTATTTCAACAGTATTAGCAGGATGTCTCCATTCAACAGTAATTTCTGTGGAGATATTTGAATTATTATTTTTAATTTCCCCAAGATTCCAATTTATAGTGGAAAGTTCTGCCAAATAGTTACTACTTAGTTTCTGAAATGGACCAAAACTATTAGATCTGGATTTTAAGCTTAAATCTACAGAGTCTTCAGGCTTAAGACAGGTATTTCCATCCCCATAGACATTGATAATATAGTTCTGATAGAGTCTTCTTTCTGAGACTACACTAATGTTATGAGGTACAATCTCATCAAAACCTCTTGTAGATCCAAGAGCACAGTTAGTTGATGCGACTAAAGCTGCTGTTGGTAAAGTATCAATTGGAGTTCGGATCTCACAAGGAGTTTCATTGTCATGAGTACAATCAAAGAAGATCGCTGGACATGGGAATCTTTTGAGAGGTTTAGCTCCTTGTAGAATAGGTAATGAGATAAGGACTTCTTGGTTCTCTTTATCAAGATTTTCAGAATTAACTGTTTGGAACATACTTGGAACTGTGGAAAGACCTCCTATAGGAGCTGTACTGTAATTACTTACGTAGTTACCTAAAGAACCAGGTGTTTCAGCTCTCATAGCCTCTCTGATTAGAGCATTGAGTCCAAGAGTTCTCTCAAACTCGAGATCTACTTGGTAATCTCCTGTAAAAAGTTCAGCATATACCCATATATTGGGTCTAGTCTTCCTACATACTCTTAACATATGTTTTGCAACATGTAAAGGAGTGGAGTGACAATTATCAAGTCTGATTGCATGGAATATGTTTGCAACACTCCTACAATAGTCAGACATCCAGTTCCAGAGAAATGGACAATCAGACTCACACTTTCCATACTTGAGCTTTACACAGTCGGACCAGACAATTAAATCTCTTTTAAGATAAACAAAGGATCCAGGAGCAGCAAAATCCTCTTTAGCATTCCACCCCATTACCCAACCATTATTTGCAAGGTAGTGGGTATTACCTGAGTGGTCTTCAATTGGAGTAAAGTATCTTGGAGTCAGGGATTCCCAGTGATTCAATCCTATTGGTCCTTTACTACATTCAAGCCTTTCCCAGATTACCAGACCTCTAACTGAGTTACATATATTGTTTGATATTTGCTCAGTAAACTCGAAGAGTCTGATCTGGACCTTCTCTAATACTTGTTCATGTATATTTAAAAGCCCCATCTTTTTGAGGATATAAGATGGAATTGAGATTCTTTTGGATCTACTAGAGCATGAAAAGCAGAGAGAGAGGTTGTAGAGCTTATTTTCAAAAGTGTCGTTTGCATTAATTTTCTCAATAATATCATCATAGTCTCTCTGTTGTTTTGAATCTAATCCAAATTGAGAGGATTCCTCAATTTTTGAATTTTGGATGATTTCGTGGATATTTAAAGTAAAGAACTCTTTGATATTAAAAGGAATAATCACCTCAGCCTTAAGAGCAGAAATAATCAAATCAACATGTTGAATACTAGTAATGTTTCTGTCAATACCATAGGAATTTGCATACTTTCCATGATAAATGTTTTTTGAGAACTCTTGCAACTTCTGATCAAGTTCAACAGCTGCTGTTAAATGAGGAGAGTTGTCCAAATTATAACCGGATTCTGGGTGCTCTCTCAACCAAGGCGAGTTATCTGCTGTATGATTTAACACTATGTCACAGGCAGACAAGATTCCATAATCAGTCTCTAGTTCACCAATCACTTGTTTAAGGATATTATACTTTTCTTCAGGTGTATAAGCCTTAGAAGCTTCGGAATTGGTCTCAACATCACCAAAATTGACCTCTTTTTCACTCAAATTTTGTTTTTGGTCTTGATGGCCTTGATCAAACTTATTATTAAAGAACAAAGACGATATTTCATTCTGATTAGCTAGGGAATAACAGGATCCAGATTGACCGAAAATTTGTAGAGGAGTAAAATGCACCATGTTGTAGTTAAGTTTTGAAGTAATTTCAAGACGTCTCTTCCAATTCTGAATATTACCCAAACACTGACTAAGAATAGTCTGCATGCAAATACCTGAGCTTGGGATAAAGCTCTTGTTAATATACAGTTTTGGCTCCACAATAATAATGTTACTCACTAATTCGTCGTTAAGCTGGTTAATTTCCTCCCTTGATTTTTGAAAACAAGTTGTAATAGAAATAGAAATTTGAATAGAACCAGGCTCAGTCATCTCTAAGTCCCAGTAAAAATTCCCAAGAGAATCGGTATTTTTCGGAGGAACAACTTTTCTGTCACCAAAAAAATCCTCTAGAGTAACTACAAAATTTTCTCCTTGAATAATACCATTATATAATCTTAACGTCAAGGTATCCCCAGCTAAAACCCTTATATTTCCGTGACTTCCTATACAAGAGATCTTTCCTTTTTTGTCAAATTCTCCGTGCCATTTTGAATTGAGAGGGTCTACAGCTTCCAGATTCTGTTTCTGGTACTCACATAAAGTATCAGACTGGAAAAGTACACACTCCTTTTTAGGTTCCTTTACTTGTGTTGAAATATCTGGTTTAGAAACATTTACCTGATCATTCTGAATCACTAATTTAATGTTTTCTGGGTTATTGTGAAAATCTGATTCCATTATTTCCATCCTTTCCATTTTTGTTTCCTTGGTAAAATTCTCATCTTTTTCCTGCTTTGATTTGTTTTGGTTTCTGAAATTTAACGAGAATAAAGCTGGCATTTTTTTAATATATTATTCAAATATATCTCAATTCTAGCATGGAAATATATACTATTTTAATACTGATTTTGACTTTAATGAGTTGTCCAGATATTTTTTTTTTAACCCTTTAATCTTTAAAATTGCCTATATGGTAATTACTATTATAGTGGTAGTAATTGTGGTGATGATGATGACGATGATATTGGAGTGAAATTAACTTGCGATTAAAAGTCCGAGAAAATTTGCTTTTGTGCACTTTTCTCGTAATTTTATATATTTTCAAGGTATTACTTTCATCCAAATGATTTAACTTTCTCTTTATATATTTTCGAGTCTTAAAGTATTATCTAAGAAAAATAATATATGTGTAAGTATATTGTAATTTAGATTCGATTATGATATATAAATATATATATTATATTATTATATTCACTCTTCCAGGGGGGAAATTATGAGGGGAAGGTCAATAATCTTTTTTTTTTTTTAAATTTATACTGCAAATATGCAGTCCTGCATGTATGCACATTTTGGCGCCAAACACATTAATTAATTTTTGAATAAAATGGGGGGATAGGGAAAGGGGATAAGGAGATAAGAAAAGGGAAAGGGAAGGAAAGAGAAAAGTCAGGAATTAAAAATTTACGTAATGAATATACTTTTTAGAGACCAAATTTGAAAGTTAGTAACCATAGTGCTTATAATCATTTTGTATACTTGACACCATAGTGGAAAATGTAGGTATATGCAAACTAAGTAGCTTATGATTAAGAATCTATTGAATACAGAGACAATTTTTGATAATATTAGGCCTTGTTAAGTGTATAATTGATGCATTATTTCAAGATTTCACATTAAAAGGAGTTTTTGTGGTAGTTTTTTTGTAATCATTTTTACGACCTGTTTCCCGGTTTTTCTTTATAAAAAAAAAAATTACTTCGGGTTCTACATTTAATTGATTTATAGCTTTCCACCTTCATAATTCTTAATAAAATTACTTCAAGAAATAAATGAGCTAATTATCTAATTTTGTAACCAATATATATTGCTAATTATAAGTACTTTACTACTCTTTTGAAATAATATAACTATGATATTTGGTCATCCTAAACGTAGCGGGTTTGGTCTAGTGGCTATGACGCTCGCCTAACACGCGAGAGATCACGAGTTCGATCCTCGTAACCCGTATAAGAAAACACAGGTCCGGATTGGGCGGTCCTTTTTTGGCTGCATATTTTTGGGGTACACTGCCTTATATTTGTCTTTTTTTTGGGCGGTATATCTTCCAATTTTTTAAACAGGTGTATATTTACACATGTGGTTTGTCTTTGACATTAAATTATATTTTGTTTAAATTGCGTTTTAATTTTTGTTTTTTAAAATATAATATATGGTTACATTACTAATGGTATTAAAGCATTGAGAGTTTTTTTTTAAGGGAATATGGATAAGAGAAGAAATGCAAATTTAGGAAGAGTAGATATATATTGATATGGCTAAAAGAGGCTAAATAAAGAAATGGGAAATACAGTTTAAAAAAGAATTTGAACATTTTTTTAAAAAATAATTATATGCGTATTTAAAGTGTTTAGTTTCCAATTTTAGAATTTAATGAAGCTGAATTACTGATATTTTTTTTTTCACAAGTAATAATTTGAGACAAATTGTTATTTAAAATGATTTGTAATAAATTATGAATCAAATGGATAATTTAGGATAAGTTATTTATAAGAAAATGATATGAGAAGAGAATCTAAGAAAAAAGGAAAGTAATAGGGTGATTGGATTCGGAAAGATTTGAGAAAAGATTATTTGTAATGATGTTGCTTGAATTTCAAGCATTGGGCTCTTATCTATAAGATGATGAAATCTATTTATTACTGAACAACAATCTTTTTATTTTCCGTTCCTTAATACTTATTACCTTCTTTTAATCAAACAAAATTTTTTGTAATGATTTATAGTTCTTAATGCTAAATGGTAATTATATTTATACTACGAAAAATGATTATTCAATTTATTTCACCAAGATAGCTTTTTTTTTTTTGAAGTTTGAGCTATCACATATTTTTAGTAATAATATATGGTATTTTAGTAATTCTATTTTATCTGACCTTAATTTAAAAGGGTAAGATATTTTGGAAGATAATTATTGTACTAATCTATTGAATTAAAGATTTATTATGATGAAAACAAGACCTAATAAGCCAGTTCTGCTTATGATACCCTTTTCCTTGGTTGTGATTAGAAATGGTCTTTTTTTTCTGAATATGTCTTTTGATTTAATAGAATGTATTTAGGCATTTGTATAACTAAAAATTTTAAGGTAGATTGAAGAATTAATTTTTTTTTTTTTAAAAACAATTATGAATCTTTTTTATAACTCTCTATTTGTTCATTTATTTCCTACCTTCTCATTCTAATAGAAGGTGAGAAACACAAGTATTTGTAGTTATTTTAAATCATGAGTTGAAAAAATAAATAAATTCGGAAACGTAACAAAAAACGATTAATAACAAAAACTTATAGTAGTAATGAATAACATTGTAAAAACTTGGTTTGAGATATTTAAAAGATGAGAATGTAAAGAAGAATGTAAAGAAATTACTTGAAAATTAAGAAATATAACATAAGTATTTATTTACTGTTCATCAGTGCTGAACATAGAAAGAAGGTTAGATAACATATTAAATGATGCATTTTTTTGCCTATTAAAGTATATCTGGTCAATTTTATCAATAATTCGAGTAAAGCTGGGATCCCGCCTAATTAATAAGGCATATTTATTTTTTATAATGTCAAAAAAGTGCATGGCGGTTTTTTTGTCTGTAAGTTCACAGGCTGAGATTACAAAGAATGCCATTTGTATTGGAGCAGATGGGATATTTGAATCAGGAGTTGAGTTAGAAGAGTACGGGGAGGAGAAAGAAGAATCATTGTTTTCATTCAAAAGTTGGCAGTATCTATCAAGAAGGTCATGCGCAAATTGGGTTTTTTTTAAGGAAAGTAATATAAGAACAGCTCTAAGGAGAAATATATCTTTTTCAGATTGATAACCTTTCTTGCTCCACTCAATAAGAATATTGGCAAATAATTCAGGGTTTTCAGTTAAAATAACATAAAGCTGAGCCTTGGAGAAATTTTTGTGTACAAAATAATAATTTGAGGCCCAAACATGTAATTTGTAAATATAATCAATATTATCATTTTCGTGATCTTTGCACCACAAAAGTGTATCATTAAGTAATTTCCCCTTCTCATTGCAGAAACTACCTGAACTTAAAATGTACATAATGGAGTTAAATTGACTATTTGTAATCTTTAACTTTTCTTCTCTAGCTTTTTTTATCATACTGGTACAAACATGGCAAGCTATTTCATTGAACCCATATTCATCAAAATACTTTGCTTTTTCCAACCCAAATTCCACAGAATCACTTGGATTAAATCGGGATAGTCTGCTAATAAGTAGCTGGTAAGCATCATATGAATCTCCTTTTTCTAGACGCGACTTTACCACATTCCAAATTCGATCCATTTTTTAAAAATTATTCCAATTCTTTCTAGTATTAATTCTAGATTTGTATTAACTTCACCTCGGAAACAGTTGGAAACACTTACAGATAACCCCAATAACTTCAATCCCAATTTCTTTTTCTAGTTTATTTATAAGCTACTATTTTTATTTTACTAGAGTATTTTTTTGGAAATTAATTTCTATAATAGAATATGTGGCGCCAAATGTCTGTATATAATAAAAAAATATAAAATAAATGTAAATATATATTAATTTGTAAGTAAAAAAAAATCGAGTTCGTTATTCTGGGAAATTTTGCTTTTAATGATGTGTTTTTAAGGTGTTTCCGGATTCTGTTTTTCTATTAGTTTAAAAATTACACTACTCGAAGCTAAATAACTTATTTATGGTGAATTAACATTAAATTATGTAGTTAAAATAGATAAGTAAAATGGAAGTGTGATTATAGTATTAAATACTAGAAATATTTACTTAATACACACTATAGGTGATATTTAATATTTCAGACTTGTTCAAATGAATTAAGCTAAATTCCAACATTCTCTTTCTATAATCATATATTATTAATTTCAATTCCACTCTGTGTAGTAAAAAATCAAAAGATAAGAAAAAAAGTTAATTAGTATTTACTCTAGTTACTAAAATTGATTATAAACGTATTTAATAATAATAATAATGGTTTCAATACGAAAGTAGTCGTCTTTAGTTAAATGTGAGAAATCATTAGATTCCAAGAATCTTTTGATTCTTTGCATGCAATGTGATACATGGGGATTATATGAGTCAATTACATGCAGAGAAATAAGGGCAAGAGTGACCCATTGAATGATATTAGTATCCAATATGAAGGAATCTGAGGTGTTTTTTTCAAATTGGTCAGCAAAATATTCAAGTAAGCTGGACCAATTGTAAGAATTCCATTTACCTAAAGTAATACACGGATTTTGTGCTAAATTAATGATTTCTTCCCAGTTAGAAGCAGAAATAGTCTCTTCAGTTTGTAGAACTTCCGTTAGATTTGAAACCTTTTCTTTTTGTGAAAGTATATAATCAATTATTTTGGATTTACATTCTTCATAAGCCGGGTCTTTCCTAATTATTGATAAGTTCTCAGAAACACTGTAGTTGATTAAACAATCAAACTCATTGTAATGACAAGAATTCTCAGATCCATTGTTTTCTATATTACTTTTGTTATCATAAATATCTATAGTCTTTATATCCTCTTTTTCAGTCTCTGTTTCATTTTTATGAATTATACATGATGTTATTAACTTTGATTCTTCTCTTACACTTCTTAAGTAATTCATAGCTTCTTGGAATTCTGGGTCCTCAGTAACTTCATCCACTGGCAAAGTAGGTTTTTGTGTTATTTCTGAATCATTGAAAGACTGTTTCTGTCTTCCTTTACCCATTTTGAATTACCTATTGTAATAGGTAGTCAATTAAGCTTATAGATACACTTGATTTTTGTTAGATTATCCCTAAGTTGAATAAATTAATATTTAAATCTACTTATTAGAAAATATTGTGTATCCTTTAGCCATATATGAGTATATATTTTATTATTAAAGAAACTTGGAAAAAAGTGGTTTTTTACCTTTCCTTTTTGGATTCCACCAATTCAGGTTCTTCGTCAGAAAAACGAACTGTATCACTCAAAGAGCTGTTGTCCAGTTCATTCTCTGATTTTTCGTCTTTGTTTTTATGAATTTTGTTTTCCGCCTTTGGCGCCATTTTTTGCATTTCAGTTACAACCATGTCATCATGCAATAAATAAGAATCTGCGAGGTCTCCGAAGAAAATAAGACAACAGAATACTGTAAGCCCAGCAACTATAAGGAATGCAGTAATAGTGACAAGAACTGCATGAACCCATGATTTATAGAAGATATCACTGATGATTACATTAAGATCATAAAAAAACCTCCTGATTGTATTTGGGTTAAAAAAAGAGTATGCTTTAAGCCTGGGGACTTTTGGATTTTGATTAGAGATTAGTTCAATGGTTTCAAATAAAACAGGAATTTTCATCATATCTTGACGGTTATAATAGTATTTAAGACCGTCAGCAACCACAATTTCGTATCCTTGTATAAAGTTAAATTCAGTAATACCAAATTCTCTAAAAAGTGATGAATAAGATACAAAATCAACAATAGCAAAAAGAATTCCTCTTGGAATTTCAGATGTTGAAAATTTTATAGGCAAAAAAAGCTCTCTTCTAACTTTCTCTGCAATTAGACCAAAATCAGTAATAAAATCACCACTAATTTCGTTATTTACCTCAACATTTTTCTGAATTCCCATAATAACTACCAGATTCCCGCTATTAAGATACTCAATAAATTCCATTCTAGATGGAGCACTTAAGAATGGGAACCTGTATTGTTGCATAAAGCGGAAAACAAATTCAGCTTCTTTAACTAATAATATAGTAGGCGAAAAGTTATCTTTTCCAATTATAGTAATACACGGAGATGTTGAACATAAGTCAGTGGTACTAAATTTATGATCTTTAGTACTTTCTAAAACATTGCTTTTAACACTTTGATTATATGTTACTGCAATAGTTAATTCGAAATCATTTCTCTTGATAATTTCTTCAAAAAATTCCAAATTTTGCTCAATTTCGATTTCCGAATTGAACATCATCAATAGAATTGGGTATTCTGATAAGTCGTGACTAATTTGATTAATTTGGTCAGGTGAATTAATTTTGACTATATCAGGCTGAATTCCTCTTTCAATGAATTGAATAATATCCATATGGGTTCTTCTTGCACGTTTATATTGCTTTATGAATTTTCCTCTTGAAAAAATTCTCATTGTTGGGTAACCATTCACATTTTGTTCTTTGCAAATTTTTTTCTCAACACTACAATCAACTTTAGCTATTTTTATCTTATCATTATCTTTATAGTGTTCAGAAACTTTCAATATTTCCGGATACAAATGTCTGCAATGTCCACACCAAGGGGCATAAAACTTCACAAACCATATTTGATCTGTCAAATTGTCCAGCACTTTTTCTTTGAATTCATGGTCCTTCAAATTGATGAGATTTTCACTTTTTGGATAGTCCTGGTTTTCAGCATAAACTTTAAGAATTAACGAGAATAAAAATAATAAAAAGATTGAGTAAAGCTCCATTTTTTTTTTCCTCAAGATTTTATTATTAATTTGAAAAATGAGTTTTTGTTGACTAAAATGTTTCAGAATAATCTTTCTTGCAAGATAAATTTTATTTAATTATTTTTTGGAACTTAACTCTAAAAAAAATATTTGGACCTATTTTTTATTCCAGAATAGTTTGTTTCTCATTTGTAATTTTTTTTCTACTCTATTTTTTCCCCCTTGCAAATTAAAATTCCCTATACCGGTATTACACGTAATTTATATTAATAAAGAAATGCATCCACATGCAAAAACAAAAAAAAAAAAAGTGGAAACAAAATAACTACTAATAAGTATAAGAGTATATAACTTTTTCCTATTTCTTTTTCTCCTCCTAGTTTCATTATGTAATTAACCCTAAGGTATTTTCTTAAAATTAGGTAGAAAAATGAAACATAGAAATTAGAATCAATCACTCTTTCCATGTTTTAATTCTTGCGTTTTTTTATTGGATGAAGTATTTTTTTGTGACTCATCCTCCTTAAAGCCCTCTTTGGAGTCGTTTTTTTCGTCATCAGATTTACCTTCTTCCTCAGAATAGTTCCAAGCCTCGGTGGACTTGTTTCTATACACTACAGAGCAAATCATGCTAATAAGGCAGAATGGAACTAAATAAAGTAGTGCAGGCTGAGCCGCTTTAAAGTATAACATAACACAAGCAGTTGTGATCAGTCCAAGTAAATATGCAACCAGAACAGTAGAAAAGGTGGGAGCTTTTGGAGAACTGGAAATCAAGTGGTAAAGACTTTGATTGTGTTTCTTAGTGAAGTCTTTAAGATCAAATCTCAAACATAAGGATATGAAAAATCCTGGAATAACTATATCTCCAAGCCCAAGTATACTCTGCTTCCATGGATCAAAAGATACTGGGAAAATAAGCTTAGCTGGACCTTGGAAAGATTTCGCAACCGTCACCATA
The DNA here is from genome assembly GCF_001865345.1 of Cryptosporidium ubiquitum. Taxonomy (NCBI): domain Eukaryota; phylum Apicomplexa; class Conoidasida; order Eucoccidiorida; family Cryptosporidiidae; genus Cryptosporidium; species Cryptosporidium ubiquitum. Next base: position 191,665 of record NW_021639820.1, on the reverse strand, counting down.
ACGTCCGTCCCAAATACCCAAAAGATATCGTAAACAAATAGACCAATGAGTAGAATAGCTCCAATCTTAAAGCTCCCAATGGAGATAAGTGAAATTGCTTGAATACAGAATGCAATTGCAAATATATTGTGAATAATCCAGGAATCAGTTGCTATCCAAGTGATTCCAAGCGCCAAGCTAAGTAGAAGTGACCACAAGTGGTGAATAGTTATCTTGATTTCATGGCCTCTTGGGTCATCTGGGTTCTCAAAGTATCCAAAGAAGTTAAAGTGAGTATCAACTACGACAATTTTAGTTTCCTTACAGATGTCGTCACATTTATAAATAACAATTGATATGAATTGTAAAATAGTTTCCATTAGGGCAACTGCACCAATTAAGAACAGGTAAGAAGTCAAGAGCAGGTTGACCCAATAAATAGGAAGGAATCTATATGCTAAGTATAGCGAAAATAAGGCAACTGAACCAATAACTGGAAACATCATTGCATCTTTCCTAGAAAGTGATTCTGTACTTCGATCTTTTTCTCCTGTTTTGGGATCAATGATTACTTGGGAAAGGGATAAGTACGATCCAATATAAATAATTGATGAAGTGTACATGAGCATCTGAATTATAATCGGTAGAGGTTTAAAGTGAGTAATGAGCATAGCAAGAGCTAAAACTAAATGGCTCAGATAGTATGCCATTAGACTTTTATTACAGCAAGCTTGCCCCATTGTTTATTCGTAATTTTTTTACAAATGTGGCTTTGTGTGAATCAATTCAGCTCTTTAATCACTAAATTGAAAGAAGGCTATAAAGAATTAAAGCTAAAATATCCTTTAAAAATTAACCCTTTTTTTTCTTTTTTAAATTTTTAATGTTATTAATTTCTGGTTGGGGGGTTATCACCAGTTTTTTCATTTTAGTTAATTTTTCCTTTGCAGATACCAAAATATTCAAATTTAAATCTTCATCCCCCCACATCAACCACATGCCGCCCATGTGTTGCCGCCTAATGAACACCGGTATTGCCAAAATAATAAGTAATAAAATAAATAGCAAATAAAAAAAAAAATTATTAACGGAATACAAAATTTAATTTTTAACAAGAGTAATAAAAAGGTTGAGGAAGAAAAAAAGAAGAAAATTAATATTCTTGTAAAAAAAGATAAGGTCACAAGTCCTTGAAAAAAACACAAACAAATTTTAAATTAGGAATTTTTCTTTGTATGTAGGGCTGGTCTTTCGCAGAAATAGTTTGTAATTGTCACAAGATCAAGGAAAGAGAAAATATTGGGTTTCCTATATTGCAAAGGGTGATATTTGTAGAGTAAGAACTTAAGTTGTTCTAATAGTAAAGGATTAACATACTTTTATGTATAAGCATTTGTAATTATACATATGTACATACATATGCGTATGCAAATAAATAATATAAGATAGGCTTATACAGAATTAAAAGTTACTAAAGGTTGTGATTGGGGCAAAATCAACAGTCAAAGTAGTCAAAAATCAAGTTAAATATTGATTAATTACCTAAATTGAGTGAATTAAGATGCAGAAAAATATTTACAATTGAGATAATTGTTGATTTTCACATTTTTTAAAGAGTCTTTCTTCTTTACAAGCAGACATAATTTAAGGTGTATTAATGTAAATTGGTTTCAATACATATGCACAAAATTTTCAGGAATTATTAAAGATATATGTTATCAAGAATATTTAATCAAGGTAAAGTATTTTTAGAATTAAGTATTTCCGTTAAACGAGATAAGAACTGGATATCTTATATACAAAGCATATATCTAAATATATCGAAACTTCAAACTTGAATCAAATTGAAAGAAATTGTTCTCTAAGGGTGATTTAGAGAATTTGAAATAGTCCAGGAGGAAGGAATCTTGACTATTTATTAAGGCTTAGGCATATAAAGGTTTTAATTACGAGAGGTAGAATAATAATGAATAGGAATTTGGTTGTTAATAACAACCAAGCCCAAGACGAAGTAAGAAGTATGGAAACAGCCAAAGAAGAGAAAATTTCTTCGTGTCCCGAAGATTTGGAAGGAATTTTGGAAAATGATTCCAAGATTCAAGGCTTTAGAAGCTCAGAAATTAGCCCTTCGGATATTGAGGGACGTCAGGATTTGTCAGCAGAAGAGGGAATAATGGATGAGCAGATTAGTGAGAAGGAGATAAACAGCGAAAATGAGAATGGAAGTAATCACAATAATGAAGAATGTAGTAGTTCGAATGAAGGGACACATATTGAGACGGGATCGAAGATTCCCAATAAAATTTTTGAGACTTTAATACTGCCAACATCAGCAAGGCTGAATCCTACAGTAGGTTCCTACTTGGAGAAGTTGAGTCCAACAGCATTAAAAGGATTCCAAAAGAGGTTCTTTAAACTGAATTTGACGGATAATGCTTTGTTATATTGGAGAGAGGAGCCAACATTTCCAGACCAGCAACCAGCTGGATGTATTAACTTGTCAAGTGTGATAGCTATTCACATAGAAGATGCTTTAAACTTTGTTATAAGAACTTTTGGAAGAGATTACTGCTTAAGGGCTTTGTCACCTGGTGACAAAGATATTTGGTTGGAATCTATTTGCATGGTAGTAAACGCAGTAGCACACAGAGAAACATTAAAAGATGCTTCCAATCATTATAATTTTAGCAAGGTTTTGATGGATGCTTCTGGGGGTATCCAGACATATTTAACAGAGGCTTTAAAGACTCAGAGGAAAGTTAAATGGACAAAAGAGGACAGAGTCCCTTTAACATTTTCTCTACGAGGGAAGAAGATGTTTTTGGGGGTTAAAGGTATCCAGAACTCACTTGCAAAGTTGTGGTTTGACTGCGTCTTTAGTGTAAATTACTTGTCTTCATCTTCTTCACCTTGCTTGTCTTTATACTCAGATGTTTCAAGTAGCTCTGCAAGTAATCAGTTTTTGGGATTAGTACATGGACAAGCACAATTACCAAATTTATCTTCACCTCAACCTTCTCCATCATCACTTTCTTTGAAAACATCTAAAGGTATTGCCGGGACTAGAGGAGGTGTTACCGGATTTAGAAGATGCTACTACAGGGCCAGGAGCTCATCTTATTGTACAAGCACCTATTCAAAGTCACAACAGGTTCCAACGCATTCCACGACATCATCTCCACCTACTGGAGTTTTGAGACAGGATGAAGGAGTTAATTCAACCACCAAATCAATGGGAAGTTATAACAGAAGGTTTACACCTGGATATTTCTATGGGACTTACAGAGGCCAAAATCTGAAGATAAGTAAGAACATGATGGGTACAGGGCTAAACAATCTAAAGAGAACGAAAACTTTGAGGGATTTGAGCGGTTTTGGAAATCTTAACCAGGCTCCAGAAGCGTTTAAGCACTCAGAACCAAATGTACAGAGCTTCACAAGGATGAGGTCTCATCTGGATAACGTCTTGTTTGGGACAATTTATATTGAAATTGGTCCTTTGCCTACACTCCAGCACCTTATTCAGAGTATTTCACTCAATTCAGGTGTTTCTGGAGGGGCAGGGGGAGGTGAATCTTCTTCATCGTCCTCATCTAACAACTCAAACCCTCCCTTATCATCTTTACAGAAATTCTTTGCTTTACTGATTTCCTCAAGGCCAATAGCCAATAACGAAGCATTTTTCCCTTTACCTAATAACTTTTCATTAAAGCCTTGTGATGCCAGGGCATTTAGTTCCAAGCTGGGTTATTCCCCAGCCTCAGAACCTGGCTCAGTTCCGGGATCAGCATCAGCAACAGCATCAGCGTCGGTTATGGGTAATTGGAGGGATTTTGAAACCCTTCCTTTTAACATTCAATTGGACTGCTTATACTTATTTTCACCAGAGTATGATGGTTCTCCTCCTTTATATGTTATTGAGCTGGATAATATCCAGTTATCAAGCAAAATTCGAGAAGTTCAAACTGGTTTTCAGTTTAGACTTCAAGTTCCTATGGGAAACATCTTGGCAAGTTTAAAAAACCCAGAAAATAAGGAAAAGGACCTGGAGGAAGTTCATATCATATCTGAGGAAGATACTGAATTAAAAAAGGAACCACAGAAAGAGGACCAGAAATATAACCGTCAACCTATTTTGGAGACAGGATTAGATGGTGATTCGGAAGGTTGCATAAGTCAAGATGATGAAAAGGAAACAGATAGTCTAGAAGAGCAAAGCCAGGCTATTCATACCGAAGCTACGAGGTTGGATAAGGGGCTAGATACTAATTCTCAGGTTCCTCGCTCAGAAACTTGCCAAAACTTAAAAGATTCGAATGCCTTGGCATCCAATATTGAACCTGAGATTAATAATGGTGAATCACCTTTACCTGCTTGTGGGATCAATGGTTTAGGACAAAATTCTCATTTTAGAGATACTAAATACACATCTATTACAAATCTATTTCATAATCCATCACTAATTTTATTTGGTTTAGGCGGCAAGAAACAGGCGGGCAACACATGTCATAATGAGTTGGCCAATTCAATTTCTGCCATGTCTGTGGCCCTTGCAAACAATGGAATAGTCTTTGGAGGCAGTAATATTTCCAATGAAAGTATTGGTTCTGGTATTATAGGTAATAACAATGTTAATGTTCTTTCCATGGAAAAAATATCAATAAGAATAATTTCAATCTTTGGCCCTGACGCAGAGATTTGGAGAGAAGCATTAATTGCTAGCTGTAGGGCTAGACATGCAGCAAAGGAAAACAGATTAAGAACTTTACATGATGAACTAAGAGCCTTTGACAGCATTCCAAAAGAACTTTTGGATGAAAATATTCATCATTTATTTTATAAGACATTGATTTATATTTCTGTTGCTTCTGGGATAAAAACATGTGGAATCACGGGTATGGGTTTTGGAGGAGGAATGAATAGTGATGGTGGAAACATGATGTGTAGCAGTGACTTTAGAAGAATATCTCCAATGGTAGGAGTTTTGAATGATCATTATAGTAACAACAATTTTGGTTCTGTGGGATTTGGGAATAATGTAATTAGAACTTGGATTAAAAGATTAGTACACCATATTTCAAGTAGTTTTGTTACAATCCCGATATTAAGGATACTACAAGGTTTAGAAGTCTTTAATTTAACTGGGAGGGATTTATTACAAGCTTCTACTCGTATAATGTCAAATCCAAGAGTTGACATATTAAGATTTGTTCATGACAAATATATGGTACCGATATTAATGGTAATACAAGAATGTTTTACAAGAAGGAATGATTTAATGAGAGAAGTGGATATTCTATTGATTTTAGAGTTTTTGGTTGATTTAAGACTGAGTTATGAGTATTGTGGGATTTATGATTCTAAATTCAAGTATTTAATTTTGAGTTTTTCTTCTTTATATATGAAAAAACTTATTCAGCCTTACTATAAAAAGATCTTCAGATCTATACACAACACATGTTATTTGGGTAAGACTTTTAGAGATAAGGAATCGGGTACCTTACATATATCAATATTTTCGGAGTTATTTTCATCCTTAAATTCAATGGTGAATTTATTCACATCTTTAAAGCTTTATCACTATTCAGTTGAGGTGAGGAGTGTTTTGTTTATAGCTGTTCAACATGCTTTAATGCAGTACCAGTTGGCTATTAGAGATGTTGTATTGCGTAATTTATGTAGTCTTACAGATTTGAATCATGAGAAGCAAAAGTTCTTTTTTCAACATGATTCCAAGATAATTCAGGAAGGATTAATAAGAAGAAAATGTGAAGGAGTAGAAGATTGTTGGTGTTGGAAATGTTATTGTAATCAAAGGAATTTACTTGAGGAAATTGACTACTCTAGGATTTCTATTTCTTCAGAGGTAATTTGTGGATTATTAAATGGCATGGAGTATTGTATTTGTAAGTGTGATGAGTTGGATTTATTGATGGAGAGATGGAGTCCATTTGTTTTTTATAAGTTTGAACAGGAATACTTTAGGGAGGTTCCTGCGGATACTGGAATAGTTGGTAGCACTACTGTGGGTATTGCCACAAGAGTTACTACCCAATCTATGGAGGTTGTAGACTCTAATATTGGAAATATTAGTGGTTTAATGGGAGGAGGGGATTCTTTAATGGCAACTGTTAGCTCAGGTGGAAGTGGGAATAGTGTTGCTGGTATTGTTAATGGTAATGGTAATAGTAATAATAGTAACAGCAATATTGGATCTGTTGGAACAATACTATCTGGGGATCTGGGAGGTACTGGGAAAGTTAGTATTGGAACAAATAACACTAATTCTTCATCTAATTCTGCATCAGTTGCAACATCTTCCTTATCACCATCATCAGTTCCAATTCCTGTTTCAATTGTAGGCTCTGGTTTAAATCAGGGAGCTTCTATATCAGGAATTTTGGGACAATCAGGATCAGCGACTTCTGGTGTTTTGCTATCGGGAGTTCAGTCTTCAGATTCAGCTTCTATTCCAGCTCAGGTACAACCACCAGTTCAAGTTCAAGCTCCAGTTTCAGTTCAGGTTCCAGTTCAAGTTCAAGTTCCAGTTCCAGTTTCAGGATCAGCTTCAGCTCCTCCAATGGGATCCGGGGCAAGTGGAGTAATAGTAAAGACTACAGGGAATAATCCAGGTTATACTAATATAAACTCTTCATCTCCGTCCATGGTTTCAAAAAGTAATGCTGGTATGGTATCTGTTAAAGGATTAGTAGTTCCAATGGGCACTAATAATAATAATAATAATAATAATAATAATAATAATAATAGTACTAATAATACTATGAATACAACAATATCAAGCCAGATGATGACAATATCAGCTTTGAATGATGAGAAGCTTCAGGATATGGTAAGTATATACTCTGCAGGAAACTTAAGAGAAGAGGCGAGAAGATTTACTTTGTTGTTCCATATTTCAAAAATGTACTTAGCAATTAAGACATGTAAGGAATGGTATAGAAGAATACAAACACATTTTTTGAATGCTTTAAAAAATGTTGGTAATAATATTTCAAAGGTACCGGGAGAAGATAATAGTTTCATGAAATATGTATTATCTTTGGATATGGACTCATTACTTAAAGAAGCTTTGAGACCACAATTAAGAGTATTGAAAATTTCTCTAAAGAAGAGTTTGTTTAGTAAAGTATCGAAGTTGGTTTTAGAATATATTATTAGAGTTTACATTGAGTCTTTATTACTATTTGCATTAAACTATTCAGTGATTCAGGCTGGAATTTATGATGAGACTTATGATACTTTGGGAGTAGGATTAGAAGGAATGGTAAAAGATTCATTATCTTCATCATATTCTATGGTAGGAGGAGGTATAGATGATATGAGTAATATGAATATGATAGCAGCAAAGTTATTGGAGGATTGGGATGTGATTGGCCATTTTTTTCAGGATTGTATGTCAGAGGAAGCTACTAGAGAATGTTTGATTATTTTAGCAGATTTGCATGATATATTAACTTCTCAGAGACTTTCTTTATATGAAAAATGCCTTGATTTTCAAGAAAAGTACCGTATTTTTGACTTATCTCTATTTATTAAGATTATCTTAATATTAAGATTGGAAGTTAGATTACTGAGATCTTTTAATAGATTAAATGGAACTGGGGATGGTAACAATAAAGGTAATGATTGTCATCATCATAATGTATCTTATTCTTCTAATGTTGAAATTAGCCAATCATTTGGTTTAAATAATAAGATTATAATGGTACCGATAACAACTATGAATGATTTATCAATATCGGTACCTTTAAATGAAACAGCAAGAGATGAGGTAAGCCGTATAATGTTGGAAGGTATTCATGAGATGAGTCTGACAAGTAGTAATGATAATAATAATAATAATATTAGTTTTAGAGCAGAAGTTTTATCATCAACAGGAGGAGAAGTAGAAGGAGGTGGGGGTGGTGATGGCGGGGGGGCAGTAGTAGGTAACGGTACCAATAGTGGGAGTATTTCTGAGATGGCGAATGAAATGGATGTTTTGGGTGGAATTTCTCCTGGATTAATGATTTCTTGGACCAAGGATAACTTGTATTACTGGAATAAACAGATGAATATAGTTAAGAATGTCTCATCATCTATAGTTCAAAGTGGTACTGGTACCGTTAATAATACTAATAACGCTGTTAATAATAATATTAGTCATAATAACAATAATAGTGGTAATAATAATATTAATAATAATAGTAGTAATAATAATAATAATAATAATAATAATAATAATAATAATAATAATAATAATAATATTAACAATAATAATATTAATAATAATAATAATAATAATAGCATTACTGCTAATATCATCACCTCCAGTGGTTTAAGTGATCCTTTATTGTTGAGAAAAATCAACAATCTAAGCTCTGAAGAGATGAGTCTCATTGTTGGAGATGGGCAATCTATAAGTTGTGATGGTAGTGCTGGAAATCATCCAAGTGTTGTTTTAACAAATAGCAATTCTGGCAATTCTGGGAATATTGGAGGATGTGGTACAACATTTGATGGTACTGGGTCTGGAAATAACAACAATCCATTGCTCTTAACTTCTGGATCATCTAATTTGGTTTTATCATCAAATTCTATCACAGTAATGAATACAAGTGGAAACATAAAAAACTTGGCTGCTGTAACTACCAATGTGGGAACTTTATCTTCGTCCGCCTTAAATACATTGGCTGGAGCTGGAGTTGCTTTATCTTCATCTTCTGCTAATGTTGCTAATAGCAGCTCAGTTCCCTCTGTTTCGACTCCAGGATGCAATTCAGGCTCTGTTACAGGCACTCCGACTCAGGCTCAGACCCAGACTCAAACTCATACTCATACTCAGGTTCAAGCTCTAATTCAATCTCAGAATCAGGCCCAGGTTCAGACTCAAACTCAATCTCAAGCTTTTGCTGCAAATTCAACAACTATAGGAGTAGGGAACAATATTGGACTTACTTTGGGTTTGAACAATTGCACTGTTTCTTCGAATATCCCCACATCCACACCTAATAATGGTGGTAATAGTAGTAGTAATGGAAGCAGTGGTAGTAATAGTAACATAGGTGGGGGAGGAGCTCCAAGTAATCACCCCAATCAATCAATTACTTCAGTTTCTGCTACATCATCTAATATGAAGAGGTCATTTTCATTGGAATTTCTTTCTCAAGTAACAGGAGATGAAGCTCCTGAGAAAGGAGTAATTTCATCATTTTTACTTGGAAAGACTTCAGTATATTCCCCAATTTCTGTATTATCATTATCAGGTTTAAATGGAGGAGCAGGATGTACAATTCTGCAAGATTTCATGGAAAGAGAAGAAAAGTGGTGGGAAAACATTTACAGTTATTACTCTCAGATTTATATCCCTGCATATTTGTTCGGAATGATTTCTACTCGCTTATCAGTTGATGATCATTTCGAGGAGGGAATTGAAGGAGGAGCAAAGTCAGCAGTAGTGACAGGAATAGGAGCAGGAATGGGAACAGGAACGGGAACAGGAACGGGAACAGGAACGGGAACAGGAACAGGAACAAAAGCAACAGGAACGGGAACGGGAACAAAAGCAACAGGAGAGTTCTCTATCTCAAATACTAATTCTGCTATAGGTTCTAGTAACACAAATTCAAGTTCTAAGGGTTACCAAAACAATACATTAAATACGCCAGAAACATTGCCTAATCTAAATGGCAATGAAGGTAACAGAGACTTTATAGTTAATTTAGCAATAAATATGTATCAGAAATATACTCATTTATCAAGAATCCTAACAAATACGTTCTATGGAAGATATATTTCTGATCCTGGTAGCTATCTTAAACCTGCAACTACTGAAGGTACCGCTTTAAGTTATTTAATTGGATCAGGAAAATTACCGGTACAGATGACAGTATCAGATGGAAAGTTGAAGGATAAAGAAAGCAACATGATTATTAATAATAATGGATGTAGTAACAATAGTGGTGAATGGTATCACCAAGCCTTGAATCATTATAAGCTTTGCCAAAGTATGATACAATTCAAGTATTGTAGTAATAATGGACTTAATGATAACAATAGGGATTGGAAACCTGGTTATATGGTCATTGAAGATTTTTCTATTCACATATATGATAGTGTATTTAAACATAAACTACTGGATATACTTTCAATACGCCCAAATAATTATGGGGAGAGAATTACTAGTATTTGTATTGATCCTCAAGATTTAACAAGGACAGGATTTATTATCTTTTGGGGAGAGAGAGAATTTGATGGTTTTAATAATAGTAACAATAATAGTAGTAACAATAGTAATACTGGAACAGGAGGAGCAGGAAGTGCAAATTTATCAAGAACAGCTAGCAATTTATCTCCTGTACAACAAAATGTCATGAGTTCCAATTTAACTGGTAATTCCAACTCAAGTTTGCTACAAATGAGTGCAAACAATACTACAACTGGAGGTTTGACTTCTAACTCTACGATAAATATAAATAACTTATCCACTCAAGATTCCCATAATAATATTCAACAACAACAACAACAGCAACAAGGTCAAAATTATAACATTAACAATTATGTTGATGTGAAAAATTGTTCTTTACATGTAAAGGCGCCAACCCCACAAATGGCGGCAATTTGGGTGTCAGAAGTTGACATACTTATTCAAAAATCAAGAAACAACTGGGGAATTGGGTTTTTAGAAAGCTTTGAAAGAAAGAAATTTTGCCAGTATATGAGAGTTGAATAGCTTTTTTTTTTTTTATTTTTAAATTGGTCTGAGAAATTTGAATCATTGTTTATTTTCTTTTTCATTAAACAGTCTATTATTATTTTCAATAATAGTTGACTAGATTATAATTATATTTGAGAGTTTATTTTCTTCTATTTGTTTTTTTGTAAATACTTGGTTACTTTTTTTTTCTTCTATTTGTTGATTTAATTTTATTGAATTTGTGGTGTTTTTTATTTGAAGCTTAAGCTTGGAGCTAGTGATGGAATTATTGGTATTGAAGGGTATATTTAAGCTTTAAAAGATAATATAAATTTCAAATAATGCAAATCCTTTAAATATGAATAGTGTTATTTTCAAATAACTTACATAAAAAAATCATTAAATTAGAAAATAACGAATTATAGTATTGATAAAAATGGAAATAGGTAATAGAAAGATACAAAATAATTAGTTTTTAATAAATAATAATAATACATGTATTAATATTAATAGTAACTATAAGAAAAAAAATAATATTATTATTAATTAACAAATATTTGATATATTTAATTCAAAGAAGATAATTAGTTAATATAATAAATGTTAACAGTTATAGAGAATTCTCAAATATCTAATTTTTTCTTTTTTCTTTTTTTTTTTCTATTAGTAATAATATTACTATTATTATTTTGAATCATTTTTTTGCTTGTAATTTTTCCAATTGTTTATCTAATACAACAATTTCTTCTGCCAAATAACTCATTTGTTGATTAAGTAATTGATTTTCAAGTGTATTAACATCTGATGGATTTTCAACCATCTTTACTTCATTTGCTCTGAGCTTATTTCTTAAATCAGTCATTATAGCATCTTTTTCATCAAGTAACTCGTTAATCTGATTAATCTCTTCATCCAAAAGCTTCTTCTTTTTACCTTTAAGTTTTTTATATTCTTTCATTTTTATCATATGTTCTTGAGTAGTAATCCAATTCTTACCACCCCTACATTTAATAATATCATGAATTGTCATTAATTGTGTTGGATCAGTTTCTGGTGCTTGTATAACAATAATTGGTGCTGTATAATCAGAAACAATTTCTGATGGTTTTGCTAATGATTCAAGAAATTCACGAGATTTTGCTTTTGCTACCGATTTTAAACTCTGTTTAGTATCAGTGGTATTTACTGATTTCAAATTTTTTAATACTTCACTTGCTCCTGTCATATCTGGTTTTAATACTGATTGACTTATTTGTAATCCTTTTGCTGCATTTATACTTGCTCCTACTGCCATTTCATTTACTATCTCACCAACAGTATTTAAATCATTTTCTAATATTGGCATATTCTTCAATATATCTTGTTGTACTGATGTTATTGACCTTATATCATATTTTGGATCAACTAATACTGACTGTGGAATAATTTCTTTTAGAAATGTTTCAAATATATTCTGAATCCCTTTTGTTACTCCATCAAATAAATTTCCAATACCAGAAAAAATTGATAATGGATTAAAAAATTGACTCTGAACTGTAGATGCTTGAACGAAAGTTATGGATAATAATCCAATTATTATTGAAATTATTATTTTTTTATTCATTTTTCTTCTCAATTATTTATTATGATAATTTCTTCCAAAATGAATTGATTATACTCTTTTATGTATTTGTGAATATATTCAATGAATACCTTTTATTCAAATAATATTCAATTTAATCTTAATTAAACCAAATATTAATTTAATCTTTTTTCCTCTCTTTTTTATTAATATCTTGGTTTTCCTTTGCAATATTATACTATTTTCCAATAAATTATTCTTTTTTTAAAAATGTGTATATATATATATACATAATATATATATATATATATAATATTATATATATATATATATAATATATTATATATTAATTAATTTATGAAAAAAATCTATTCTTGTTCAATATTTTAAGAAAAAATTATCTAAACATTTTTATTGTATGTATTATACACGTCATTTTCAACATTTAACATGCATGCATGCATATTATTTCGTCCACATAAAACAGAAAAAAATAATAACTATGCATGTACCGGTATGTTTGGGGGGGGGCAAGAGGAAAGAAAAAAAATAGGAAATAAAAAAAAGCAGAAAATTGAATAAAAAAAAACATATATACATTTGTACATGCATGCAAAAAGTAAAAATAAAATTATTGATTAATATTTACATGTTGAGATAAATGGATGATTATTTTTAATAATAGTAAAGAATTCTTAATTTTTCGTTAAATTGTGATTAGATTTTTACTGGTGTTGATTTCCTGCTTAATTATAGAATCAAAAATAAAGTCAATTGAATGGGTCTTAAAATTTCTAAAATTCAAATTAAAGAAAAATGATGAATTAATATTTTATCAATTGTAATAAACTTACTTGAATAATTTATTAGGATCTGAATTAGTTCCAATAAAAATAATATTTGACTTATTTTGAATCTTGTTTGCCTTTTCTAATTCAATAATTTCAGCATTACTTGATTTTAATAGCCATGAGATTTCATTAATAGAAGGAACTTTTATATTTGGAGAAATAACAAATTTATAATTACTAAAGATCGGCATATTATTTTGTGCCTTATTAATGGAATTTTTAAGAGAAAAACCAAACTTCTTTTCACCTTCTAAATCATTAAGTAATTGATTCATACATAAATTATTAAATTCTTTAAAATTTAATTCCTTATTTCTATATAAATTCAATATTTGCCTTAAGGTAATTGGAGATATTATAGGAAGACCCTTTGATATTGCCCATAAAAATTTTAATGTCCTCTTAATTGATGATGAAACCACATGTGTAACTTTATCTGACATAAACTCAAGATCCTCAGAATCTATAGAAGTTAGATTTGCTCTTCTTATTAATTCAATATCTTTATTTGTTGGAGTACATCCTGTCCATAGTAATACTACCTTATCTGTTTCATTTTGTACTGATAAATGATTTATATTTTTGTCTTGTATACTTTTTGGAGATTTCCTCTTTGGTCTATTTGAAAGTAAAGAATCATTTTCAATATCCTCATTAAATGTTGATATTGATTCATTTTTTGGAGATTTTTTGTTTCTAATAAAATCAATATTTTCTATTTGATCAATTTTTGGACTTTCTTCCAGAATTTCCAGTTGTATTTGGTCATTCTCTTTATTTTCAATACTATGCCTTTTCCATTTTGGGGTCTCTATAGATTCCATTGAATCGTATCTTATTAATTTGGTTTTTAAATTCCCAAAATATAAGTCTTCACCAGGAATTAATTCGTACTTGCAATTTGGTTTTATTTTATGTTTCAAATTCTTTCTAAATGTCCCAACATCACTGTTATTATCTTCAACAAAAAATTCACCTTGTTCAACATGTATGATTGCATGGTAATCTTCATTATCAGTTTTATGGTTTCCTTTTAATTTTGTATTCTTAACTCGCTTTTTGGTTTTTTCACCAAATGGCTCAAAAACTGACTTTGTTGACCCACATATATAATTCCTTCCTTCATTTAATGGAAAAGAATCAATTACGGATTTGTAAGTTTCATCAAATATTAATAAACAACCGACTTCATCTATTTCTTCTCCGTTTTTCAAATCTTCTTCTGTTTCATTCCTAATATACATATTAATTTTGGTCCCCAAGTTTGATTTCTTTATAAGTATTTATAAGCAATTGAAATAATAATTAATAAAATAAAACAAATTTTATTTAATAGTAATAAACAATATTCTTTTTATTCACAATTATTTACTAATTTTGTGGGTATTCTTTTCCCTTCATCATATTTAATGTTACCTTTATTATTTTATTACCTAATATTTCCCTTCTAATTATTCCTATACCGGTGATTTATGGCGCCTGGCCACATATAAATAAACAAAGAAAATGCACACAAAGTCATGCAAAGAAAAATATAAAAAAATATAAAAAAACAAGAGTATTTGTACTTATATATAAATATAGATATATAAATACATATATATATTTATATATATATTTATTTACTTGTTTGCAGTTCAGGATAGAGTGGCAAGAATGCATTACATTGCGAACATTAAAAAATACCTGAAATGTCAGCATTGTTATCAAAAGCTGGTGTATAATCATTGAAAGCATATTCTTGGTTATAAGTAACTGGTGTTTCGGTAATAGGTGGAGGCCTTGAAAGGAATGTACTTTTTACTATTGCTCCAATAACTATTTGTGTGGCAATGCAAAAAACAAAATATACCCACCAGGCGTATTTCTGATTCTCACAAAACTTGCCATAGTAATTTTCAGCACATTCACAAGAAAATCCACTATTTGGGATGTCGATGCAGGTTCCACCGTTTTTGCAAATTTCTGTGCTTGAACAAGATTTTTCGCATTCCTGAAGATTACACGAAGCACGTTCAGTAATTTCATTTTCTGACGGACATTGTACTCCACCAAGATCAGCTTGAGCTAAAATAATTCTATATCTCATCTTATTACCTGGACCACAAGTAGATGAGCAGGAACTCCAGGAAGTCCAACTTGAAACTCTACAATTCACTGGACAACTTTGTTCATTGCAGGATTCGACATCAGATTCACTGTCCTCGCACCTTCCCTTAATATCGGATTTCCAAATCAGCTTCCTAGTTCGAGTACGAAATCCACCTTGGCAAGAAACACTACAACCAGACCAACTTGACCAAGAAGAATATGTACAATCATCACAAGATATACTAATATTACACCCTTCATTTTCAATCAAATTTGGGCATGTAACGCCTTCAAATGAAGATGGCCTTAATATCAATCTAGTTCTCGATCTCGTACCTATTTTGCAGCTTGAACTACATTGTGACCATGAACTCCATTCTGATACAATGCAATCAACTTGGTCAGCTGAAAGATAGGCATCTTTTGAAACTACCTTGACACTAACAATTGGCTCATTTAGACATCTTTTCCAAAATAAAGATTCTGTATAACCTTGGTTGAAGGAAATTGAAATACCATATTCTTGTCTTTGAAAACTAATGACCCACTTATCAAAAAATGGCCATTGATCAAATCTTGGAGAATGATCTACTATGGATTTGAGCCTTCTTACAACTTTTCCTTCATAAGTACACTCTCTAACTACTGTAGTAAGTTGTGGATAAACTGAGATGATTAATTCATACGAATTTTTCTTTGCTGTTGCAAACAATATTTGGAATCCACTGTCTGAAACAGTACCACCAGCTGAAAGAACCTGATTTAAAGGCCAAATATCATCATCTATTAACGGAATATCAACATTATCTTCTATTTTAAAACCAAAACTTTATTTAAAAAAAAATCAAATAAATTTATTACTTTTTTGGTATAATTAAGTTAAACTTACGTATATGGATTGGTACATAATATGGTTTGTGTTAAACGAAAATCTGCAATTTGCGAACTTATCACATTAAATCTTAAAAAAAACGTTAAAACAATTAATATAATTCCATGAATAATATGGCAAGACAACATTGGGCATTAAGCCTTTTTATATTCTCTATTAAACTTTAGTATTTGCTAGTTCCAATCAATAAAAAACATAAAGCTTATTTGGATGGGCTAATTATATTAACCAATTTAATTAAAAAATAAAGCAATTATATAAATTATAGATAAATTTTATTTTCTGGATTATTTTATCTATTATATTACATATGTTTTTATTACATGGATCATATATATTACACAGAATTTTTTTTTTAAAAGTAAGTGGGGCGGGTTTTGGCGGGCTAAGTGGTACCTATACCTGATATGATATCAAAATAAGATAAATTTAAATGAAGCATGGAAAAAGGAATTAATAAGTTAATTACACACAAAAAAAGTAAAAATAGTATTTAAAAATAATAGTAATATTAATATTATTCAAAGCAATATTATATTACCGTTGTTATGGAAATTTGCATAATATTAGGATTTGAGTTAATTAAGAGTATATTTAGTAAGATCTTGTGAACCAAATAAAAATATTGGTTATAAAACAAAGATTAAGAAATTAATAAATGAGCAAAAATCAAAGGGAAAAAGCAAAGGAGCTTAAATAGAAGAGGTTTGAATTCAATGTAATCAGAAAAATAATAACGGAAAATGCTAACATTTAAACAGTTTGATTTAAAGTTTATGAAAATTAATACCAAAATTAAAAGAATTTTATCTTTGATATTACTATATATACAGTATATTTTATTTTTAAATCTTTTAGAGGTTAATTCTCTGCCTCCAAGTTTTAATTGGAATAAAGCATGGAGAGATGTAACAAGTGAAGGGCTAGTATATACATTTAGTTCAAATAAACAACCATGGTATTCTGGGGTATCTTTTAGAATAGTGGGGAAATTTAAAGCAGTGAATAGTCAAGAGACTTTAGTAACAATTCAGAATGGCGATTTGTACCATTGTAAGTTGACGATAAACTTTGCATCACAAACAGTAGATGCGTTATCTACAGGATATACTGCAGAGGATAAATGGTCTACTTCCTATGCTTATTTTCCCTTCCCATATACACCAAAGGAGATGGATATTGACTTAGTTGTTGAAAAGTTAAGATGGCCAGGAGGATTTTACTTTTATATTTCAGGGCAAGGACCATATTATCCTTGCAACGGTATAGTATATTCAAATGTAAACAAATTAACTTTTGGAAATGGAAAGGATAACTTCAGTGATTATAATATTAAAAGAAATGTTCCTCTGTCAGATCCTTACAAAAGAGCTTATTTTTGGGATGAATTTGAACAAAGATATTACTTTGATGATAAAAATTTGTATTATGTTAATAGCACAGGTATAGACGAAAAATCTGGAATACCAAATGGTGACAGAATTCCAAAACATTATGGTGGTTGGCCAGAAGAAATGGAGGTTCATGTATTTTCAGCAAGTATGTATCCAGTAAATGATAATAAATATAAGTGGGGAGGCTCTGTAGCAGTGTTTACAAGTGATCAGAGTCAGTTCTACTACAGAATGAACGGTTTTTTCTTAATCCAATCAACTAATTCGTATTGTTTAAACTCGGGAGTTATTTTAAGTGGTACAAGTTATACAGTTAATAATAATTATCCTTTTGATTATGATAATCCTGGACAACCTTTCAGTGTAAGTTTATTTATTGATGATTACAAGAATTATGGGCCTGGTCAAAGGTTGCAAGTGACTGGCCTAGAAGTTTATTATATAAAACTTCGTATCTTTTAAACTATTATTTATTCTTTTTTTTATTATAGGCAATTTTGATTAACAAGAAGTTTGGAGTTGATGTTTTTGTTAGAGAGTCATTATGGTCACTGGGAACTACATTTCACTGTGGAGTGCATACATATCAGGCAGATGCAGTAGGATTAATTTATCCAAATGAAGCGGGAGTTTATTCAACTACAAGATTTGCAATATCTCCATTAGATTGTGAATATTCTCAATGGTCATCATGGCTTCCATGCACAAGTACATGCAGGGGTGGAACAACTTATAGGTGGAGATATCCACTGAATGAGGTTATGGCGGGAGGGTTGGAATGTACAATAACATCTCAGATATCTTCTTGTAATTCTGATGTAGAATGCTTAACATGTGGATTTACAGAATGGGGAAGTTGGACTCCTTGTTCAGCTTCTTGTGACGGAGGAATTACAATTAGAACAAGAAGTTTGAATCATTCTGCTCCTGGATGTGATTCTCTACTTAAAGAGACATCTTCATGTAATAGTTCTCCATGCCCAGTAGATTGTGCCCTTTCCTACTGGTCTCCTTGGACCGCATGCTCAAAGTTTTTATGTGAAGGAACGAAATCAAGGTATAGGGTAATTACAAGGGAGGCAAAAAATGGAGGCACCGCATGCCCATTATCTAGTCAGTTAAAACAGGTAGTGGAATGTACGGATTCATGTGATGGAATTTGCGAAACTCAACTGGAACCAATATGCCAAAACGGTGGCGAATGTTTTAGTATAGGCAATGATAGCTATTATTGCAAATGTGAAGAAGGCTTTTATGGCAGGAATTGCACAATATCTTCCGATAATAAGTTTAATATCATTGTAGGTACATCTTCTGGGCTTGCTATTGGATTACTGGTAGTATTATTTATATTACTATTAACTAGATCACGCCAATGATTAGACAGTTATAGTAATAATTATATATATCAAATGGTTGCTTATTATTTTTTTCATTTCTTTATATATAGCGACTTTTAAGATTTTATACAAAGTAAATGTAACTAACTTTTTGTAATTAATATATATATATATATATGGACAGAAAGGAATTAAAATTCAATGCATCACCTTTATTAGTTATTCTATTTTGATTTGCTAAATTAAAATATCATATTTTGACTTTATTCTTAAATTAATATTAAATATGGCGGGAAATCTCCCCACGTAATTATTTTTTTCTATAAAGAAAAATATTGCATGCATTAAATTATCTGCTCGAAATAAAAAAAAATAGGCGGTAAATGTTTGAATTAATGATAATTGTAAGATGGTGATAGGGAAGGGACAAAAATGAAAATAAACTATGGGGAGGAAAATGAGAATGAGAAATAAATGTTTTCCAGTTAGGGAGTATTGAGGAATATAAGAGCTATTGCGAAATAGTTATATTTACAGGATTTAGAAACAGCATTTTTTTAAAAAAATTTTGATTGTATATTAGCCTAGGAGGGGAAAATCTGAAAATATGATAGGGTATTCTTATAGCTCGTGCTCGAAGATAAGTAAAAAAAATTCGAATAAATTAGCAGAGAGTTAGAATGATATAAGTAATATTGTAAATAAAAAAAATAATAATACTAAAAATCAATTTAAATTGAAGTATTAGTTGCCTTAGTAAGTACAGAATGTCATACACTAATAATACAAATCAAATAGCATGCCAATGCGGAAAACAAGATAAATTGCTACCAGTTTTGCCACAAAGTTCAAATAGTAGGATATTGAGGATGATGCAACAACCAGGATGTGGTTGTATGACACCATCATCATTTTCTAGTGGTCAGAATTATTACACTGATAATCAGCCAAACTTATTGGGATGTTTTTATTGCCAGAAAGCTCAGCACTGTTGTATTTGTGATTTCTCAAAGAGAGCAGGAGTGATGAACCAAAGCAATATGCTTTGTTCTTGTTGTGCATGCCCAATACAACAGTTCCCATCATGCCAATGTGGAACAAATTATTCAAATATTCAACAGTCTAGTCCAATGATTTCTACACAGGCACAAATCACAGAAATTACAAATTCTAATGGCGGAAACGTAGGTGGAAATGGAATTTGCAATGGAAATGACAGTACAGTACCAAGCACTTCACCCTCAGGAACTGTATTAGTATCCACAAGTTTGAATTCAATGCCAAATCAAGGACAACAGATTGCTACACAACCAGAATTGAATGGCAAAAGCACTTCTATTAATCCTGAGATGATTAATATTGCACTCTCAGGCCAAACCCCGGAAAGTCTCTCTATTTCTATTGACTCCAGAGGAGTTATTACACTCGGAGTTAATAATCATCCAGCCCCTACTTCTAACATATCCACCTCAAATTCCAATGAGGAGAGCAGAAATAGGATTAGAAATGCTCTAGGCGATAGACATTAAGCAAACTCTCAACCTTTTGTTTCAATCATCATAGCAACTACCATTTTTTTTTTTAGAATTTTTAATTGTTCTATCAAACTAATTTTCTCTTTATGTAAACCTCGAAATATAACCTACCCCACGTGTGGTTGGCGCCATTTAATTCTAAAGGTACAATCATATTGAGCAATGTAACTGGCTAAAATGATTTAGCGCCAAATGTGAAAAATGATACGAAAATTACATAATACTTTTGTACACATTTTTACACTATTATTAGGAAACATTGGTTAATATTTTCTATTTAAGATTTGGTTAGTTTGCTTTTTAAAGCAAACTTTGCTAGGGGATTCTTAAAATTCAAATCTAACCGTTTTGAGCCAAGCCAAACTGAGCCAGGCCAAGCCAAGACTAAGTAGAGAACAATTAAAAAAATATTCAAATCACTGAAAATCTAAAAATGCTCACTCGCCCAGGAACTTTAATAGAGTTAAAGATTCAAGATATTAACGATTTAAAGGAGAGAATTCAAAAAAAAGCAAAACAATTACAAGAAAGTGAGGATTTGAATGCCATTCAAAGTAATCTCAATCCAAACTCTCAGGAAAATAACTCACGAATCCTAACTTCCCAACAATCTAATAGTATCTCATCAAACAATAATATTGTTCATAATTAACTCTACTAAATCGTTTCTATAGGAATTATATTTTCATTTTTGGCGGGGAAATGCCAATGCTATAAATTTTTTGGGTGAAAACTAGAAAACAAATTTTCTGACTTTTTTCCCCATTTTTAAAATATTTTTTTTATTAATACAAATTACATCATACATATTAAGATACGTATTAAAGATGATTAATTTTTCCAATTTTTTGCTCTTTATTTTTTTCCCTTCCCCCCTGAATGTGTGTGAATAGAATTAAATTGAGACTGTTCTTAGTAGCCATAAGCCACTTTTTTTCAAAATCAATTTCTTCTAAAAATTCTATTCCTAAAATAATGAATTCCCAAACTTAATTTATACTCACCTTTTCATTCTATTCACTTTCTTTCTTTCTTTCTTTTAAAAGCTCTCATTTCCCGCTCTACAAACATGCCATAAAAATTAATGGCCTGCAAATTTTACCGCCAAATTGCCATCTGTCTATTAAAGACTTTTTGTGTGTACGTAAACCAGGAATGCAAGATTAATTTAAAAAAGATAAATATATGGGTTTACAGTAATTTCTTGAATTTTTTTCTTAATCTCTCTTCTTGTATTTGGAAAAGAAGAATTAAGCATATAGGCTGAGAAAGAAGTGGTAATATATTTCTAAATATATTAAATTTATATAACTAGGTAATACAAATATAAATGTATTGTGCAAGTAAATTAAAGGATTGATCTTTTCTTTGCATGCAATATTATTATTTTAATATAATTTTTTGGAGGATTTTGGAATTAAAATTAACAGAAAAAAAGATACTGTAATACCGTTCGTTTTTTTAGAGTACGTTTAACTAAAGTTAAGTCTGACTAGTTACAGGAGTGTCAATTAAGTTAATTTGTTAGAAGCAAGTGATTTATGGGATATATTTATTGGTAATAATAAAAAGAATAGTAAACAGGCTAAGAACTTAGTCTGAGAATATATGATTGAAAAAAGGAAAATAAGTAAAGGAAGAAGAGAAAGAAAGGAGATAAATAGAAATTAAAGGATAATTAAAATTCGACTGGAATATATATTTAATTCTCCATCTTCATCATCTATCCAAATACCTTATTGTTCCCTAATATAAATTCAAAACATAGTTATTAGGGAAAAATAACAAAATGGATATGTCCGATTTTGCATTAAAAGATGGAGGAAAGAGACCCATAGTTAAAACTATCCCAGGTTCAGTAGGATCACCAGTATCACAAGTAGCAGCCCCACCCGGGTCTCCTTCTATCCTTGGTGCTGGCGGATCACGAGCTCCAATGCCAAAATTTAATGGTGCATCAGGTACCTCTCCAAGATCAAGTGTAACTCTTTTATCACCACAAAGATCTTCATCTTTTAAAAGGAACTCTTTAACTGGAAACAACATTGTTGCTGAATCAAAAGCAAATAGTTTATTTGGAATGAATAAACCAGCAAAAGTTTCTCCAAAGAATCTCAATGGATCAAAGTATTCAACCAAAAATTCCATCAAAGCAAAACCAGCATTAGCAACTGAGAGTACATTCAATCCTCCCCTGGTGAAAAAGATATCAACAGACAAAGAAGTTAATTCAGCTCAACCTTCTCCCAGAAAGTCTTTAAGATTGCAACCAGATTACAAAGAGGATAACCATAATAATAATGAAAGGAGGCATCCAACTAATGATGAATTAAGATTATTTAGTGTTCCTCCAGCTAGTTCTGATGAGAGGAAAGTGTTTACAAAGAAATTTTCATCAAGAGGTAGAGATTTGACAGAGAGTGCATTCCCACATTCAAATAAACCAGGAGAAAAGAGAACTTCAACTTCTCTTTATGGTAAGGAAGCTGGACTGGGAAGAACCGAAATAATTAATGGAATGGAAGTAATTGTACCTTTGGATGAAGCTCAGGAAAAGAAAGCTGAGAATTATATGGTTAATGATAGTTCCAACTTTATTAGAAAGAGTTCTTTTTCCTCGCCTAGGGTTAGTGTTGCAACGGATATTCCAAATATAAACGATACAAAACAAAGAAATTCAATTTTAAATAATAAAATTGTCCCAAAACATGTGAATCACCAAGTAATACCAGCACAAGCTTCAACTTTAATTTCCCCAACAGAATTATCAGTTCCAGCCAAATTATCTGGTGGTAATAATGAAATTGGTAATTTGAGAAGATCAGTTATAAATAAGAAGGGATTCACAACAATTGTAGAAGCTATGTTAAGCATAGAACCAGAAGATAATGATGAGAACAAAGGAACTCAAGGAGTTGTAATAGGGATGCCAATAATGGTAAAAAATAATGTATTGGGAATACCCAAATTATCACCAGATGCCACTCATAGAATATCAGAGTCTCAAGTAATAAATTACGATGAAGAACTTGCAAATGAAGGCAAGGCAGTAGGTAGAACCAGTATACAGATGGCAAAAATGGACGGAACTCAAAATCAGGACCAACAAAAGTTAAGGAATTCAGCCAGTCTGGAATATGGTAATACATTCAAACTTGATGAACATGGTCTTAGCGGACATCTTAAATGGCTTTACGGAGAGGAAACAAAGATTGATATAGCTGTTGGACCTTATGCAAAAGAGCTTCCTTTGGACGCAGTTAAGGTAGATAAATCATATCATGTTAATGAATTAGACCCAATTTCTCAAACTAAAATTGCTTCTAAATTCAGAAAGTGGATAAATCCAATACATGGAAGAATATTTGTAGTATTAACAACATCATTTGCTTTAGTTGGTGTATTCTTTCAATCTTTGATATTTAATCGTCTCAATAGATGGGAAGATGCAAACTGTGGTGGTGTATATGTTGAATCCTTTAGTATGAATTCTATGCTTGGTCCTTGTTCTAAAACTTTGAGTGCTCTTGGAGGTTTAGTAGTAAATGAATTAAGACAGGGTGAAATAGTTCGTATGTTTTGGGCAATGTGGATGCATACTGGATTTATACATATCGGATTTAATGTAATATCTCAAGCTCAATTAGGATATATGATTGAACCAGACTGGGGTATGTTACGTTTTTTCTTATTATTCTTTTTATCAGGTATTGGTGGAAATCTGGCAGTAGCGGTAATATCTCCCTGCTCACTGACAGTTGGAAGTTCTGGTGGTTTATTTGGAATTACTGCAGCTTCAATTCCATATGCTTTTGAGAATTGGAATAATCTTCCTGCTCCAATGTTTATGTTTATTTTTAGTTTATTTTCATTAATTATTGGTATGGTATTATCATTCACAGGTGTAACGAATCCATGGGCACATATTGGTGGTTTTGTAGTTGGAATACTTTACACATTTGCTACTATGAAAGCTTGTAAGGGTTGTTCTCCTGAAGATAGGCTGGATAGGTATAATAGAATGGCAGCTCTTCCTCTATTTAGGCTCTTTATGAAGCAAGATAAAGAATGGATTAATCTTCAGCTTGAAGAAAAAAAGAGACGAAAGATTGAGAAGAGAAATGCCAAAATTGCTGAACAATGGAGAAAGAACCAACGTATAAAGAAGAATGCTTTGATTAAACAGATGAAAATTGAGCAGATTCAAGGTGAAACTACTGATAGTCTTGGTTTAATTGTTGATGAAAATGGAGTAAAAAGACGAACAGATTTGACAATTTTGATTGATCGTACTCCTGTTGAAAAGATACCAATAAAGACAAAAATTAAGGTATATTTGAAGAATCGTATTAAAAGTCTTCGTGAAAAGAAATTATTATGGACTTTCAGAATCTTGTCAGGACTTTTACTTTTATTTTACTTTATTATTGGTTGTCTTGGAACATTCTATCCTCCATTATACTGGCCAAATCCCATTGGTGTTATTTCTTTCTCTGAAGGAGCTACTATGTGTGGATGTTGTTATGTCAATCAAGTATACACATGTGGTAGTAACCCAGATTTCATTACATGGTGTGAGAAGCAAGGAGCAGCTGCTCAGCCTGATAGATCTTTGTTCGGGTATAACTTTTCCTGATTTGAAAATGACTCCAGCCAAATCTTTTCTTTTAATAATACCTTCATTATCCACCCAGATCTTTATGGAGTGAGTGTTGGATAATTATCAAGAAATTTTTTAAGGTAATTTTTAAGTAATTAATAATTTAGACTGATTAAACTTTAATATGATTACTATTTCTTTTTCCCTTTTTTTTTTTTTTCTTTCTCCCTCTTAAATCAGGATCTTTTCTTAGTTTTAAATTAGATTTGGTATATAATTAGATATATAAATTTTAAGAAGTCTGAATAAAGTGTATCTCACCACTTCGATTAATTGGGATTGCATCTAATTGAGTAATCCAAGGTAGAATTTTGATAACAGTTAGTCTATATGAAGGACCTAGTTGGTTTTGAATTGGATTTCTTTCCAAATACAAAGTTTGAAGGTTCTTTAAATTTCTCAAAAGTTCAAGCTGCTTAATATC
The DNA here is from genome assembly GCF_001865345.1 of Cryptosporidium ubiquitum. Taxonomy (NCBI): domain Eukaryota; phylum Apicomplexa; class Conoidasida; order Eucoccidiorida; family Cryptosporidiidae; genus Cryptosporidium; species Cryptosporidium ubiquitum. The sequence continues at coordinate 166,242 of NW_021639820.1, read as the reverse complement.
ACCAATTTCATTATCATTAATCCAAAGTTCTTCTAAAGATTCAATCTTAGAAATTGCTTCTAAGTTATTAATCTTGTTTCCACCCAAATCCAAGACTTTTAAATTTTTAAAAAAGGAAAAGTAATCTCTGTTTGGGTTATTTAACTGATTATCACTTAAATATAATTCTTGAACATTATTAACATTTTTTTGAAAATTAATAGACCAATCTAAAATACGATTACTCTGTAAACTTATGATTTTGATATTTTGAAATAAAGGAATGTCATCCAAAGTGGTGATTTTATTTTTCCCAAGCCAAAGCTCTTCCAGGTCACTCAAATGATGAATATTCTCAATTATCCTAATATCATTGCTTCCCAGTTCCAGTAATCTCAATTCTTTGTTATTATTTAATCCTTGAATAGTTTTTATCTTGTTATTTGTAAGAAAAAGTTTCTTAAGTTTTCTTTGATGATCAAGATTCTCTAGCTTTTTTATACGATTGAACGACAAATCTAAAACCTCCAAATTGACTAATTTCTCCAAATTTTCAATTTTTCTTATTTTATTCTGATAAAGCTCCAAAACTCTTAATTCTATCAATTCTTCAAGATTCTTGATTTTTCTTATATGATTAGAAATCAAAATCAGTGATTTTAGTTTCTTGCATTTTGATAAATTCTCAATTTCACCAATTCTTCCACATTGTATGTTAATTTCTTCATCATCGTCATATATTAGGTGGTCAATTCCAATTTTCAAACTTTTTATTGGTTCGTCTTCTTTTTCTTTCTCTCCATTATCTTCAGCTGCAGTTTTTAAACAATCTTGTTTTATCTTCTCGGAATCCATGTTTTATTGATAGTAAGGTTTAAGGAAAGGTTTAAGTAGAAAGAATATTTAAAACAACCTTTTATTAATTTTGAACCAAATGAAAATTTGGAAATACCTGGATTAAATTCTCCAACATTAATATTTGTTATCTTTATTAATTCTTGTTTTAGAGTTTCAACAGGTTTTTCCTGTTTTTTATTATTTCCTTATTCTATATATTTATTAATTTTAATTATTTATATTAGTTAAATTAATTTCTTTCTCACCGCTTATTAATTTTATTATTTAATTTCCACATGTAATAGCTCTGAAAAGCTTAAACATTAAATATATTCAACCTGGTTATAGAGAATAGTAAAATGAGCATTTCTTCTTGAGCTCATTCTTTATTACTACTCTTAATTTTAGGTATATTTTAGCAATCATTTGCTGCTTATGAGCATATCTTCGACAAAATTACTTTGTTTATTCCATGCAACAACTCCTCCCACTCCTCCAACACCTCCAATCCAAGGCAATACATCAATATTAGGATGTATTGTTAACTGGTTACATAAGTTATTGTTTCTAACAATATTATTATTATGATTAGCAGTTGTATTATTACCACTATTTGTATTACTATGAGCCGTATCACATATGGAACCCCATATCCCAATATTTGAATACTCATCAACAGGAACAAAATCAAATCCACAATCAATTTCCTGATTTTTAACTCCAATATTATCTATCTTAGTCTTACTTTTTTCATTAAGTAAATTATCATTACAAATAATATTGTGATGATTAATTTCTGTATCTTCACTTCCAAGACTATTTCTATTAGTAATATTAATATTATCAATTCTTTTACCTGAGATAATATTTCCATTAATATTACTTAGCTGAGTATTCATATTATAGTTAGTAAATCTATATCCATTTTTAATATGTGAAAGCATTCCTTCTTGCTCAAGTATAGCTAATTGTTTGGCTCTAAGTTCTTGTAATTCGTTAGTTAATTCAACAATTTTTGCTCTTAAAGACATATTTTCCTGTATTAAATTTTGTCTTTCTATTTTTTGTTTATCTCTATGTTTTTGAGCAGATTGTCTATTTCTTATCATTTGTAATATTTTCTTTTGCATTGAGTGTGGCATTGCATTAAATTCTTCAGAATTAGTATCTATTAGAGAAGTGAATTTAAAGGAATTTAGATTATAATTTCTCGTATTTAGATCATTTTGATGATTTATTTCCATTTCAATTTTGGAAGAAATGTTTCTAGAAGATGATGGAATCCTTCTCACTTTTTTTCTTTTGCTATTACTCAGTCTTTGTATGACAAGATCATCTATATTTTGACCAAGTGATGATTTGGTTTTATTTGATATAATTTTTTCATTTTCATGGGTAATCATCATATAATTTTCTTTATTAACTCCCATAATATTTTTACCCATATCAACAGTATTGTTTCCTGAATCATATATCATTTCTCCGATTATTTCGTTGCTTTTTGGTGAGCTTAATGTATTGTTTGTGGAAATTGAAGTTCTGTAACTATTTCTGTGTCTTAAATTGTGTTGATGATTTGGGCGATCATTATGTCGTTGATGAGTATGACTACTTTCATCGCTTGTATATGGAGAAGATAATAATTTCTCATTCAATTCACTTTCAAAATCTAGTAATTGGGTGGAATTCTCGTCCACGTATTTATTTTTTTTTGGTGTTATATTTTGATTGCTCATCTTATATATATATATATATATTATATATATATATATATAATATTATTAATTATTTAATTTAAGAACATAAGTTAATTATGCTTTTCTTCTTTCATTCAAACCCGATTAGTTTATTCCAACAAACTTTAACTGTAACAAATTCTATTAATTAATACAATCCAAGTTCTGATTTAACTCAGATTTGAATAGGATTGAATACACATAAGCGATTTCTCTTAATTAAAATTTATTTTGTATTAGTAATAAAATAATAATAAAAATAATAATTCTGTTTTTATCCACAAAATTGCAGTAATATTGAATTATTCCAAGTTTTCTTTTTTGGCTTTAACTCTTTCTTTTTTTTTAATTAATTATTAATACTATTACTTTTATTATTATTGTTAATATTATTTTTAATCTTTCTTAATACTCCTTTAAAAAAAAATTTAATTATCTGTTTTTTTTTCTCCAAAATTTATTTGTAAAAAAACACGTGTATTGCATGTAACTGTACAAATTTTATGCATGCTACAAAACAAAAATGATTTTCCACATGCATTATTTTTGATACCGGTCTTAAAAGTCATGTGGATAAAAAAAATATTGCACTAGTCTAAGAAAAAAAAATTAATATAATACACATTATATATATATTATAAAAAATTGAAAATTAATTATTAAAAAAAAAATAGAGAAATTATGTAGACTTGAAAGTGATAACTATTAAATAAGTTAATCAAAAGAGTATAAATGGGAGTTTTTTCTTGAAGTATAAAATATTTTAAATTAAAGTATTTCTTTTTAAAGTAAATATTGACATGTTATTTTGCCGGGTTAATTTTAGCCATAAAGGTGAGTACCCCACAGAAACTACATGTAAAATTAAAAAGCGGGGGAAGAAATTTAAAGAGTATACTGCAAAATAAAGTTAAAAATAGTATTAAAGTAGGAGAGAGCAAAATAATAGATTATTAGGATTCAGTGGATGAGAAGGGAAAGACTCTGTGAGAGTTAAAGCTGCAAAAACAAGTATGAGTAAAAGACATACTCAAAGGATCGAAATTGTTGCAAGTTTAGACAAAAACACAAAAAATGTTGAATTGAGTGGTAATTTATCAGCAAGGAGGCAGACAAATGGTAATAGTGCTTCAAGAAGGATTGCAGGAAGTGCAAAGAGGAGTTCAGTTTCAAGATTAAATAATTTATCTCTACAAGAATTTGATTTAGAAGACGAAGAATTTGATTGTTGGGAGTATTATTCAAAAATAGAGAAAGGGATAATTGATGTTAATAATGAAATTGACGATATAATTGTTGATCATTCAGAACTTGAAAGCTATGTGAAGTTATTTAATGTATTTTACTCAAGTTTAATTTCAGGAAATAGCAATTACTTGAATGAAATGTCAAATTATTGGGATAATTTATTAAAGAATCTGGAGGAAATTTTAGAAATGAATAAATCACTTCTGGAAAAGCTAGTAAAGTCATTTATTGGGAGAATTTTTATTAATATTAGTTCTTTTCAAGATGCTAAATGTTATTATTCAGCTATGATTTATTTGATGATTTCAATTTTACCAAATAGACCTCAAGTTATAACTACAATTAGACCATTTATTATTAGAAAAATCATTGGAATGATAAATGAAAGCCAAATAAAAAAGCAATTTAATCAAAAAAAAGATAAAAAGAAAACTAGACAAATTTCTAGCAAAAAGAAAAGAACAAACAATAGTGATACGTCTGATTCTGAATCCGAAGAAGAGAAAGAAAATAACTTTTCTGGAATAGAAAAAATACGAGTGAACTCTAAAGGTGTTAATAGTTGTATTAAAAACAATGATTTGGATAAAATTTATATTGATAATGAAAACAGGTATTTTGAACAAGAAGAAAATTGTGGAACTGATGGTAATTTAATTCTTCAGCTCAAGTTATTAAATTGTCTTATAGCATTTTGCAAAAATTTAGATATTTCTAATAACTTGGCTCAAACGGGTCTTGAAGGTCTGAATGAATTAATAGAAGGTATGTCAGATCTTTTAATATTTCATGATTACTTTCCCAAAAATAGCCACTGTATTAATGAGTTATCAAATTTGGCTATAATAATTTCAAGAATGAATGATTACTTAATCAATAATTCACCAGAAATTACCTCATTCTTACAAAAGAAAGGGGATTACAGTATTTCAAGAATAATTACTATTGCAGTTATATTATTATTTATTAATATTGGTGATAATAGATATATTAAATTGCATACAATTAATGGTGATGTTATTAGAAGATTTAGAACAGTAAGGATAGAGAATAGACACTTTGAGGTTGTTTTATATTCATCAATTATTCTTTTAAGGAGAATGATACCATTAACTTTGATAGGAAGCGAGAATTCTTTTGTAAATAATCTTGGCCCTTCTTCTAATATTGGATCCAAAAATCAAACTCAAACACAAAATCTATTAATTCAAAAAATATTTAACTTAATTAAGGAGCTTACAATCCTTTTCCCAGAGCTTTCTCACCCAAACATTTTATTTATCATTAATAAAATTGTTGAAGTTCAATATGGAGTCTCTTCCAATACCAAGAAAAGTGTTCAAGCAAAATCTGCCCATAAAAGAAAATCCAAAAAAAAAAATAAACATTTAGAAGAAGACAATGATGAAGATGAAGAAAATGATGATGAAAGGGAAGAAGTATTAATGGAAATAGGAGAGGAAGATGAAAAAACAGACGAGTTTAAGAGTGATCAAGAAATTGAACATTTTGGAGGTGTTTTAGTTTTGGAAAGACTCAAGAAAAGAATTTCGGAATTAAAAAACGAGGAGTTTTATTACATTGACAATTTAATTATTAAGAGTTTCTTTGATGATGGATGTTCTGAAAATGAAATTTTTTTCAATGATCCAATTTTAGGATACATTTTTTCAATCTATTTATTATTAAGTGAAAAATCAGAAGCAAGACAAAATATCTTGGATCAGCTACATAATGGGTTAATTCCAGCTTTAGTTGAGGTAACTGAGACAAAAAATTCAACAAAGATGTTGTTATTTGATATTTTAAAACAGACTCTATTCAACTCTGACGAAAATCCTATTGGAGGTATTAAAGAGGTAAATTCTTTTATTTCATTTTTGTCCAATCACAGAATCGAATATAATATAAATACAATAAAAGAAGTTAATCACGAGATTACCCAGAAAATCAGTGCATTTCCATTCAAGTTTCCTCAATTATTATACAGAAGAATTATTTCAATTCTCCCAATTATGTTCCATTCTTCAAAACCAAATTATAGAATTATTGCTATTGACATAACTGGATATATATTACAGCTTCGTTCTTCCATTGAATTATTATCTGTTTTCATTCAAAATATTTCATCTAAATTGAATTTAAGTGAATTAAACTCTGGAAAATTTAAACTTAACATGATTGAAAAACAAATGAACATATTTGGTAAAATGCTTTCAGTTGTTTTTGAAATTTTCCAAGATAACAGTAATTTAGTTGCTGGAGATCAATTACAATCTCCAAATAATACTCGAAATCATGGTGATTTAGATTTGAGAGCTGAATTAGCAATCACTAATTCTTCAAGGCGCAATAGCAGTGCTAGACAAAGTATTGAGTGGTCTGGAATAACCATGTATAACCAACAAACAAACTTCACAACAATTCTCAACTTTGCTCAAGGAGAAATGGCTATTCAACTTTATAATTTAATCATTTTCCTATTAGAAAGAAATAGGGATATTTCCCCAAATATTAGAATAAAATCAGTAACAATGCTTTCAGTAATCATTTCTTCAGCTTGTGAAATTTATCAAAAACTAAGTGAAGAAAACGCTAAGGTTTCTACTGAAGGACTTTCCATTTTATTTGGAGATTTTACAAGTAAAAATACTTTTAATGAAAATATTTGTCACTATTCAAAATACAATTATGCATTAATTCCTTTAATTCAGTTAATTCTGGACTTTATTTCAGATGAAAAAGCAATTTGTAGAAAAGGATCTCTTATATTATGGGATGCCTTATTTTTATACTTAAAGTTAAAAGGAGCTCAAATTCCAATTCTCAAAAAAACACTGCTAATTCTTTTTAAAAGCACATTAACTGATTCTTCTATTCTTGTTAGAAGACATTCAATTCAAAGTTTACATAATTTATATATTCATTCTCCACAATTAAAATGGGTATCTAATATTTGGATCAATTATGGATTACCTACTATTATGGATAGTGAGAACTTTTTGGTAGACAAAACTACAGAAATATGCTATAATATGTTATTAGAGCAAATGAAAAAGCTAACAGAATTTATTAAAGGATATGATACAATTAAGGGTAACATTAATGATTATATTAAAGAAATAAAACAAGAATACCTATTTTCTTGGGTTTCTTTAAAAAGCCATAAGGAAAATCAAGTACAAATAATTAATTTGTACAGGATTTGTATTAGAAATATATTAAGAAAATATCCTTTGGTTTTGCAACCTTTAATCCAGTTTTTAAATATATTTATCGAATTCTTTACCCAAGTCTTACAATCTATTATTATGGAAAAACAGAAACATGAACAGAACAAAACTAAAAATATGTTTGAATTCCCAGATTTACCTTTTGTAATAATGGAAGAATTGTACATTTACTTGAACCAAAATAATATAAACCAGACAAATAAAGACAATATCTTTGCAATGACTCAAAAGATATATGATATTTTAACAGAGTATATAGTAGGGGAAGAAGAAAACAACACGATTATAAGTATGATAATCCCAGAAAACAATTTATTAACAATATCAAACTCTTTGTTTGATATTTTTAAATTTTACTTAACTACATACTTTAATAATAGACAAAGTAATAACATACTTTTAAGTCCAGAACAAGTAAAACTGATTTCTTTATATGAAAAGATCATATTTATGAAACCCGAATTCTATTCAAGATTGACAAAAACCTTGGTAATTTATCAGTATCCATCTCAGTTATCATTATCTAATGAGAAGAACCAGTTATTGAAAAAAATCATTTCCTCATCATCTCTTTCCACCATTATTTATATATTATATTTATGGGACGAATTAAATACTGAAAATGAATCAAAAAAGAAAACTAAACAAACTAATTTAACAGATATTGTCAATTCTATATTTAAGTTAACAGGTATTTCTCAAAATGAAATTAAATCACAGTACAAGAATTGTTTTGTTCCTAATATTAAAGGTGAGATGAAATGTATTGAAGTTATTTATTTAAGTTCAATCATTTTACTTTCAAGCCAAATTAAAGGTTTAAACCAGGAAATGCTTAATATAAGAATTTTAGGAGAATTATTTCTTCTTAATTATTCAATTACAAATATAAATATGAATAATTCAAAGAAATCAAGTATAATTTCAATTCCAAATTCAATTGATTCAAACAATATTGAAAGTTTGGTACCTTATTTGGAGGAATTATATAAAAGATATAAAGTAATGTTACATGAAAAAGGGAATAGACAAATATCAATTAACTTGGAATCATCTTTGTGTATTTTAATTTTAGCTCTTGGACAAGCAAGCTATTCTACTAGTAGCATAGCAAAAAGAATAATTATACAGTACATGATTCCAGAACTACAAGACCCAAATATTCATCTTTCTATAAGAAATAATATCTTAATAATACTTCATGATCTATATATTCTACATACAGCCTTAGTTGATCCTCATTTAATAAGTATGTTTAATATAATAGTTAAAGAAAGAAAGAAGGGAAATGAAGAATCTAAAGATAAAAACTTAATACTTAGGAAACAGTCACTTTTATTACTCTCTGATTTAATTGGACAAGGTTATATTAAGTTAAGAGGATCATATTTACTTAGACTACTTCATTCTTTAGTAGATAGAGATAATAATATCAGAAACATTGCACATGGTATATTTGAAAGAATTCTATTAAAGACCAATGTATCCATTTTGGTACAAAATTTTGTGGAGATTTTATGCTATTTAAACAATTGGTTAGATCACCCAAGCATTAAATCTTGGAATTTAAGAGAAAAAACAATTCCCACAAAACAATACTCTGCCTCAACAGAAGACTTTGACCAAAACGAAAAACAATATATATTAAAATTTGTATTTGATCATTTAAGTGATAAACAAAAACATGAAACTATTACAAGGATTGTAAATGATTTTCTTGCTTTATTTATTGATCAAAGTAGTGTAGTAACTTTACCAGAATCTTATGAGCATAATAATGGAAAAACTTTGAAAGATGCTCTAAGTTTACTATATTCACCAGATTTATGTATATATCACAAATATTCAAAAAGGTCTTATACTGGAACTGGTGGTAATCATCTTACAGGAAAGTCTTCATCCAAATTAGAAATTGAAAGTTATTCTATTGAAAATAATCACTTAAATATCACAAATACTTCAGAATCAGGATTTGGAAAAGAGACCGATACTTGTGATGGAAATAAAACAACAACAACAAATGTATTAAAAGAGTTAATTCAAGCCAGTTTGGCTATTGAAATTATTCCTACTTTATTATCTCTCAAACATTTGATGAAACAATCATGTTCTCCATTTATTAAAGATATTCACAAATGTATTGGAGAACTTTTGAAAGATTATAGAAATAACCTTTCTAGTATCATCCAAGATACAACTTTAATTAAAGAATTGGAATATGATTTTAAGATGGGATATATATAAATTTAAGTTTTTCCATTTTATTAATATTTATTTTATTATATACCTTTATCAAAATAAATATGGAGTTGATTAAAAATATGATTTATAAAAAAGGTACCAAAGATGTCAAATAATACAAGGAATATTATAGTTAATTGATGGTATTTGTTTTGTAAAGTTACTAATGAAAATAAAATATTTAAATGTGGAAATATTCCCATTATTGAAGTAATTAAGAAAGAAATAATTAATGCTGAAATATAAATAAGGTATTTATTTTTCGATAATGGAGTAGTAAATGGGTAACCTTGAGCATTTGAAAGAAAACAAGCTAAATGACAAGCTGTATATAAATAATACATTGTTGTATTGATAATATTTGGTTCAAAAGGTCCATCCATATTTTTAGAATAATCTAATGGCATAAATGAATGTGAAATCTTCCATCCAAAATAAATTACAAATAAGTGAATTAGAGCTTGAAATATAAATGAAAGGAATACCATAGGACTGAATATGCTATTTGGTGGTTTTTGTGGAACAAGTTGTTTAGCTGGTTTATTTTTTAATACTAAAAAGAATAAACCACTCATAAATATGGATTCTACAGTAGTTTGAAAATCCCCAAATTTTACACCATCATAAGCTAATACACTCATTGCAAAAGCAGATACTATACTATTTAATCCCATTAATTTATACATTAATAATACAGTAATTAAAGTTGATCTTCCATATCTAACAAGCTTAATAATACAATTGGGAGATTCTCCTTTATAAGTAAATGGTGAAGCAATAGAAGCATCTCCAAGTTTTACTTTTGGCATTTCATCCATTCCTTGTAACTCTTTCATAATTTCTTGTTGGATTTGAGCTTTGGTAAGTTTTTCTCCACGTTTAATTCTGGTTTCAATATCTTTTTTAATTTCAAAAAAGTTGGATTTTTTCTTCTTATTATTTGTTTGGCAATTATTATCTTTAATAGAATCAGATGATTCATTTGAAAGAAGAGAAATACCAACATGAGAATGTTTTAAAGCACCAACATCATTTGTACCATCTCCACACATTAAAGTCATTTTACCCATATTATTATAAAGATTAATAAGAGATTGCTTATTTTTTGGAGACATTCTTGCATATATTCTTGTAAATAAGAGAAATTTTTCAAGTATTTTGGTTTTTTTAAAATCTTCAATAAAAGATTGAAAAACTATACCAGTTATACCTATATTAAATTCATCATTAATATGAATAAGATGATTTAAGTTGTTATCAAATTTTTTAAATACAGTACCATTTGAATATTTCCATAAATAATTATCATTAATATTATTAGATATTTCATCATCAGATTTTGATAATATAAGAATATCCTTATTATTGTTAGTTATGGATACATTTTTTGCAACATGGAAAGCTGTTAAGATATTATCTCCAGTAATCATAATACACTGATGTTTACTTTGGTTAAGTTCTTCAATAACAGATTTGGAATGTTTCTTGATTGGACAATATAATGCAAGAAAACCACAAAATGTTAACTCACTTTCAAAGAATTCTCTTTTTAAATGATGATTATTAACATCATTAATAGAACAGTATTTTGAACCAAGTGCTAATATACGATAACCTTTTTTAGTACATTCATGAACTACATTCTTATAAAGGTTTTGGTTGAATCCATCTTTTTTATAGAATTGAAGCATCATTTCTGGACTACCTTTGGATATTACTACTCCATAAGTATTTTTATTTGGTTTTGAAAGATTTGAGTGGAATGTTTGAGAAGAAGAAGAAGAAGAAGAAGAAAAAGCACGAGATATAGGTGAAGCTTGGCTTCCTGAAGAAACCTGTAAAATTCCAATATTAGTCATTCTTTGCTCTTCTGGTGAAAATGGATATCTTCTAATTATAGAAAATGTTGAATTGTCTTTCAAGCATTGGTAATTATTTTCAGATGAATGATGAATTCTCCAAGAAGATTTCTTTTTAATAGATTTTTCCATAGGATCTCCAACAAGAGTTTTACCATTTAGAGAAAGTCCATTACAGCATCCCATAATAAGATCAGATAAATATGGTAATTCTGGTGAAAGAGAAGAAGAAGTAGAGGATAATTTTTCATTATCATTGCTACTATTATTCTGAAAAGTAATATAAGATGCCTCATCATTATTATATAAATTAATTCCAAATAATCCATGTGGAATCATTTTATCACTAGTTAAAGTACCAGTTTTATCAAAAGCACAGATTCTAAGCTTCCCAGCAAATGGAATTCTAAATGGTTCAGTACAGTAAATCTTTTTTTTAGTTAGTTGAACTACTGCCATAGTAACAGCTACTGAAAGTGTGATAGGAAATTCTGGTGGAATTACTGAGGTGATAATATGAATACACGAGATAATTAATTTAAACTTATTTCTTGAAGGATCATTAATCCCATTATAAAGAATATAAGAGGATGCCATTAATGAACAGAAAATTAATATTAGTAAAAAAATAAGTGATTCAAAGCTGTTGGATGAAATTTTTTCAGCTGATGATGAGATTGTTCTAATAAGTTTTCCCTGATAAGTATTAAAACCAGTTCGAAGAACATATCCAATACATATCATATTGTCATTATCATATTTAATATAAGATATAGAATTCTTATTATTACTTTCATATGAATAATTAATTTGTTGATGATGATTATGATAAGAATTTAAATGATCAGCAGAATAACTATGATATTCACTTGAAATCTTTTTAATAATGGATTTAAACTCTTTATTTTCAGTTACTACTGAAGATCTTGTAAGAATTATATTGGTACCTGCAAATACTACATGGTTTTTAAATCCTTCAATACAAAAAGTTTTTTCATCAATTTTATTTTGTTCCTTATTTTCATCAATATTCATAGATACCTTCATTTTTGGAGTACATTCACCAGTAAGCATTGCTTCATTAACAGTAATACTACCAGATAATAATACAAAATCACAAGGAGCAATAGAAGTTGCATCATCTTGACTGTTTTCTTCTTCATTAATAGTTTTGGAAGGATGAGAGTTATTGCAACAAGAAATAGCAATAATATCTCCAGGTAATAAATGATCAGTATTAATGTATTTCCAAGTATGCTCCCTATATACAAAAATAAAACATGATGGTCTTCTCATATTTCTAAGTTCATCAGACTCTTTTAATCTTCTAAATACCATTTGAGCTTCTAAAGTACATAACATAAATAAAGTAAATAAACTCATTTGCCAATATTCATCAAGAATCCAAAGTAATATACAGAAAATTTGAAATAAGAAGAAAGGAGATATAATTTGTTGAATAAATAAATCAAGAAATTTTTCTCTGGGTATTTCATAGTTATTAATTCCATATATATTATTATGATATATAATCTGATTCATATTCAATCCTCCTTCATGAGTAAATTTATTAAAATATGATTTAATTGGGAGATTAATAGGATAACTAGCTTTAACAAAAGTTTCTTTTGATTGATCATATATAAATATTTTCTTTTCAAAGTTAATTAATTTAATCCAATGTATATTTGAAGAAGAATTGGATGATTTATTTAAATTGGCCTTATCAGTATTTAAAGCTTGGTGATTATTATTTTTTAATAGAATTTTTTCAAGCTCCAATTTATACTTATAGTAATCAGCTGCATCTAATTGCATTATAAAAGATCCATTCATATTTATAATAGAACATGATTTAATTTTTGTTAAAGCATTAAAGTCTTTAAGTTTTCCAACATGTTCTATACATGTAGAATATTTTAAAGGACAAAGTTCACTTGGGTATTTGGAACTTTTTACCATAATATGGGTAGTTTTTGGATTCAAGCTTGAAGATTGATGTGATTTCTTTTTAATTTTGTTGAAAGAAATAATACTTTTAAAGTTTAAATTCCATTGAGTCATAAGAAAAGTTAATAAGTTAATCAAAATTGTGACAAATAGTGCAATCAAATATCTAATTGGAACATTATCAATAATAAGTTGTAATTCCTCGCTTATATTCATATCGTCCAATTCTGAATTATTTAAAACTTGTTCATTTGGTACCACTACTGTTGTATTCAAACTATTAATATTTTGAATAAAATTCACTAAATAAATGAATGAATCAAAAATATCTTTATAGGAAATTTTCTCACTTAATTTGAAGATTTCTCCAATTAGGATTGAAATCAGAGCTAAGTATATGGTAATGAATGGGAAAACATCCAACCTGAAAATGATATTCAGTTTTTTATATTCGGTAAAGGTGTATTTTGACATATTTCAACCGTTTACTTTTTTTTTGAATAATATTTCAAATTTTTAATAAAATTAATTGACTTTTTTCTATTAGTATTCCCTTAAAATTTATTTCACTTATTACAATTGAATAAAAATATAGGCAAAATAAAGTTTGTGTGTGTTAGTTTATATCCAAAAATAAATATTTATATATATGTATTTATTAGACAAAAATTTTATCAATTACTTTATTAAGAGTTTCATAAAAATGAACTCTATTCTAATTGTCAATAAAAATTAAATAATCTTTTTTTTCATGATCAAAAATATTTAGGTATCGGCCCGCCTTTTTATTTAGTATTGACTTCTACCGCCACGTTCTCTACACCACCCCTCCACCCCCCATTCATTTTTTTAGTAATTAAAAATAAAAATTCTGAGAAAAAAACCCATAAATAATTACCGATTTTAATTTTTGAATTATTCTTATAAAAATTATTATATCGAATATCTTATTAGCTTAATATTTATTTTAGAAATAACTCATTTCAATTTAATCAAAAAATTGCAAAAATTCTTATTGTGCTACCTATAATTTGTCCACATAAATGCATGCATGCACCTATTGTTAAAAAACACGTAATGTAAAATATTAAGTTGGGGGGCAGAGGGGTGATAGTACATGTGGAAAGATAGATAGGTGATATGTGAACTGCATGCAAAGAAAGCGGAAAAAGAATATTTAGAAAGTAAATCTCGAAATAGAGAAAATAGTAAATAATGATAATTAGTTGGAAGAAATGGGATGAAAAAGTTATAAATAAAAAATGAGTACAAAATAAAATTGGAATAAATTAGAAAGTTGTCAAATTTGACATAAATTTGGAAGTAATTTACAGTAAGGAATAAAAAGTAAACAGTTTGTAAACTTTTAATATCAAGATGATGAATACTAGTCATATATTTAAGCTATCTATATTTTACTTTTTTTTGAGTTTAATTTTGGATTTTGGTAAAGTTAGTTGTATTCCTGGAGGAGTTTCGTCTTCATTACCACAACAAGGATCCTCATTTCAGCCAAGCTCTGGTAACATGGATTCATTTAGGAATAGAGCACAAAATATTTCAAAAAGAGTTGTTGATCCATTAATGAATAGAGGAGATAGAAGTTCACAGAACATAAATACTCTTTCATACCCTAATGATCAAAGAGTTGAAACTAAATCGTTTAACTTTGGTGGTATTCCAATATTTGGAGGACCAAGAATGGAGAATAGAAACTATTTAAGTCTTCCTTTCACAAGAGATGGACATTGTGAAAAAGGTACAATTTATAATATTACAAGTGTTGATGATTTAACACAAAATAGTCGTGATTTAATGTGTATTATGGAAGTTGGTTTACAACCTGATAAAATTCCAACTGGTATGATGTATGGTACAATGTTAGATTTATTAACTGATACAAGAGATATTGATATGAGAGGTATTGAGAAATTTTGGGGAGGTAAATTTGGTGCAAAGGGTGTTTGTAATAGAGTTCAAGATGAAGTTGTTTTTGGATATAATATGGTTAAGGGTAAATTTGCTGTTCCCTCTGTTATGTATCTTAATAGTTTACCACAACATTGTAGTATGTCACCTGCAGAACATCAAGACAATTCTCAATCACTTATTTTGGATTATATGATTGACAAGAACCAGGTATGCAGAGCAGAGACTTACACTAATGGTCCATTCTTTTCTAAGTCTGAACATTTGAATGTTTGTGCTATTGTCAAGGCTGTTGGTCGTCAACCAGATGGTGGACTTATTTTACTTGGTAGAGCATTAAGCTATCCATCTTTAAAACCAAATGTTAATCCAACTGGATTAATTACAGTCTTATTCTTTGCTGTGGTTACTTATGACAATGTATTGCCAGAATTTATCCCAGGTACACCTTTAGAACCATTGCCAGCCTCTTTTGACTACAGACTCATTGGTATTGAAAAAGATAACAACTCTTTCTTCCCAGCTTTTGGAATTTTTAATAAGGGAGAGGCCTTGTCTTTAAATAACTTTACAAACAAATTTGGTCCACCAATTCCCACATCAACCTCAACTACCACAACAACTTCCACCACAACATCTACAACAACCTCTACAACAACCCCTACTACAACTTCTACAACAACCACCACCACAACAACTACAACTACTACAACAACTACCACCACAACAACTACAACTACTACAACAACAACTACTACTACTACTGAAACTACTACAACTACTCTTGATTCCGCAGAAGCCCAAAATTTAAACTCTAGAAGATTAATGATAAGATCATAAACTAAATATTACATGCCATTAAAACATGTATTTAATATTCAAATCATACAATAAATATTTATAGTTTAAATTTGGCGGGAAATCTTTGACACGTCATTATTAGTAAATGGAAGTTCTAAATAACAATAATTTAGAATAGCAAGTTGATTTAAATTACTAAAGAAACATAAATAACAAATTTTTATTAGAACGAAAATGTTTATAAACTGAATGTATATAGGACAGGATATATGAGCATTTTGTTTATTAATTTGGAACAAATTAGTATCCAAAGTAAAAGTGCTCTTTTCTCCATATTAATATTTATGTGTCATTTCTCTCTCTTTTTCTTCTTTCTTACAGTGTTTGTGTACCGTTTTGAATTACATCTTCTAGTGGACATTTATTAAAAAAATCAAGTGATTCTAAACAAATTGGTTTATATTATTACTTATCTAACATACACATGCTAACATTACCGTCAAAAGAACTATACTAAGATAAGTGGGTAACAAACTAAGTTTTTAATTTGGATATTTTTCTATTAAAAGTGAGAATTTTTATTTAATTAGAAATCTTGAGATGTTGAGAATTGGTTATTAGAAATCTCTTGGTAAGTCTTATAGTGAGCGGCCTTAAGAGTTTGTGTAAGAGTCTGCCTAGCAATAGCTTCTTCTTGAGAAGGAGCCGGAAATTCATTAACAATATTTGTAAATGGGTTGGAAACATTGAATTGTCTTGGGTATTTCAAATCCACGAGTATTTCGTCAGCATTATATAAAATAAAAGCAACAATATCTTCTCTTTCAAGCTGGAGAACTTGTGGATCTACAACTGAAAATATGAAATTCTTCTCTAACATAATGGCCTGTTCTAGTAAGGTAACTACTTGATCATTACTTGGTTTAGTTTTCATAGATTTTGCAATATTCAAACAAAATTCAACTTGGTACTGCTCATCTCTACGAATTCTATCCAAACCATCACAAAGTTGAGTAGGTAACTCAGATTCTGGTCTATTTCCCATTGAGAATGAAAATCTAAGTAAGTGTATACTACACGAAAATATCTTCTTAATTATTGAGTAATACACCAGTTTTTCACTAAATAAGGTATCCTCATCAAAAAAGTTACCCATCAATTCCTTCATTTTGGTAAAATCTTCCAACTCATTAAGTTTCTTCTCCAAGTTATATCCATATTCCTCTTTTAAAACAATATTATCCAGATTCTGGCCACTAACATTTTCTTCATCTTTACTCTTTTCTTCAATCTTTTCTTTCTTTGTTATGTTTTGACGTATCATTTCAATGTAATTCATAAATAGTTCTTTATATATATTCTCCATACACATTGTAAATGAAAAATAACCTCTTGCTTCTGGTACCTGTACTTGTCCTAATAATTCACATGTTAACATAACAGTATCTAAACAAGTATCATCAATATAGATACGTTTTGCAAAAATCATTTCAATGTAATTAATGAGCTTCTCATCCAAGTTTTCTAATTTGGCCTTATCTTCCATTGGAGATATAACTTCTGCTGTCCAAAACGATACCTCGTATTTTTTATATAAACTCCACAGTCTGTTATATTTTATTGGAAATAATACCCATCTAAAAGGATTATCTAATAAGACTGACTCATTATTCTGCTGTTCTAGTAATTCCTTTCTTGATTGATTCATTTTCTTATTAATTAGTTTTTCTAATTTATATTTCTCACAACTTTGTTCTTTATACCTTTTTTTTTTAAAAAAACTGGAGTTATTACTATTTAAAATGTGCAATTTCAATACGTAATTGGATTTACTTTATTTTCAAATATTATAATTTAATTATTTATAAAAAAAAATTAATATTGTACTCAATTATAATAAATAAATTATCTATTTCTACTTAATTAATGAATTAATATTTTTGTGTGCAATTTTTTTTTTGTATACCGGTATCTAGACGGCGTCTCGTACTTGAAAGTACTGAATGAAAATTTTCTCCTTTTTTATATTAATAAAAAAATGAAAATATTAATTCAAGTAAAATAAGTAATAGACCCCGTTTCACTTCTTTTCTAACAGAAAAGTCACGGCCGTAAATTTGACCATTATTTTTATTTTGCTTAGTAACTATTACTCTTTTCATTAATACTGTAGTTTTCTACTTCCTAAGCCTTTATTCTCTACTTTTATAAACATAAACTAATACATATTATTTATAATCATACATGTATTTCTACTCACTATAATTTCTTTAATCTCCCTACTACCCCACTTTTTTTCCCCCCTCCCCCCATCATTTATTTTATTATTACTATTATAATATATATATATATTATATATATATCGGTACCTTTTTTAACACGTCATTAGGCGCCAAACAATTTATTTAAAATAAATTTCTGGTAAATCAATAAATTATAAAATAATTTGCACAATAGACAAAAATATTCATAATTGGAATGTTTTTGTTAATCGAGTTTTTATATTCAAACAATATTCAGAATTAAAAACATATCAAATATACAAATATCATTAATAAAGTAATTAACTAAAGAAACTTAAGGTTGAGAGAAAGAGTAACAGAAAAAGAAAGATGACAGGAGAAAATAATGAAAAGAAGGTAGTTATAATGAATGAAGAAGAAATTGAAAAGCTAGTCAATGAAGTCAAAGTTAATGAAAAACATGAACCTATTCTGAGAAATGAAAGAAAAGATAGAAATGATATGAGAGATTTAATTAAAGATATTTGGTTTATGTATAAAAAAGCAGAAGCATCGTTTTGGGTTACTGAAGAGATTGACTTAAGTCAAGATACTAGAGATTGGGAAAGTCTTAAAGACCCTGAGAGACATTTTATTAAATACGTCCTAGCTTTCTTTGCTGCTAGTGATGGTATTGTTATGGAAAACTTGGCTGTCAATTTCCTAAGAGAAATACATATCCCAGAAGCAAGAATGTATTATGCATTTCAAATGGCTATTGAGCAAATTCATAATGAAACATATTCCTTGTTAATTGACAGATATATTACTGAAATAAAAGAACGTCAAATGCTTTTTGAGGCTATTTCTCATATTTCTGCAGTTAAAAAGAAAGCAGAATGGGCAACTAAATGGATGAATAATGAAAGATCTTTTGCTGAGAGAATTATTGGATTCTGTGCTGTAGAAGGAATTCTTTTTTCTGGTAGCTTTTGTGCTATATTTTGGCTTAAAAAGCGTGGACTTATGCCTGGACTTACATTCTCTAATGAACTTATTAGCCGTGATGAAGGATTACATGCTGACTTTGCTTGCTTAATATACAAAGCTCTTAAATATAAACTACCAACTTCTAGAGTACAACAAATTATCTCAGAAGCTGTTGATGTAGAAAGAAACTTTCTTTGTGACTCACTTCCTGTTGATCTTATTGGAATGAACTCTAGACTTATGGCTCAATATATTGAATTTGTAGCTGATAGACTCCTTTTTGCTCTGGATAT
The DNA here is from genome assembly GCF_001865345.1 of Cryptosporidium ubiquitum. Taxonomy (NCBI): domain Eukaryota; phylum Apicomplexa; class Conoidasida; order Eucoccidiorida; family Cryptosporidiidae; genus Cryptosporidium; species Cryptosporidium ubiquitum. The sequence continues at coordinate 146,924 of NW_021639820.1, read as the reverse complement.
CCCCAAAATTTACAATGTTTCTAATCCCTTCGATTGGATGGATCTTATTTCACTCCAAGGTAAAACCAATTTCTTTGAAAAGAGAGTCGGAGAATATCAAATGGCTGGAGTTATGGTTAATCAAGATGACCAAAAGTTTGACTTAGATGCAGAATTCTAATTTAACCTTGTTACATTGTAAAACACTCAATTTTACTTTGTTATTCATAAAAGACTAAAAAAAAATAACCATATATAATTTTATTTCCAAATCAAGTCATCATTTTTCCTATACTAATTAGAAAGAAACCTTTTTTACAGGTTTTTGCTTTTGTGTGTAAATGATTTCAAAATATTAGTAAAAATAAAATAGTGGATGATAATTATTCACATAAATATTTAATTTGTAAATTTAAATATATTAATTAGTTAAATATTTATTAGTTTAATTTCATTACCATTATTTTAGTCCAATAAATAATTAATTAATGTTTTATTATGGATTTAATAATTTAAGTTCAGGCTCGTCATCATCGGAGAAAATGATAGAAGAAGCTCTTTTTTCTTTATTATCCTTTTCTTTATCTTCTTTTAATAATTCCCTTGGGAATTCAGGAATTTCCAATTTATTTAGTTCTTCAATTATATCACTTTCACTATTCTTTTTGTTTAAGTCCGAATTATTTATATGTTGACTATTTGAATTCATATTAATATTACTAGTATTACTATTATTGTTATTATTATTGCTTGAATGATCACTCTTTATATTTCTGGAATCATCATTTTTGCCTGCTCCAAAATTCTGGTTACTATCTTTAAATCCCCTAGAACGTTCTACTGAATTAATTTGAGTTTGATTAATATTATTGTATTTATTACCTTGAATCAAATTTACATTATCATTTGATATATTCATTTTTTGTAATAATTGAAGTTTTCTAAGTTGATTAGATTTTAAAGGATGTACAACCAATATTAATATTCTTATTGATTGAATATTATTTGGCCAACTATTAATATCTACTGATAAAGAAAATATTGATCTTTTGTCAGTTTCATTAGATAAAAAGTTACATTTAAACCAAACCTGTTGAGCTATCCATTTTGGTATATTACATGGAAAAGTTAATATTGCATATTTCATCCTATATTTAGCCGGTACCGTTGATAAAAATGATTCCCTCCATTTTAAAAATTCACATTTATTTTTATAATATTCACGAGTATATGGATCAGACATTTCCCATTTTCCTAATAACTTTAACCCCATTCTTAAAAATATCATATTATTATTTTCAGTATTCCATCTTGTACCTATAGTACGTGATTTTTGAAATCTTTGGATCTGTACAAATCTCATAATTTCATCATGAATACTTCTACAATATGAATCTAATTCAGTATCCATAATTATATTATTCTCTAAGAATTTTTTCTCTATACTTGAACGATGATTATCATTAATTTTTAAATTATCTTTTTGATGTTCATTAGAGTTATTATAATTATGATCTGACTTTTTTAATCCAAAAATCAATTTTGGAGATAATACACCACCAAGGTTCTTTTTAGATTGATTAACGTTATCTTCATTCCAATAATGATCAGTTCTACTTTGAAATAAATCACTTTGATTATGATCATAAATACCTCTTTCTTTGTGATTCTTTTTAACTTGATTATTTGTTGTGTCAGTTATAACATTTATTATTGGCCATGAAAAACATGCTGATATATTAGAACTACTTTGTGTAATAGGTAATTGATTAAATAATCCTTTACTTTCCATTTCTTGCTTAATTTTACTATTCATATATATATTATTAAAATGATCAATTTTTCTTGGAAAAAATGAAAACCATAATTTATTATCATTTAAATTATATGATAACTTTAATGGATCATTTATTTGTTGTATATTTGCATATATATTTTTATTATTTACTAATAAGTCCAATGTTCTATATGGTAGCTTATTGACTACTTTTAAACAGAAATTAGGTTTATATTGTATATTTCTATATTTATCTTTATAGTATTTTTGTTGAGAAAATAATGACTCTAATGCAGATTCATTTAATTGTTTTATATCATATCCCTCCTCTTTTAACCAATTTATAAACTCATCATGTTTTGACGGTTGAACAATATCATTAACTCTATAAACGACATGTTTGACAGTATCCCAAAATAATGCATAAAATTGTATAGGATTTTGTTGAAGATTGAATTGAGCTTTAATAGGATTAAATTCTTGATCACCACTGATTAGTTGTGTTGATTTACTAATACCTGAGATATTTTTAGGAGATGATATATTATTGAATTTTTGGCCAATATTAATAGATCTGGGAGATAATGATCTCATTTTACCCCTTGTTGCAATTATATTATTTTTTTCAGATCTATGATTTTTTCTATCACTGTTTTTCATAAATCCTGGTGATATTGATCTCATATTACTATGTTTTTTACTTCTTCCAAAATCGATACCTGATGTCTTAGTTCTACCCCTAGTACCATTACCTTCTTTATTAAATATATTTTCATCTTTATTATTATTGATATAGAAATTATCATTTTCATTCATAATATACTCATAATGTATTGTTACTGCCCATGAATATGGATCTCTATTCAATAGAGTACCACATGCCAAAAAAGCTACCCTATTCAACCCCAATAACAGACAAACCTGTAGTAATGTGTGATCAAATGGAGTACCTTGTCTTGATAATAAGAATAAGTCAGGAGTCCTCCAAATTCCATCATTACTACTTGGTATATATGGAAATGAATGAACAAAATGATGCACCTTTGAAGAATTATCTACGCCAGTCAACGGTTTTAATGGTTTTAAAAATGATGGAAGTAAGTGTCTTACTCCTCTGGAATCCAAACTATAATATGAATACTGTCTTCCCCAAGTTTCAAATGATTTGGTTACATATTCCCAATAAAATATATTAGACATTATTTTTGAATTCTTTAATGATGGGCCAATGCCTGACCATCCAACTATTTGGCTTAATCTATCAACCAAATATTTAGATACTTCAGCTTTAGTCTCATTGTTACCTAAAGATGATGATAAAATATTATACATTTTACTCAAATCTGGTTTTGTCCATATTTCTAAATACACTCTTGGTGGGGCGCCTCCATATCCAGAGGATTTTGATAAATTTGGTCTCTGACCCAAATTATATAATAAGGTACCATCTTGATATACTCTTGTTTCATATATGACTTCCTTTCCTAGATTACGATCATAAAATTTTCTGTATTCTTGGCGCCTTAGAACATTGGCGCCATTACATGCATTTCCAATATTGCCCATTATATTAGGGCTGGTAGCTTCAGATTTTAAAGGAGAGAGTTGATTCATTTTTAAATCTCCAAATCCAGAAAACTTATTTCCATTATAATTACTGCTTTTGATTAGAATATCTTTCCAATGAATTTCAGTCCATCCTAAATGTTGAGCCATTGAAGATTTGTTTTTTCTCCAAACGTCAATCATAATTGGGCCTTTTCTTTCCAAAAGTTTGACTAAAGAATGAGAATCAAGTTCACTTGGTTTTTTTTCATGATCAATATAATCTAAAATGAATGTAAGCTCAGTTTGAAAAAGCGGATGCAATGTACCCGAGACAACAGGTGTTTCTTTTCGATTACCATCAAAACTTAATTGAACATAAACATCCATAGAATCATCATTTTCAGTTTCTTGAAGAATATTGTTAACTTCATGTATATTTAAAATCAAATTGTCAATTCTAACAACCTTTATTATTAGATATAATTTATTTTCATCATCAATTTCTAAAATATTTCCTAATTGATGATATTTTGGTATATTTCCAAAATCAATTTTTCCCTCAAGAATACAAGTTTCTCCATCTGGAAGCTTAAGCTCGGTCTGAATATAAGGATAGTAAACAATATTTTTGAGGCTAAAAGTACAATTTACTTGTTTTAAAGATTTAAAAAAATGATTAACTTTGCCCGTTAAGTCAATCTCCAAATTAGCTTGTAAAGTATTTCTCTCTAATTCATGTATTGTTCCTCTAAAAGGGATCATTCCAATATTATCCCATCTAATGATATTATTTTCTTTTTCATAACACTTTGACCAACCTGAAGTACATTTAATAGGAAAAGGGTTATCTATCCCAAAAGATGGAAACTTAATATTTAACCTACAAGATGTTGATTGATTAGAGATTAGTTTACCCTTTTCATCATTATCCTGCTCGTCCCTTAAGTCAATTTTTATTGTATTTTGATCATTAATTGTGTTTTCATTACTATCTTGTTTATTTTTTTTTCCATCAGTGGTGTACTCAATTTCATGATCATGATCATAATTAATATGATTGTTTTTCGGCTCAGAATGACTAGAATTCTCACCAGTATTGACATTTCTTAAAGAGAATTGAGATAAGCTCAGTTGAAAATCATATATTTCTTGAAATATAATTTGTAATGTAATTCTGAATATAGGATTTGATATATTACTTTGGGTTCTCTTCGATAAGGTAATCATTTGATTAACACTTCCTGTTGCGTAATTCTTTAAGATATCTTCATTGTATCCTAATAAATCATTAACGGTACCTGAATTAGCTCTCCAAGCGATAATTCTAAATAATTCCCTTTCCATGTGTAAATAGCTTCCTCTCCATTCAAAAGTTTCATCCAATGAAATTTCTATTGAATTGTTATTTTTAAGGTCCATATAATCTTTACCTTCATCATCTGGTATGTCAATAAGTAATTCATCATTATTTTCAAGATAAAATGGCTTAATATCAACAGTATGCGTAAAAAACTCTTTACAAGGTGGGTATCCTAATAATCTTGGGACCTCTTGGCCAGTACTTTTGTTCAATAATCTAACTTCTGTCAATGTTCCTCCAAATGAAAATTCCAAAAATACGTTTTTCTGTTCAACTTTTGTTAAGTTTTCAATCTGTACTGATCGTATTGTAGTCCTAAATCTTCTCGGAGTTAACCATATCTGTTTTTCCATTTCGGAGTTCCCCCTATTGGTTACTTTTATATCTCTACTAAGTAGTTCTGTTAATCTCTTAAATTCTTGCTCTGTTACAACCCGATCTCTAAAATCTAAAATTGACTCATCGTCTGATGATATTTGACTCAAATCACTATTTGTTTCCTGATTTTCTTCATTTAAATTTTTCATTTTTACTCCCTTATCATCATCCACTTTTTTTGGTAACATAGAATCATCCAGATCATCACTATCGTTTATATCAGAACTTTCTCTATGACGATTATTGTTAGCTTTACCTCTATTCCTCTTAGAGCTACTATAAGATCTAGGATCGGTTTTTTCACGGATCTTGCTCACCATTTGCTTAGTTGCATGCTTTGCTGAACTAACCAGGTTAGATCCAACCATTCCCATCATTGATTTCATTGCTCCCACAGGATTCATCTTTATTTTTGTTATAATTTTTTTTAAACTCTCTTAAGTTTACGAGGGGTATGCGAATGTAAAGATTTCTCAAGATATATTCATAATCGCCACGTTTATTCATAAATATATGTATTTAATTAACAATTTAAAAAAAATGAAAAAATTTTTCTTTTTAGTCTAATTATATTTTTTTTTAATTTGATTCATGTTTACCTATAATCTGTATATTTTTATTTCTTGCCACGTAAGTGGCTTGGCGCCTTTTGCATTCCAGCGCCTTTCGCATGCAGACCGGTATATAATTGACACCACATGCAAGAAAGAAAAAAAATAACAATTTTTAAGTAATAGAAAATATTTGGGGGTGAATTTATTAAAATGAATTTGGTATTCTTAGATAGTAAAATCATTTTCAAACCTAAAATTTTAAATGAAAGAAAATTATTTAATGAATCATATAAAATATAATGCTAATTAATAATAATATTCGTTATCAAGTAAGATTAGAGTTCTGGCCAAGTTTACAAACAACAAATTTAATTATGTAAAATAATGAAAAAAAAAATAATTTTTGTATTTCTGGTTACTATTAAGTTAAGTTTATTTATTCAACAAATTTCAAGTTTTTTGTATTTATCCGAAAATTATGCTCAAGTGGACAACTACTACGGTTTGGAAAGGTTCAAAGTAAAAAGTAGTAATGCTAATGCTACGGAAACAGGTGAAAATAGTAATGATAATAATATTAATGAGGAAAATAGTAGAAAAGAACAAATAAGGGGAGATCAAAAGATCTTGAAAGAGGAAATTAATATTGAAAAAGTAAGTAATATTAGGTCCGAAAAAAGGACTGAGAATGTTTTAGAAAAAAGAAATTTAAATATAAGAGAAAAAGCAATAGAATCATCGAAAAATAAAAATAAAAAATTGGTATCTGAATATTGGAAAATATGTTCAACTATAAATAAAGAAAAAATCAATGAGAAAAGGTATTGGACACATTTGATTTTTATTCATGCAGACAATAACTTGGAGTCAATGTCTTTGGTGGATTTAGGTGAAATGACTAGCCCATTACAAACTCAGTCAGCTGACCATCTTCATTTGGTAGTATATATTGATAGGTGTAAAGATTATACGAACAAAGATGTATCAGCTCCGATAATATCATGTCCAGAAAGTGGATTAACAAATCCCAGAATAAAACAAGAACAAGTTCTACAAAACTTTACTGGTGCTTATATCTTATATAGATGGAGATTAACTCAAGAGTTAAGGGTACAATTTAGGAAAAAATTTGTATGGATTATATTAGAAGATTTGGGAGAGGTGGATTCGAATTCTTCAGAAATACTTTCAAGTTTCATTTCAACAAGTTTAGATAAATTTCCTTCGATATATTCAGCTTTAACTCTATGGAATCATGGTTCAGCATGGTCTGGCTTTGGTGATGATCATGATAATGCAGATGGTAATGGAATGTCTTTGAATGAAATGTATAGAGGTATAAAAGAAGGAATCATAAATAGTAAGGTTGGAGGAAAAGGTGGAGAAAATTTCTCATTTGAATTTAAATTTGATGTTCTTGGATTTGATGCATGCTTGATGATGCAATTTGATGTATTAGAAGTCATGAATTCACTGGCAAGTTATATATTAGCAAGTGAGGATAATGAACCAGGTCATGGTTGGAATTTTAGATCTTTAAATCCAGTAACAAAAAGAGGATCATCAGAGGATGAAGTTCAAATTTTTGAATCTAACAAGGTTCAAGAGTATAGAATTGCAACTCCCTTGGAATATGCTTCAAGAATAGTTTATGGATATACTCTTCATTCACAAAGTTATCCATTAACTTTATCACTTGTAAATACTGAGCTTTACAGGGTTTTTAGGTTTAATCTTTATAATCTATTTACTATATTATATAAATGTGGAGGAGAGAAAATCAGTGATATACTCAAGAAAACAATATTAAATTCAAAAAAAATTGAGAATTGTGACATGTCAAACTTATGTAGTTGTTATGATATGGGAGATATGCTTGAATTACTAAGAAGTTACTTATCTCAGGAATTTTCTTTAGACAATTCTATTCAAGAATTATTGGCATTAACTTTGGATTCATATTATAGTATGCAAATTGCAAGTGTAAATATTCAAGAATGTAAAGATCCTGAAAGTGAGTTTTACGGTAATTGTGACGGGAAATTACATAATAGTAGAGATTTAAACAAAAAGTATGGTATCAATATTTTAAATGAAAATGATAGTTCCTTTGAATCAACTCTAACAGGAATATCTATATATTACCCAGATCCTGATCAACAAGTATTATGTAGAAATGAAGCTGCTGCAAAAACACTAGCAAAGAAATATATAAAACAAACTAATAATAAATGGGTTCAAATAATTAGTGATATATTGATTAATAAACCAGGTCAAGTATGCAATTTAGGCTTGGAATATAAAGATAATGATTACTTTGGTAAATATAATATTGGAGAAGCTAAAGAAGATTTTGATTCTGAAATAAAAGTAAACAAAACTTTAATAAGTGTTATTACTGGAGAGAACTCAACTAATGAAATTTTGTTTACTTCAAGAATTGATCATCAAATAATATCATCACAGACTTTAATTACATATCCAATAAATCAAAATATTAATAACATGGTACCGATCTCACTTATTTTTCCAACAAGAATTAAATCAAATGGTAAAATTATGATAAATTATAAACATGTTGGATATGAAATATTTCAAAAGAGAAAAGAAGAAAATAAGATCAATGAAATATTTTCTAATATAACTTTAATAACTGATATGGAGAAGAACCATTTTACTGGCTATTTTCTATATTATAATAAAAAAGAAGAATTAGATAACGATGATAGTGGAGCTAATATTGCATATTTAGTATTTAATAAAACTTTAAATGGATCAAAGTTATTAATATCATCTTCTGAAGGTATGGTAGAAAAGAAAAAAGAAGAGGGAGGGTTTTTGGTACCTATTATATATTACTTAAAAATGGATTTAAGAAGAAATAAATATTTTGACGAGATTTATCAGCAGATGTGTAATTTATATTCAAAATTTTCAAATTACTTGAATGGATTAAGTTATCCATTAATAGGTATAAATATATTACCAAAATATGATGAAATCTCAATAAAATCAAAAAGAATTCAATTAATTACTTTAATACAAAAAGAGAAAGTTTTTCACTGGAATGGTGAAATAGAGTTAAGAGAAAAGAATTATGGAATGAGTCATAATTTAGAGGATACGGAAAAGAGAGTACTTATAAGTAGATACTCAATAACATCTGATGGATATGATGAGTTATCTATATTAGGTATTAAAATAGATATTGGAAATATATTGAAAAATTATTACTTTGATCAAGATTTGGGACAAATAAACACTGGAAAAGTATGCCATGAGGATTGGTTGGATGATGATATATGTGATATATTTTGTATTAATGATAGTAATGATTGTGAGAAAATATTGGAAACAGGGATTCAAAGTAAAAAAGGGAATGATGAAATTAAAAAGCAACATAAAAAAGTAATACCAAACTTTTTAGAAAGTTATTCAATGCATGTTGAATGTGATAATATGGATGGAAAAACATGTTGGAAGAATTCGAAATGTTTAAAGTCCAAAATTACTAATATGGGTAGTTTTCCCTCTTCTTCATATTTTATGAGAAGTATATTATCTGAAAAAGATAATGAAAAGCTAAAAAATTATCATACTCTATTTACAAATACAGTGAAAAATTATTGTATTTGTGATGAAGGATTTCAACATCAGGTAATAAGATTAATAGATAGTAAGACAGGAACCATATTTTTTAGGCATAGTTGTGAAGATATTAATGAATGTGAAGAACATAATAGACAATTTAAAATAGAGGAAAAAGAGCAGAGCCAAGGGGATATTTATATGGGTTACAATACAAACAATGCAATATATCCAACCTTAGAAAGAACAAGGGAGATTACTAATATTTTGAATTCTCCATTTTCATCAATAAGAAGACATGTAGTGACTCCTTCTGGGTTAAAAAGACCGTGCCATCCTCTTGCTTTATGTATAAATAAACTGGGAAGTTTTGACTGTGTTTGCAAGCCTGGATATTATGGTGATGGTAAAAAGACTTGTATCCAGGAAAATGTTTGTTTAAACAATTTTTTTGAAAATGATGTAAATTCGGATGGTTTAATGAATTTTTTTGGAAGGCCAGAGAGAGAAGATGAGATAAGCGATGGGGGAGAAGAAACAAAGCCAGGAAGAGAAAATAAAGAAGAAACACTGGGAAAGTTAAATGAGAAAAAAACACCAAGAAAAGCAAATGAGAAAGAAAAAGATGGAGAATCGAGTGGAGTGAAAAGTATCTCTTGTCCGAAGGGATTACAATGTCTGGTTCAAGACATGGGAGTAAATAATAAAGGCTTTGAAATTTATCAAAGCAGAATTAATGATAAAAATAAGGACTACTACCAAAATCAATATAATTTTAATAATAATCAAACAAATTCACTATTGTCTTTAATTTCAACAGAATTGAAAAATAGTTACAATCACTATTGTGGATGTAAAAAAGGTTACAAACTTTCATCATATGGAGATTTAGGATGCGTAGACGTGGATGAATGTGAGGAGAGAAATAATGGAAACTTATTGAATGATTGCGGTGAAGATTCAATATGTACAAATACAATTGGATCATATATATGTTCATGCCCTATTGGTTGGTTTGGAAATGGTTATATATGTATTCCTAAAGGAGAAAAAAGAGATATTGCCTTAAAGGTGGAATTATCTGGATTTTTTGAAAGAATCATGTTAATGGGTTATAATAACTTTATTAATTCATTTAAACAGTCAATAATTCAAGTTTTGGGAATAAATGAAGATGGAATTGAGATAGTAAATGTGAGTTTGGATCATTCATTGGGAATAATACAAGTTGTAACTCACTTTAAAAGTGAAATGAGAATTAGTCAGGAAACAAGAAGTAATCGAATATTAAAAGAAAGAGAAGAAGAAATAAAAGAAGATAAAGACGAGAATGAGTTTTTTAATTTAAAAAAAGCAGATGAATTTGCAAGTAAATTAAGAAATAATACTTCGGATTGGTATAAAAAGACTTATTTGGGAATCAGTTTTGGAGATATGGTTAATCCCAATAAAATTGAAATGAGAAAAGTGGATAAAAGAGAATTAATGGAGGGTAAAGGTACAATAAATAGGTTAATGAACACTCTAATACCAGATAAATTTTACATATTTATTAATTCTTCTCCATTTGGAAAGATTATTATGATTTTAATATTAATTACAATAATTATTTGGTTAACTTTGGGATTGCTGGGAATAATATTATTTTTCAAAATTATTAATGATAATAAAAGAAAAAAAATCATGTTGAGCTCTTCTTTAGAAAAGAAATATGAGAAAAACAATGATCTTGAGATGGAAGATCTTGATTTGAATAATTCAAGTGTGAATAAGATTAATACATTTAAATTGGAAAAAAAAGAAAAGATAGAATTATCTGAAGAAAGAGGAATTTCATAAATAAAAATAAAAGTAAAATTTAATTAATTAAAATAAATATATCTATTTATTAGAAAAAGAGATTACTTAATATTGGTGGGAATTTCCAATTTTCAGATAATTTTCCATTAAGTTTAGTCCAGTAAAATTCTGCTTCATCATCATTAGGAGGTACAAAAGATTCATTAATGGAAGAAAGTTTGTTATAAATATATTTTCTGGTATCTTTATTATGTTTAGCTTTTGCAATTCCAACAACAGAACCAATTTTGGGAATATTTTTAGCATAAACTGTATAATAAGATCTCATAAATAATGATCCAAGTAGATAAGAATGTCCATATTCTCCTGGAACATCAATCATCATAATCCCTGGTTTACATTTACCTTCTTCATTTGGTGTTAAATAAAGTTCTGGTGGGATTATAAGTTGGAATCCATCTTTGAATGTATAAGTAAAATTGGGAAAATGTTCAGTTATTTTGGGATCAATCTTTTTTGAATCTAAATGTATTTGTGAACAATCACCAAAAGGTTTATATTCTTGAATAAAATGTTTATATTCAAAATTTGGTAAAGTATAGAAAGAAGTGCCAGAATCAAAAATAACATATCCAGGAGTTCTATTTGTTTTATCAATACTCTTATTAAAAGTTCTGTAAATATATATATCCATAGGAGGATCTTCATAAGGTCCAAATTTATTATGTAAATGTTCATTTTCAAGATTTTCCCATTCATAAGCAAGTGATCCATAATCACAACAATATTTAGTGTCTCCAATATAAAGTGATTCAAGTTCAACTTGCCAGTAATGTTCTCTAATAACTGGAAGAATATGAAGATCATCATAAAATAGATTTTGGTCAATTCCACCAAGTAATAAAATAGCAGAAGGCTTTGAGAGTCTATCATTATTATTAATTGGTTTAATACGATAATCATTAATATATATAGAAAAAACATTATCTTGAATAAGATTATGATTTTTTAGTCTTTCAATTAAAGGAAGTTGTAATTTTTTTGATGAAGACATTTCAGTGAATCCAAGACCAAGAACTCCTTCAAGTTCAATAGCATCAAATATATCAATTTTACTATTATCAGTATTTTCAACTTCTTCAATAATTCCAATTACATGTTGATTAAGCTGAAAATTATCAAATTTAAGTGTTTCTAAAATTAATTTACCATAAATCTTACCAGTACCAAAAATTACTGAAATATTATCATATTTAGATATTCTTTTAAATGACTTTGAAATATATTTGGAATATCTTTTAACTTTTTGACAGCTTGACTGGTTACATTCATCTCCAATAACCCAAAGATTACTACTTCCTGTATCAATAATAGGCCAAAATTCTTGTTCAGGCTCTCCAATACGAATTCTACATACAAAAAGAGAATTTTTAATTTCAAATAATGGTATTGTTACATTTGTAAGATAAATATCATATGGTATTATTTCTCCATTAACATTCAATACATTAATGGTTTTATAAATTTGTTTATTATTTGAAAAATTATATATTTCTTTCAGTTTTGGGTTTATAAGAAAAGATTCTGAATCAGAGTAAACAAGTTTTGAACTATTTGAGTTATGAGTATTTTGGTAATCATCATTATACTCTTGGTAATGGTTTTCATCTTGATGATAATTTATATTTGAATCAGAATATGAATCGTAATCAGAATCAGAATTGTGTTCATTATCAATTTCAGTATCTTGGTAATCATAGTCACGGTATGATGATGACCATTTATATACATCTTCATTTGTAAAATTGCCAGAAATATCAAAAAGTTCATTATTTTCCATAAAACTTGTATGTTTAATATTATTTGAATAATATGTTGAAGGGATTCCACATTTTTTTATATTAAAAATAGTCAATAGCAATAAATAATTAATTATTAAGGTAATGGTACCCATATTATTAAACAAAAAAAAAGAATTGGAAGCAGTGAATAAGGATTTATGTAATGCTTTAAAAAGGGAAATAAAGAATTTGAGAATAAGAAATAGAAAAATAGAGAGAGAGTGAGTGAGTAAGTGGTGGGGAATTGCTCTCTACTTATCTCTCTTTTTCTAGCTTTAATTCTCTTTCTTTATTTGTTAATAAATATGAGAAATATATCAAAGTGGGGTTACTTTCAAATGAATAATTTTAATATACCATATTATATTACTATAAATGATTAAAAAAAACTTGTAAAAATCTTTATTACATAAGGTTCCAGATAAATATTTAAAGATGATAATAATAATAAAGCTTAAATTAATAATATAAATTATATATTACCAAAAATTGTATTTTTCTTATTAATAAAATAATGATAATAGACAAACTAAAAAAAAAATAATAATAAATAAAATCGAGGGTACCGGGAGTTTAATAAATTAATATTTAATTTTATTAAGTATAAAAATAAAAAAAAGAGATATATTATATTAAAATTAAAATTTGGGAACAAAATATCAAAGAATAATGAAATTTACAATTTAAAATAAGAAAGAAAAGAGAATTTTAACTGGGATTTTCCACGTTATATTTAAGACTATATTATTTACGAGATGAAGAAATTATACTCAAGAACTAATCATTATTTATATATATTAATATATAAATAAAATAAAATAGAAAAAAGATTAAAAAAAAATTCAATTTTTCCAAGTTTTGATTACAATAATATTACTTAAAATAATATTTAATAAAATTATAATATCGGTACCTATTATATATATATATATAATAGGTACCGATAATTATAATTATTAAGAAAAAAGATGTTAACCATGAATAATGCTAATAAAAGTACTAAAAAATGTGGTTATTTATCATACAAAATTAAAGATTATAGAATTGGTCAAACTTTAGGTATAGGATCATTTGGGAAAGTAAAGTTGGCAATTCATGAGCCAACTGAAAAAAAAGTTGCAGTTAAAATAATGAGCAAAGCAAAAATGAAAGCAATTAATATGTATGAGAAATCTATTAAAGAAATAAGTATTTTAAAAAGTATAATACATCCTCATATTATAAGATTATATGAGGTAATTGATACTCCTTCAGATATTTATATTATAATGGAATATGTAACAGGAGGAGAACTATTTGATTATATAATACAAAAAGGAAGGATATCAGAAGATGAATCAAGAAGATTGTTTCAACAAATTATTTCAGGAATGGAATATTGTTATATTAATAGAATATGTCATCGTGATTTAAAACCAGAAAATATATTATTAGATGAGAATAATAATATTAAGATTGGTGATTTTGGTTTATCTAGTTATATTTATGATGGGGATTTTTTAAATACATCTTGTGGATCACCAAATTATGCTGCACCAGAAGTAGTATCAGGTAAAGCATATACAGGACCAGAAATAGATGTATGGTCTTGTGGAGTAATATTATATGCATTATTATGTGGATCATTACCATTTGATGATGAAAATGTTGGTAATTTATTTAGAAAGATTAGACATGGAGCATTTAATTTACCTGGTCATATTTCTGATTTAGCAAAAGTTTTAATTGCTAAAATGTTAACAGTGGATCCATCTTTAAGAATTACATATAAGGAAATAAGATATAATACATGGTTTAGATATAATTTACCATTTTACTTAGAGCCTCAGTATTATCATTTACTATTATATAAATTATCACCTAAAATTCAAGAGAAATCAAGTAAAAAAAAAGAATTTAATTTAATCAAAAATCAAGAAAATAAATGTTTAGATAGTAATCAAAATACTAATAATAATAAGATAATGATAAGTAAGGTACTTTCAGATAATATTACTCAAGAAGGAGCATTATGGGCTCAAAAGCAGAGAAGGCATAACAAATTACACTCAATTTTTTCAAGGCAATTACAGAAAAAGATTGGTGTTTTATCTCAAATATTTTCAAATGCTTCTATTCGGGACTCTTCAAAAAAATCATCATTTTTATTTACTTCTAATTCTTCTTTTTCACGTTATAAGGCTGTACAAGATAATGGAAAGTCTAATATGAATTTTAACAGATTAGATAAATCAAGATATCATCCAGTATCTACTGCAGTAAGTAATTCAACTGTTTCAACTTCAGCTTCTACTATGATTAATATTCAGAAATCATCTTTTAATATGACCAATAACACTTATAATACTAATGTAATAAAAAGAAGTAATAGTAATAATAATAATAATAATAATAATAATAATGCTGGAGCAAGACAAAGCATTTTTAAAATGTTATATTTAAAAATAAACAAAACTTTAGTGGATGTGGAAAAAGGTAGAAGTGAATTAAATGTTATAAAGTACGAGAAAGGATTCCTTGACAAGGAGGAAACCAAAAACAATAAAAATTTGTTTAATGGGAACAGAAATGTTAGTATTAATAATTGTGATCATAATGGTAATTACACTAGTATAGGTACTAATAATAGTGATGATAACTACGGTAACATCTTGGTTAATTTTAGAATGGAAGAGAAGAATGAGGTCAAAAAAAAGCAGGAAAAGGGAGAGTATGAGAAAAAGAAAGAGTTAAAGAAATTAGAGAAACATGAAGAACTTGTTAATACCCATCTTTCAGATGAAATTAAGCAGGTCAGATTAAATGGTAGTGATAATGATAATTATAAGAGTGGGAGGTCTCTTGGAAATTATACAGAATATCAAAGTATACCTACAGAATCCAAAATGGTAGATGAAAAACAACAAACTTCTTACCGTTCTGAAAAGCTTGAGGAAAGTGAGGAGAATAACCAAAAAGTGAGAAGAGAAAGTAACGATGGATTTAAAAATATAGAAAATATAAATAGTGAAAGCAATTGTAGTGGTATTAACAGTAAAAGTAATAATGGGAGTTATAGTGACAGCAGGAGTGGTAGTAATAACAAAAGCAGTGGTAATATTATACCAATTAGCATTAAAATTTCATCAATTCCAATTAATACCTCTTCTTCTTCGTCCTCCTCATCCTCGTCCTCATCCTCATCCTCGTCCTCCTCGTCCTCCTCCTCCTCTTCTTCCTCTTCTGTATGCCAAAGCTCAGTAAACACAAATAATGGAGCAAATAGATGGCTCTTAGGATTTGAAGTTTCTGGAAACTTAGCAAGAATTATCAAAATAGTCCTATTCACATTAAAGTCTTCAAATTATGAATGGAAATTCATTTCATCACATAAGTTAAGATGCAGACCAAAAGCTTTTCCATCAATAACTAATTCCAATAATAGAAACAATCATTTATTTAGTTCAAAAATTAATTTTGATCAACATGAAAATAACAATGATTTACACAATAATTACCCATCAAAATTCAACATAAATAATATAAATGTAGAAAATATTCCTGCTGATAATGTTATCACTGTACAACTATTTAAAATTAATCCATTCAAATATCTCATTGATATACAAATTTATGATGGACCTTTAATTACAAATACTTTTCAAGCATTTAAACTAACAAGCCACATATACTATAATCTTACAAATAATTTTTATATTAATATTTTCTAGACTTTAAGCTTAGTACTTTTTGATATTGATAGATTTATAATTCCTGGTATTTATGTAAATATGCAACCATTTTCAAATAAATAACTTTATGTGTCATAAAATCATTGCTAAAATTCTTTTAATTTATTAAATGTAGAGTTCCCGCGCGCGGTAACTCAATTTATAATGCAAAAAAGCATGTGGTCAAAGTTATACTTGGCACACAGGAGAAACTAAATAAATTAAATAAATATATATTTTAGATTGTAAAATAGCATATATATATATATGTATATATAGTAGTAAATAAATGAGTAGATATAACAATATTAAATACAGATTTTTCTTCCCCAAATATATGAGTTAAAAAGAACTGGAGAGAAAAAAGAACAAAATTCTAGTAATGACTAAATCAGAAAGAAAGAGACTAAGAAAAACAAAACTAGTTAGATAAAAGTCATAAAAAAGTAAGTCAATAATTAATCAGGTTAATAGGTATAACTAATGTTAATTAAAGAGAGGGGAGTTAAAGGCAATATGTGGGAAGAACTATTTTGGCGGTAACTCAAAAGAATATTAAATATGTAAATATATAAGATGATAATAAAATGACAATGTTAATTTAAAAGTTAAACAACATAAAATTCCAGTTAAAATTGTTTGATAGATTATCCAAATACAAGAAATACCACAAAGTAAATCAATATATTCAAGTTATTTAATTAGTTCATTATTTTTAATTTCTTTCATTCATTTAATTATATTAATTTAACTTAAAATGAGCCAAGTATCAAAATTAGGGTATTTAGAAGTGGACGAAGAGACTTTAAATAAATATGAAAAAGAAGAAAAACTTGATATAAAACAGGAATTACTTGTGGAATCTCAATATATATATTTTAATTCAACAAATGAAGGAGATATACTTATATATAATAAACTAAGTAATGTATTATTCAGATTAAATTCTAATGAAATTTTTGAATATCAATTACCAAAATTATATGAGACAGAATTTTCTTGTAAACCATTATATCTAATTATGTATATTAATACTAAAGAAGAAACTAATAATTATATAATCTTTTTAGCTTATATTCAACAAGATGATATTAATAGTCAAAAATTATTAGTTTTCAGAGAAATTAATGTAGAGAAAGATGAAGATAATGGTAATCATTATAAATGGAATGAGA
This sequence comes from Cryptosporidium ubiquitum, assembly GCF_001865345.1. NCBI lineage: Eukaryota > Apicomplexa > Conoidasida > Eucoccidiorida > Cryptosporidiidae > Cryptosporidium > Cryptosporidium ubiquitum. Next base: position 129,214 of record NW_021639820.1, on the reverse strand, counting down.
TTGATTATATTGAAACTAAAATTCATATTGAAAATAACCAAATTTTAAGAGGAATTATTTGGTGGGAGGATTCACCTAATGATGAAGAATTTAAAGATCAATATCGAGTATTAAATAGTAATCAACAAAAAAATTCTTTTAATGGGGAATGTTATCCTTCAATTTTGATGATTACAAACCATAAATTAATACTTTTCTCTTTAAAAGAACATGGGATTCATCCAATATGGCAAATTAATGAGAATAATCTTCAACTTTGGTATAATATGGAATTTCAGTGTTTATTACTTCAAACTGGTACTAATATACTTACTCCTTTTATTAATATTGGAATGAATCCTAAACAAAAACCAATTAAACTTCAACCTCTGGAATTAATTTTAAATTCGGAAATCAGACAACAAGATATATTTCTTTTGAATGTTTATCAAAATCTTTATTGTGTTCATATTGATTATAGTAATAAAAGAATTTCACTTAGAGATTTATTTAATCAAGATTCTTCTGATCTTGTTTTGGATATTGGAGACACTTTTCAAGAATTTACTTTAATGGTAATTGATAATATAATTGTTGTAGTTAATCTTCATGGAAAGAAAATATTTGGACTTTTTGATATTAAACTTGTTAAGGATAATAATAACTCTTCAAAAAAAAATAAATTAAATTCTTCCCAAAATCAATCTGAAAATGGTAATAGTAGTAATTTATGTCATTATTATATTGTACCAACATTATTTAGTGATGAGTTTAATGATAATACAATAATATGTTTATATGAAAATAATAAGAATGAAATATACATGAAATCTTTGAAAAAGATTAAAAGTTACCATTTGAATAATTATTATATAATTCTTATAAACTCATCTTGTAATTTAGTAATTAAATTAGACCTTAATAAAATCCAATACTCAAGACTGGGTCTTTGTAGTAAATTATTAATTGATAACATAATTATTACCAAAAATAATATCAATACTGGTGTTAGTAATGATAAAAATAATGGTTATGATGATATAGTTAACATTGAAAAGATGGATATCTTACCTTTTATTTCGAATAGAAGTCTTTCATGGGATAATGTCCTTTTAGAAAAAATAAAATTACTTTTCAATAAAGAAAAGGAACATATAATGAATAAAGAAAATGACCATAATAATTATACCATTACTTATCCAAAAATCTTAACATTATTGATGGAAATAATAAAAGTTAAAATTGATTTGAAAATTAAGATTAGTCAAGAATATTATAGTATTCTTCTTGAGATAATTTTACTTATTAAGAGAGAATCCCTTTTACAATATGTACTTCAATATCATATAATTGAAGATTCAAATAAGATATTAAAAGAACTTTATAATATGTACTTGTTCAATAAAGATGAAGAGAAATTACCAAATGAAACAAATAGAGGTCATGTTAGATTTAACAGCAAAGTATTGGATGAGCATGATAATAATAATGTCCATCATCATTGTAATTATACTTCTAAATACTTCAAAATAAAGAATATATCTTGGTTAGAACAAATTTGCTTAGATACTGCTTATAGAATGAATAATATTAAGATCTTGGTTGATATTCTTATTTACAGAAAAGAATACAGAAGGGCCATTAAAATATTAAGGGAAAAATGTGAACAGAAAGTTATTGTTAATATCAATAATAAAGAAATATCCATAAAGAAGATAATTTTAACATTATCAAAAAATAATCAAGCTTGCAAATATCCAATTTATAATATATTATATACATTAGGAAATGATATTGAATATCAAAAAAATGACCAAAGTCTTCTTGGAGATATTATTAAAGAAATCCAAAATTGGATAAACGAATATTTTGATCAAGTAAATAAAATTAATGAAGTCATTTTAAATAATAGAACAGATTCCAATAGTATTGAAAAATACAATTTTTCTATTGTTGGAAAACCCAAAATAGATAAATGTAATATTTGGCTTCCAGAACTGATTAATTTAAAAGATTTGAATGAAAATGATGATGAAAATACAACAATTTCTGATTGTGAAGTTGAAAAGAATAACTCAAATAATAATGCCAATTATTCAACGTTTGAATCAATATATATATCAGCAACTGAATCAAATGAAGCATTTATCATTGCTGATAATGATGAAAAACAAAACAATAGTAGCTGTAATGAAGATACATTGAAAAGTATTTCTGATAGTGATTTTATAAATAATAATAATAATGGAAAATCACCACTTTTACATCATGAACCAGGATTTCTATCACTTTCTAGTATATATATCAAAAATTCATCTGACTCTTCATCTTACACTTCTGATTCGTCTTCTAGCTTTAATAGTTATGAATAAGTATGATTAATAGCCATAGTAATAATTATTTTAAATTAGAAATGAAAATTAAAGTAATATTAGAATGATGAGTTAAATGAATATTTCAAAAGTAAGAATTATTTTTACTTGACAATAATTATTGAATTGTGTGTAAATATATTATTATTTAAATTCAAATCGGTAATGGAGTGTTCTTATTGGATGAAAATGATAACTTGCTTGTTAGACCTGAATATAGATTGTTACTTATATAATTCAATGCACTATATCCACCAGGAAAATTTGTAATTAGAAATGAGATTAATGCAATAATTTGTACCAATGAAAACAATAATGTCAATAAGTAACTCTTCAAGAATAATGTTGCATATAATGTTAGTGATAAACTTGAAACATAAACAAATGAAAAAGGTAACCTTTCTTTTTCAACCATATATTTAGAAAACCCACCAAGTCCTTTTAATACTGCAAAACCTGCCATAAAAAAAAATGAACCAAATGTAAACAGGATTGCAAATTTATGAGGTGAAACCACAATTATTGGCAAAAACATAAATGATAGAGACAAGAACAATATTGACGTTCCCATGCATAACAAAAATGTTAGTATTTTTTGTGGATTCAAAGTTTCTGTTGTATCTTGAACTTTTTGTTGTGCTTTATAAATCACATTCTTAGCTGATTCTGTTGTTATTTTTGCTAGCATCATCTTTAATTAATATGCTTCAAATTTTTACTTAAGTAATCTTCTGCTTCTAGTAATATACTTTTACTCTATGTTTTTTGCTAAATAATTCACAAAAACTGCTATTAAATGTATTTCCATCCAATTGAAGGATTAAAACGTTAATCCTATAATGAATATAAATGAATGAATGAATTTATGTATGTATGTATGTATGTATATATATATATATATGTATATTTATATATATAAATCTAATAATTCATTTACTTTTCTTTTCACTTTTATTATTTATCTTGAATATTTCTAATTATTGGTTTTTTTTTAAAATAAATAATTAAATGTCACCCGCCTGGAATAAAAAAAATGGTTTGCCCGCCGTTTAATGTATAATATTAATAAATATTTGTATAAATAATATAAATGATCAATACAATATTTAATAATTTTTTTTTGTATATATTAAATTTGTTTTAATATATATAAATATAATGTAATATAAGTTTATCAATTTATTTATGCAATATTTATAATATTATCAATGTTTTCAATTCATTTCCATACAAAAATTTAATGCTCTTCTTTGTTTCTAGGATTCTGTGAATTATGTACTTGCAATGTGTCTGTTATAGTTTTAGTTTGAATGAAGTATAATTCGTATTTTTAAAAAATAAAAAAAAAAAAAAAAATCGAGTTGATTTTCTTAATTAGGCAATTTTAATTTGGCATTATAATTATTGCAATGATTACTGTTTCTTCTTCAAATAATTTATCTGCATACATTGTACACGTAATGCAATTTTAATTTTTATATACCGGTATGTCCACATAAAAAAATTATTTACATGTTTGCACACAAAAAATTATCACATGTATCAATGTTGCATAAAATTTAATAATGTCTAATAATAATGGATTAAATTAATTTTTGTTTAAGATGATATTTACAAAATAAAATGTATAACTTGGTATTATACTTCTTCCTTTGATTTACAGTATATTATTGCTAATATTATGAAGAGAAGCAAAGATATGAAAAATAATTTACATTAAATTTAAAAAAGAAATTAGAACATTAAACATGAAATTTAATTTATTCATGGTATTACTTGGTTTAATTATATTGTAATTATATTGTAATTATACAGGAAAAAAAAAAAATTGTCAAGGATTAAAATGATGATCTTAAGTGTAATAAATTCATTAATTAAATAAAAATAAATAATTGTTAAATTAAAGATATTACTATCTAAAATAATTTTGAATAATTACCATCAGTTAAAAATAATAATAATAATAATAATTTCAAAATTTTCTTGTAAATCTTACAAATAATCAAAAATTAATTTTTCTTCAATAACAACCAAACCCGCTTTTTTATTTGGCGCCAAACTATGAGACCTGATATCAGCTTTAAAAAGAAATTGGGCAAATTAACCTGAAAAATATTTTTTTTCAAAAAATAAAATTTGAAAATTAAAAGTTTTTTAAAGAAACAAAAGTGAGAAAAAATTTACTCTAGTAAATGTAAGAGATTGTAAGTTAATTTTCAAGTTTTAAAAGTAAGATAAGATAGATATAATATTGAAGAGAATATTTTATCATTTTTATTTAACTTTATATATATATATATGTATATATGTATATTTATTTTTCTAGTCATTAGAAAATATTTCAATAATTAAAAAAATGAGCAACAATAATAATTCAGCCAATAAGTGGCCACTTCCAAGATTTTATTCAGATATTAATATTTATAAACCTCGAGAATATTGGGATTATGAAAACTTTCAGATTGAATATAGTAGTCCGAATAATTATGAAATTATCAGGAAAGTTGGTAGAGGAAAATACAGTGAAGTATTTGAAGGAATAAATATAGTAACAAATGAAAGGGTAATTATCAAAGTACTTAGGCCAGTTAAAAGAAAAAAGATTAAACGTGAAATAAAAATATTATATAATTTACATGGTGGCCCAAATATTGTAAAATTGTTGGACATAATAAAAGATCCAAGCAGTGGTACAATAAGTCTTGTATTTGAGTGCATTGATAACGTTGATTTTAAAAGCCTATTTCCAACATTTACTGATTATGATATAAAATTTTATATTTATCAAATACTAAAAGCATTAGATTTTTCTCATTCACAAGGTATTATGCACCGTGATGTTAAACCACATAATGTAATTATTGATCCAACAAAGAAAGAATTAAGATTAATTGATTGGGGTTTAGCAGAATTCTATCATCCTAGACAAGATTACAATGTAAGAGTTGCTAGTAGATATTATAAAGGACCAGAATTACTTATTGATTTTCAATACTATGATTATTCTTTAGATATTTGGAGTCTAGGATGCGTACTTGCTGGATTAATTTTTAAAAGAGATCCATTCTTTTGCGGAGTTGATAATAATGATCAACTTGTTAAAATTGCAAGAGTTTTAGGCACTGATGGTTTATTTGAATATCTAGCTAAATATAAAAAACAATTGGAACCTTATTTTGATGATTTACTTGGTAGACATACTAGAAAACCTTGGAGTAAATTTATCAATGCTGACAATCAACATCTAGTCAATCCTCTTGTTTTGGATTTACTTGATAAAATGTTAGTTTATGATCATGCTGAAAGAATTCTTCCTAAAGAAGCCTTGGCTCATCCTTATTTTGAGAAAATTCATCAAGAAGAACAAAAAAAATGAAAATTTATACTGTTTATAAAATAATTACTTTAAATAAACCTTAAAATATTAATAAATTTCCAAGTAATAATTAATTATACTACTTTTATTAATTTACTTTTATTATTTATTATTTTTCTCCTTAAGCCTAATGTTACTATAAGTTTTTTTTTTAAACTAATTCCAACAATTTTTATCTAGTGGAACATTATTACTAGATATATACCCTCAATTTTTTTTTTTGTTTTTTTATTCTTAATCTTAAAATTATTTTAAGATTTTTTTTTTACCGGTACCGTACCCTTATTTTAAAAATACGGGTACCCCGGTACATTTTTATTAACATTTTTTTTTTTTTCTCAGCAAAAAGAACAAAATTAATGAAAATGTCAATAACAAAAATTTAATCTTCACAAAAATAACTTTTTATAAATTTAATCAACAAAATGTAAATAATTACTAAAAATAAGACTAAAAATATATCTATATTGAAGAATTGCTCTTATATTTTGAATTTACAAAAAGAAAAAATGATTAACACAAATTCAATCAATATTTTAAAAAAATTCAATCATAATTCTTCTTGTAATATTATTCCAAATATTATTTATGGAATTGGTCATAATATTTCAAAAAATTGTGGTCTTTTTGGATATCTTATTAATAAAATTATATTATATAATAACATAAAGAAAATATCTCCAAATTATTACAAAAGTTCAAATTACTCATTTCCACTGTATAACAGAAATATTTTCTACTTTTTCCATAAATCTTCCACATATATACCTTTTAATACCATTAATATCAATTCTTCTTCAACTTTATCACTACCATTACCTCATTCTCTTCATCTAAAAAAATCACTAATTAATACTCGTTCTTTATCCTATTATTCATCTATTACTGACCATCATAATCAAAGAATTGGTCAAGTAATCTCTGTTGCAGATGGAATTGCTCAAGTTAACGGTATTAGATCAGTCAAATATGGAGAATTAGTTGAATTTTCATCAGGAGAAAAAGGTATGGCATTAAATCTTGAAAGTGATCATGTTGGTGTTGTTATATTAGGTGAGGATAGAAATATTAGAAAAGGGGACAAAGTTATCTCCACTAATACTATTGTTAATTGTCCTGTTGGTAAAGAACTTCTTGGAAGAGTAGTTGATGCTTTAGGAAATCCAATTGATGCTAAACCACCTATTACTTCTTTAGAAAAAAGAGAAATTGATGTTAAGGCTCCCGGAATTATGGATAGAAAATCTATTAATGAACAACTTATTACTGGTATCAAATTTATTGATGCTCTTATACCTATTGGATTAGGACAAAGAGAAGCTATTGTTGGTGATAGACAAACTGGTAAAACTTCTCTTGCCTTAGATATTATACTTAATCAAAGAAAGTTTTATGATGATATTAAAACCAGAAAGTATTGTATATATGTTGCTATTGGTCAAAAAAGATCTAGTGTTGCTCAAATTGTTAAAATACTTGAAAAATATGGTAAGTTTAACAATATCATTTCTTTTATCTTATATAAATTCATCTTTATTTTAAATTATTCATTATTATTTAGATGCTTTAAAATATACCATCATTATAGCAGCTACAGCTTCTAATGCTGCATCTCTTCAATTTTTAGCTCCATTTACTGGTTGTACAATGGGAGAATGGTTTAGAGATAATGGACAACATTGTATTATTGTATATGATGATTTATCAAAACAAGCCAATGCTTATAGACAAATTAGTTTACTTTTAAGAAGACCTCCTGGAAGAGAATCTTATCCAGGAGATATATTTTATATACATAGTAGATTATTAGAAAGATCATCCAAATTATCTGATGAAAAAGGCGGTGGATCTTTAACAGCTTTACCCATTGTTGAAACACAATCTAATAATTTCTCATCATTTATTCCAACTAATATAACTTCAATAACTGATGGCCAAATTGTACTTGATAGTGATTTATTCTTTAAAGGAAATAGACCTGCATTTAATCTTGGATTATCAATTAGTAGAATTGGATCTTCTACCCAAAATAAAACAATTAAAAAAGTTTCTCAAAATATTAAATTAGATTTATTGCAATATAAAGAATTTCAAAAATTCTCTTCAAATTCAAACCAAAATAATTTATATATTAATGATAAATATAAATTACTTGAAGAATTATTTCAACAAAATCAATTCCAATTCTTTGAGCCAGAATTTCTTACTTGTCTTATTTATGCCATTAATCAAAATAAAGATCAAATTATAATTAAAGATTTTAAGTTATTTGAGAGATTATTTTATGATTTTCTTCATTCTAAACAAGAATATAAAGATATACTTAATACCATCAAAGTTTCTTTAGAATTTAATGATTTAATGAAATCCAAGATAAATAAAGCAATTCATGAGTTTTTTTGTATATATAATAATATATAAATAAATTAATGATAATTTGTTATATATTTTTTTATTATTAAAAGCATAAGTAATATATTATTTGATGATAAAATCTTTTTTGACTTGAGATGATTAACATTAAAATAATTTAAAATGTTATAAATGATTGACTTATAAAATTTTAATGCTTTAATTATTTGTTTTTTATTCATATTTGGATAAAAATACAATGGATTATCATTAATTACTGAAAATGATCCTTTTACAATAATTTTATTTGGTGATGGTATCTCCAATATATTTGAAATAATTTCCAAATAATGTAGTGAAAATCCAAGTGATGTAGATATTTCCAAATCTTGTTTATTATCTAAATTCTGGATTACATTAATTAAAGGGAGTAAGATGTTTCTAATTTTCATATTAGAAGTTTTTTTTTCATAAGTAATTGGATATATACAATAGGATACTTTATTGATCAAGTCATTTCTATATAAGTCAATTTCTTGATTTAATTCATTAATTTGAACTATACTTTTTTCCATTTCTATTTTACTTTGTTGAATTAACTCATTATATTCATTATGTTTATTTTTTAAAACTTTAATATATTCCTTAATATTTTCTTGTTCACGTACCTTTTCCAGCTTCTTTAATCTAATTAAATCTGAATCATCATCTTCTAACATTTTGGGATGATTAATATCATAATTCTCGTTAATATAACTTTGAATTGCATGATCATGATTAATATTGTTGTTATTATTACTATGATTATGATGATTATTGATATTACTAAGTTGAAAAGAATCATGATTAATAATAATCAATTTATCTGGATTTGGATGACCACACTTGACTTTAATAGAATGATAATTTTCCAACTGTCTCCTATACTTGACTAAAACTCTATGTAATTTAATACTTCTTTCAATCATTTCTTTAACTTTAAACTTTTTAATTCCTTCAAGGTTAATCTGATTTTTATTAATAACTCTATTCTTTGATTCATTATATATATATAAAACATTTTCATTTTGCAAAGTTGTTAAATAAATTAATGTATCTTGATTATTATGATTATAATCAGAATCAATGTTTTTGTATTTAACAAAATTACTCATTAAAAATGTATTAGAACTCCAAATAAATTTCTGGGTAACTGAGGATGTTAAAGTTAAGAATAACCTAGAATTTGAATACTGTAATATTGATGTTGGAAAAACAAACTCGGAAATAATGGATTGAGATAATAAACCCACTAATTCATAATGTTTTTGTTTATCCCTAACATTCCATTTAATATGAAAAGAAATATCACCATTTTGTTGAGAAATTTCATCAGATAAGATCTCTAAATCATCACTCTTTGATAATAATATAGTAAACTTCTTCTTGCCATTTTTTGTTTCACATTCTTGTATGATTGTTTCACACAGTATACAAGAATGAATGTTATCATTTCCATTTTGATTTATATTTCTTTCACAAATTCTTCTATTCATTAAGTGAATATAATCTGTAATTAATTTAAATATCTTATCATCTTTTGACTCAAAAATTATTCTAAATTCAACATTTACTTTTTCTTGGCCAATTTCTCTTAATTTCTCAAAAATATCCTTCCCAAACTTTAACTTAATGCTTTTTATTCCACCTAATGTCACAATTTCCTTCCTCATTGATTGGATAAACCGAAAGTTTTATTTTACTTTCATCCCCACAGAAAAAAAAATCAATAATATTTAACAATATTAATATTTTTATTTTTTATTGGTTATTTTTGTTTGATTTGATTTCTTTTATTATAGAAATTTTCCAAGACAAGGCGGGCTTTTGTAAAATAAAAAATGCATGCAATTTTAATTAGACTATTAAATTTGCATGGTTTTAACAATTTTTTTAATATAGTTAATGTGAAAATAAAAGATATTATTTCTCCATTTATAATCAAACATTAAACTTGAGCAAGGACATTTAAATATGGGAAATGAGTCGTACTGAAATTGATTCTTCCAAAAATACTGATAATAGTTGATTCTTAAAAGTAATGCATTTTCGTTTAACTCAAGAGTGTATATACTATGAGGTTCCACAAGAAAAAATCTGGATATGGAGTTACTTTGATCAAAAAATAAAAGTTGAAGAGAAAGTGGAGAGGATATAAAATGTTTAAGTAATAATTTTATGATTGAATTTGAAATTGAAGCCTTGAACTTAATTAGATATGGTGGATTTAATGGAGTATATGACGATAGAATTGAATTATCTGGAGAAATTTCATATGATGAATAAACATCAGATGATCTTAATTGAATTAATGTAAAATAATAATTGAGTAAAATTGATTTAAGTTTTCTTACAATTCTTGAAATTACCAATGAAGGACAAGTTAACCATCCAATAGAAAATTTGAAAGGTAAAAGGGGATACCATATAGAATCATAGTATATTACAAACCAATTGATTGGTTCAAATTTATTGGAATTTTTAATATGATTATATGTATTTATAGTTGTGTTAGTATTATTACGATGATTACTGTTATTATTTAAGTTACAAGAATTACTGTTAAAATTAATTTTGTATTTTTCTTTTAATTCAGATTCATATTCTTCTTTAATAAACTCAAAAGATTCACACCAAGAATATAAAATTTTAACAGATTTTCTTTCGTTCTTGTAATAATTATGATCATTCATAATTTCAATATCAAATGAATGATTAATCTCTGAAGGTGCATTCTTAAAGAAGAAGGATTGTAATGATTTAATTAGACTTTTAATATTCATTTCTGAAATCCTTTTTAAATTCTTCATATTCAAGCATTCATCACTTATGTTTCCAATATTATAATCAACCATTTCTTTTAATTGATTATTATTTACTGAATTAATTTTAATCCAATTATTAAGTATACTTTCCAAACAGCAATCTTTATAATAGTTTGAATAACAATCCAAATAATCAAATTTATCAATTTCATCAAACTTTAAAAAATCATCTGTTACATTTCTAGTTTCTTCTATTTTATTAGTATAAATAGTATTACTATTTGTACTGCTATCACTGATTTTGACATAAGGAATGAATGCAAAGTGAATGTAACTGATTGATAAACCAGATATATATGATGTTAAAAGGTAATAATAATCCAAATTATTTTTTTCAAAGTAATAGTTAAGTAATTCATTAAAAGATTCATTAATTAGTTCATTAATAAAAGGAACTTCTCTTTGCCAAACCAATATTTCATCCAAAGTACTAAAGTTAACATTTGATAAATTATTAAAAATTGTATAATATTTAATATATTCACCTTTTGTTGATTTTGGAGAAATTTCACAACAATTATCATATTTACTTCTATAGAGAAAATACTCATATTTGTAGTTGATAATTACATTTTTTAATTTGTTTGCATCAATTTCCATAATTTCTGAAGAATTCATGGATTTTGGTAAGAATGTATAAAAATTGACGGAATCATTTTCTTCATTCAAGGAAATAGAAATTTTATTTTCATCTATATTTTTAACTTCTGTATCATTATTGTTAGTATTTGAATTAAAACTTGAACTCAAATTATCGTTTCTAAAACAACTACTAGTGTTTGTATTTAAACCAGTAGTATTACTGTTAGTATTACTATTATCTTGTATAATTGCATCAATAACTTCAACCAAGATGTTATTATCATCTTTAAGTAAATTTAATTGGTGAATACAATTATAATTGAGAGTAATATTATTGCTTGAGCTATTGTAATATTTTAACATTTGTATGTTTTCTGAATTGTAATGAGTTGTAATGTTATTTGACTTTAGGGTTGAAATTTGAAAAGACATTGACATTCTGTGTACAATTAAATCGTAATATATTAATCTCAATATCTCAATATTGATGTCTTTATATTCAGATTTATCAATATATACTGAAAGCTCATTAAAATCGTGTTTAATTAATCTTGGATTATTTACTTGATAATTCTTCCAAATATATGCCAGAAATAACTCTTTTCTAGGAGTTAAAGTCCAATTTGATGTTCTTTGTATTTCATTTATTGTTAAATCTTTTGAATTAGAAATATTATTTTTAATATCAATTTTGTTTAAATTAATTGTAGTCAAAGGTAATAAAAAAGTTCCAAGTAAACAGTTAAATGACTCGTTTTCATTAATATAATGAAATTCCTTAGACTTTTTATTTATTGAAAGATTTCTTGAAATATTATCAGAATCATACACATTACATTCTAAACTTTCTCTTTTATCCACCAAACCGGATATGTTTCTTACAACCATATCTTTACCACTAATAATTAGATCAATGTCACCTTGGTCATCATCTTCTTCTTCTTTCTCTTGGTTTTTATCTTCTATAGAATTGATTTGATCATTTATATATTCATCTAACAAAGTTATAGTAGATGATAAGTTAAATTTACCATTATAATCATTATAAAATTTGTTTTTAATTTTATAATATAAAATGTTCATAGAAAGCCTTAAATTAATTACTTTAAGTGTTTCTTGATAGAGGTTGTTCTTTATTTTTACTATATATATATTTAAAGAATGATACCAATTAAGTTCAGAAAAAGATATAAAATCACAAGTAATTGATGTCTTTAAAAATCTAACTTCTGTAATTTTTGATAAATTGAGTAATCTTTGATAGTTTTGCAAGTCACCAATTATTATTGGTGGGCCTGAGCTAAGTACCTTAATGTTTCTCCCTGTCCAAACAAGGGATCCATCAATTAAATCATTTTGTAATTGTGTTAATGCAAAATTTATAGACTCCAATATATTTGATTCATAATATGATACTAAAGTTTTAATAAAGTTTTGATCCTTTTGGAATGAAATAATTATTCTTCTTAATTTCTCAATCAACTTATTTATATTTGTCTGACTAAGTGTAATTTGAGAAAGAACCCCTTCCCAAAAAACTTGGTAATAATCCATAGATTTTTTTTCTTTTACAGCTTTCCATGTCAAAAGTATTGTAATATAATGATGTTCTATTAATTGTTTATTTGATGTCAAATATTCTTTAAAAAATGAAATGATTCCTCTCCACCATGGAAAACCATTACTAGAAAAACAAAAGAATTCTTTTGAAATTACTACAACCATTATAATTCTTACAGATCTTGGTCTTATAATGAATTTTGTATCATCTGTAACCAATCCTGAAATAATCGTTTTTTTATTGTTATTGTCATCATTTTCATTTCCCATTCTTGTAATACTAATTGGTAAATATTGGTTAATTTCAAAACTAATTTGTGGTGAAATACCATTATAAAGTATTTTATCAATTAATGATTTCTCATAATACCACAAGTCTCTTGGCGATATATGTATTTCTGGTAAAGATAATTCAACTATTTTTAATTTCATATCTTTTTTTGAATTAACTTTTCTTATTTCCACTTCTTGCCTAATTAATGGTATTCCTGAACTTTTAACCAGATAATCTAAAACTGATATTACTCCTACATTTAAATTTTCTGTAATACTTTTACAATTTAACTGGAAATGTATAATATCATTTTCTGGATTCAAACTACTAACAATTTCAAAGTAATTATCTTCACTACCATACTTTTTAATCAATCTTTCTGATAACTCATGAGATATTAATATTGGAAAGCTAAAAAATAATTAAAATAATATTATTAATAAAAATGATCAATTATTCTTGATTTTTTTTTTTAAATGTATAAATATACATATTTTTATACGTAACTTACCTGTTTTTCTTTGAATTGTGGAATGACAATGGAACTAAAATCTTCCCATCCATATCCTTTTCTTTATATATCTCATTACTTTTTTTCATTAATTACAGCTTATTCATATATTTTTAATTTTTTTAATTAAATATATATATATATATTGACTTCATAATACCATTATTTTAATTATATTTATTGTCCGCCTTATGTGGACAATAAATATTTTAAAAATTGCATATTTGAAATTGCGCAATAATGCATGCAAATACCGGTATACAAGTTTAAACAAAAATTTTTCATGTGGAAAAATAATTCAGAATAAAAAAAAATCAATAACACGTGTATTATTTAATTAATTTAAAATATAATAAATTTTGGAAATTTTTTATTTAATGCTAATATTTATAGAAATTATAAAATAGCAAACTGATTACGAAGTATTCCCCTCGCAATATAATAATAAGGGTGAAGTGTAGCATGTAAATTCCAAATATTCATATCATCCGTATTGGAATTGCTAGTTAAATGATCACCTCTTTGAACATTAAAAGAAGAATTATTTTGGTCATCGCAATTAATTCGGGAAATTTGAAAATTTTTATTTAAATGATTTGATGAAAATGCAATAGCATTATTAACAGACACAATTCCTCCATTTGGGGATATATTAATAATTGGAAGAGGATTTTGTTTTCTCATTTCAGAAACAATATGACGTATACCACGTGACTTTGAAAGCAATATTTCTTTATGAAATTTCTTTCTTGAAGGATTGTAACATTCTTTCTTTTTTACTCTATCAATTAAATTATTTAAAACAGAGTATGGAGATTGGTAATTTTTGGAAACTAATGATTCATCAATAAAATCTTGGCATTCAGCACTATTTATTAATGAGTCAGAAACATTCATAACTTTTTCTTTATCATGGTTACATTCTGTATTATTTTCCAACTTATTATTCTTAACAAAAATTACTTCATTATTCTTTAATAACTTTGCTGAAATATTATCAATTCTTGCAAAGGCATAATAACTTGAAATTGAGTTGTTATTATTCAATGAGGACTCCTGTAATGCAGCTGAAGGAGCTGACCCATTTTGAACAAGCTGAAAACCACCTGTAGAAACGTCATCCCATACTGAATTATCAAACGAAACAATTTTAACACTTTTGTCCAAAGTAAACTCAATCAAGTTATTATCACTAATTTTCGATGAAACAATGTTTTTTGGAGAATTTGGAAGTGACATTAATAAAGATTTATAATATCTTAAAATATTCTCCTCTTTTGAATCTTTGCAATCAGAAAGTAATATAATTGTTTTTGGATTTGAACAATTTAATAATGGTAATAATGATGGTATTTCATTCTTAAGTTCTAATCCATCGGTTAATATTACTCTTGATCTAATTTCGATTTTACTCATTTCATGAGAAATTCTAAAAGGTTCAGTGCCACCCAAGATTTGTCTAAAATGAATCCTCCATTCTGGAATATTACTGGTAGGAACTGCATTATTGCTATCAATACTTAACATACTTAACAATCGCGCACCATGTTTTGTATTTCTGTTCAAAATGGTATCAGAATTTCCATTGGAATCTAAAGTTACTTCTTCTTTAGTTTCTGATGATAGATCATCCTTAACATTTGACATGCCCATGATATTTCTTCTTCTTCTTGGAGCCAAAATATGTATTTTATTGTTATTATTCCCATCATTATTGTTGGAACTATCAAAATTGGATGTAATTGATTGATCAACAGTTTCTAATTCGGAGGATTTGTTATCATCATTTCCACTGTCTTCATTTAATTTCAAATTATATGACGAAATATCGAGATCACTAGATGCATCTTTCCAAGAATCAATAATGGATTTCAATGTCTGTTCATCTAATAAACATCCATAATCATCTTTAGTTTGCTTTGTTATTGAGTTTTGATTCGAATTGTGATCTTTTAAAGAGGAAGAAGAAGATGATGATGATGATGAGAGTGAATTTAAATTCAATAACTCATCGTCAACATTTACAGGCACTAATTTTGATCTTAGAGCTTCAATTTTTGTTTGAATTGAAGAACTAATACTATGGTCATTAACATAATCAATCCCATTACTAATCTTATTAATTTGATCAATTTTACTGCAATTATCAGAACTATTATTATTATTATTATTATTTGAAGATAATAGCATAGAATATGTGGTGTTATTTAATTCATTATTTTCACCAAAATCATCATTATTATTATTCTTACTTTTATCATCACAATTACTAAGCATAGCAGTGGTATCGTTCTCAATATTCATTTCAATATCTTTTTTATTATCATTAATATCATCCAATTCATGATTACCATTATCAGATTCCAAATTTGCAGGATTAATCTTTTTTTCATCAGATTTTTGATTAATATCTTCAGAATTTTGATTCAAACTATGACTAACATTGGATTCTTTATGTGAAAGATACATTGCATAAAGCTCATCTTGTCTATATGGAGTAAATCTAATCATTGGAAGTTCAATATAGTAAGATAACTCATGATTATTCTCAAGAATGTTTGTTGGAATTTGCATATTATAATTATCAGAATGAATTAAAGAATGTATACAAGATTGATCAGATCTACGAAGCTCTAGTTCTTTATTCCAAATATAATGAGCAAATGTATTTTCTTTTGGTTCTCTGATAAACATAATAGTATTATTTTCATTAGTTGCCAGTTCAGTAAATAATTCTCTGGAATAGCCGTAATCCATAGATTCAGGAAAAGCAAATATTATTTTTGGTACTTTTGATAAATTTTCACTTCTAATAGTCTTAAGATTTGTTTCAAGTATTATATTCTTTAAATCATGAAATGGATTAAATCTGGAATCACAAAATTCTGATCTTATTTCTAAACTCATCCATTCAATTAAAGTTTTTACAGATAATAAGAATGATTTTATTAATGGTGAAGTGACAAAAATTGGATATAAAATCTTTCCCTTATTCCAAATAGCATCCAAATAACATAATATTTCTAATAATAAACTATCTAATTGTATTGGTATTAATATCGTACCAGTTTTGTTTTTTCTAATACAATCTAAAATTGTATTAACAAATTTTTTAATTGAAATTAAACGATTATTGCATTTCTTTAAATCATTACCAAACTCTGAGCTTAACGATAAAGATAAATTATCTGGTATTGTTGATATTTTTGTGTTAACTCCGAACATTAATAAGTCTGGTTTATTTAGTCTACCTAAATCTGAAGGAGTAACATGCCAATATGGATGTGAAGCTGACTCGCTTACATAAACAAATTCCCAGCTATCAGAATTTGAATTAATCGTCATATTCCAAATAGTAGAACCAAGTTCAAGCCCACTTGGTAATGCTTTTAAGTTAATACTTGTCAAACAAGAATCTGATGAATCGTTATCAGTCATATTATTATCATTATGTAAAAGTTGAATATTAAATGATTGGTAATATCTCAATCTACAAACATTTTCGCCAAGAATTCCCTCAATATCTTCATTTGTAAAAGGCAATTGTTTGAATCCTTTATTATCTTCTTTATCGCAAGTATATTGTAATCCTCTTTCTTGATCTTTAATACTCATACTTTGAATAATATCACTTAATATATTATTTCCAAATCTAAATACTGGTTCAGTGCATATTACTGGAATCTTACATGATATACCTTTTTCTGTTAATAATTTATGTAAAATAGGTAAACCACCAATAAATGTTTTTGGAAAATTTGTTAATAATATTAAATGTGGTAATTCCAAGTCCAATAAAATCGATCTATCAAAATTTGACTCATTTTCTATACCAAAATCAAACCAAATTAAACAATTATTAATACGTAAGGCGTTACCTTTAATAACACCACTACATATTGGTTTTAAAGATAAATTAATCATAACATATATTATAATAAATACTTAATAAAATTATATTTGAGCAATAATTATTAATAATTATTACTCAAATATATTTAAACGACTGTAAGTATATTAACTGATTTAGAATATCGGTACCTTTTATTATTATTTAGTTACTTTGATGAATTTAAGTATTTTAAATAAAAAATCTTTATTTTTTGTAATATTTGGGTTATTTTCTTGTCAAATATAGAAATAACAACTAATTAAAATAAATATATTTCAATTTTAATTAGTTAATTTAATAATTTGCTTTTTTACATGATCATGATTAAATTAGTATATTAAAATTCAATCAGAGCCCGCCGTTCTATTCATTATTGTTTTTGTCAAAAAATAAATTTTGTTTTAAAAAAAATGTGTGCACAAATGTGCAATTCATAAAACATATAAATATACTTTTATAATACCGGAGAAATTACAATTTTTGTCAGCATTTTCTCAAAAATTAGTTATCTAGTACATATCATCAAAGCAATATTACTAAATTGAAATAATATTTGAAATATACAAATATACAATGTATCGCTTTTAAAGAAATTTACTCCAAACTTCCTGCTCATATTTCCCAACTTGGCGCCAATGCTATCTTTTTTTTACCGCCAATATATCGCCCATCTAAAATAACAACCACCCCTCTCCCCAAAAATTGTTCAAAAATAAGACACATCAAGCGGGTACCGTCACGTATATGTCTCCACAAACTATATTAAAAATTTGATTGAAAATAATTCAAAAATGTCTCAAAAATAATAAATAAATATTACATTATATTTCTTTAATGAAGTTTATAACCTAAATTAATTTATTCTATTATTTTAAATAGTATTTATTTAAATAAAATTGTTTATTAAAAAATGGCGCTCAAAAAAGTTGTCTCAAAAATAGAATTGAATTTACAATAATAGTCAAATTCAGCGCTATTGTTATTATTAATTTATAAGACAATATAAATAATCTTATAATAACTATAATAGTTTTTTTGGAGATTAGCTACAAGTAATCCCAAAAAATAAGATTACCCTAATTTAATCTAAAACTTAACTTATTTCCGGCTTCATTAATATAATTTATATCTGAGAGAAGATGAAGAGAGGAAGAGGTGCTGCAGGTGGTGCTAAAATGAGAATTACTCTTGGTTTGAATGTTGGTGCTCTTATAAATTGTTGTGACAATAGTGGTGGTAAAAACTTATACATCATAGCAGTTAAAGGTACCGGTTCATGCTTAAATCGTTTACCATCCGCTTCTATTGGTGATATGGTATTGGCAACTGTTAAAAAGGGTAAGCCAGAATTGAGAAAGAAGGTATGGCCAGCAGTTATTGTACGTCAACGTAAAGCTTTTAGAAGACCTGAAGGTACCTTCCTTTATTTTGAGGATAATGCAGGTGTAATTGTTAATCCAAAAGGAGAAATGAAAGGTTCTGCAATTACTGGTCCAGTTGGTAAGGAATGTGCAGAATTATGGCCAAAGATCTCTGCTGCTGCTCCTTCTATTGTTTAAATTTAATTAAAAAGACATTATGACTTTTTTCACGGTTTCCATTTCTTATATTAATGGGATATGGAACTTCTATATTACTAATATATTGAGGTCTTATTATGAAGTAATTTGTGATCTTTTCCACTTAACTTTACTGAAAGTACAGTATTCCTTCAATGTATTAGATATAGTTAAATATTCAATAATAGACATGGGATTATTAGATTAAGCAGCTATAACCATTATTTTTTTTCTCTTTATCTTTTTAATCTCTGAATTTGTTTCAAGTATTGAATTAGTTAGACCTAAAGAAAGAATGACATACTGATTTCAATTTGAGATTCAATATTAGTCTAAAGTTAGATTTTTGTCATTAGAAAAATTCTAGAAAAGAAGGTTAAAATAATCTAAAGTCTATATTCAGAACATAGAACTTTCTATCAAAACAAAAGTTAATCTTTCTTATATAAATGATTCAAATATTATGTTGCTTTAAAAGATCTAAAGCAAGCTTAACCATTGAGTCAATCAATTCAGCACCATTCTTAGAAGATCCAACAGATCTGAGATCCGTTCCTCCACATTTACCATTGCATAATTCAATAGTTGATTTAAGCCAATTAGATGAAGATAGTTTATCAGATTTAGATTTAGGCATGATAGAAATTACAGAAACTCCATTATCATTAAACTCACCAGATGTGAAAAGCATGATTGGAGTTTCTGGATATTTCTTAGAAAGATCTTGTCCAATTACATCCATTGACTTTGAATCTCCTTCAATTTGTTTAAGGTTCAAAATAAGACTTGGAAATTCATCTTTTGAAGGTAAATGTTGAGAATAATCCTGTCCAATTTTTGTAGCTAATTCTTTAGCCATATTTAATCTTTCTTTTTGTCTCTTTTTAGCATCTGCAATTATTTTTTTATAATGTTCTTCAATTACTTGAGAAAATTTTCTTCTATATACCAAAGGTAATAATTTAGTTTCATCTAATTTAGCCTTAAGAGAATTTAATAAAGTTTCAAGTTCTTTACCATTTAATTCATTAAGTTTATTAAATTCTTGTTGAAGCTTCTTAGCATTTTCTATAGCAGTTTCAGATTGATTATCAGTTACTGCTACAATTCTCCTAATACCTTTGGCAATACCCTCTTCACTTAAAATAGAAAATGAAATAATTTCACCGGTATTTTCAATATGAGTACCTCCACAAAACTCTATAGATACCTTTTCTTGATTATTAGAATCATCTTGTGAATTGACTAGAGATTCAATAGGTTTACCAACAGATAATACACGTACAGGATCTGGATAAGTTTCACCAAATATAGCTCTAATATTAGGTATTTGTTTAGCTATAGATAATTCAAGAATCTGACAATAAACATTTTGCTTTTCTTGTACAATATTATTAATCATCTTCTCAATTTCTTCAATCTGTTCCAAACTAAGTGGTTTTTGAGATGAGAAGTCAAATCTTAATCTATTGGGATCAACAACAGAACCTTTTTGATCACAGGTACTTCCAAGTATTTGTCTTAATGCAAAATTCAAAATATGAGTTCCTGTATGATTTTTTTTGATCAGATTTCTTCTACAATAGTCCACAGACATTAAAGACTTTAATTCTGTATTAATTTCAATCTTCCCTTCTAATAATATACCTATATGTAACACATATTTACCAAATTTTTTGCAATCAATTACTTGAAATTTACTGGTTTCACAATCATTGTATAGAAAATCAATAAAACCAGTATCAGCAACTTGTCCACCAGACTCTGAATAGAATGTAGTTTTATCAAATATCAATCCAATAATTTTACTTTGTATTTCAATGCTGTTTAATAATTGATTTCCATCAAAAATAGCAATCAAGTTAGAATAAAAGTTTTTAGTTTGAAACTGGGAGTGGTATTTGTATTGGTCATCAGTTTCTTTTAATCCAAAATCGAAAAGTAAGGCATTTTGTATATCAGGTTTGAGAATTAAATCATCAAAAGACTTATTATTTTTCCCTTCAGAAGCTAAATGATGGTTTTCCATACAGATTTGGAATCCTTGACGGTCAAAATCAAAGTTTTGTTCTTTAGCCATTAATTCTGTCAAATCCATTGGGAATCCATAAGTAGAATATAATTGGAAAGCCTCACTTGGTGGGAATATTCTATTATTATTTCCATTTTCCTGATTTTTTTCACAAGACTTTAATTTATTAATGACCTTGTTAAATCTCTCAGTTCCTTTAAATAATGTTTTAGAGAACTGCTTTTCCTCATCTAGAATGACTTCTTTAATAGTCTGGATATTTTCAGGTATTTCTTTATAATAACCACCCATAATATTTGAAACACTGTCAACTAATTTATAAAACCAAGGTTCACCATTATTGCCAGCTTTTAAATACTGAGATCCATATCTAATAGCTCTTCTTAAGATTCTCCTTAATACATATCCTCTTCCCTCGTTACTTGGGATACAACCATCTGCAATTGCAATAGTTAAAGTTCGAATATGATCAGCAATAACTCTATATGACATATCAATCATATTAGGATCTTGAATCTCACCAACTTTTCCAGAGTAAGGTGGAATTTGAACTCCTGAAGAAGAAATGACTTGATAAATTTGGTCAAATATTGGTTTAAATAGATCAATATCATAATTACTTGTTTTATTTTGTAATATAGAAACCAATCTTTCAAGCCCCATACCTGTATCTACACATTTCCTGGGCAAAGGTGTTAATGTAGTATCAATTTCTCTATAATATTGCATAAATACAAGATTCCATATCTCAATAACGTCAGGATCATCTTTATTAACCAGTGATGATGCATCTCTTCCTCCAATTCTATCATAATGTATTTCAGAACAAGGACCACATGGGCCGGTATCAGCCATTTCCCAGAAATTTTCTTTGCTACCACACGATAATATTCTTCCTTCTGGTAAATATTTTAGCCATATTCTTTTAGCCTCTTCATCAGGAGGACAAAGTGGTAACTTAGGATCACCTCCAAAATATGTTGCGTATAATCTATCCTTTGAAATACCATATACTTGGGTCAACAATTTGAATGCCCAACCTATTGCTTCTTCTTTAAAGTAATCGCCAAAAGACCATGATCCCAACATTTCAAAAAATGTATGATGATAAACATCCTTTCCTACATCGTCTAAATCATTATGTTTCCCTCCAGCTCTAATACATTTCTGAGAATTTACAACTCTTACTAATTTACTTAGTTCTGAATTTGGTTCAACAGTTCCCAAGAATATTGACTTAAACTGATTCATTCCAGCATTAATAAATAATATTGTTGGGTCATTCAAGGGAATTACCGGAGATGATCTGTAAAATGTGTGATCCAATTCTTTAAAGTATTCCACGAATTGTCTTCTAACCTCATCCCCTGTCCATACTTTATTTGTTTCCGAATTCATCTTTTCTAAAGATTATTGCCTATATCTATAGATCAAAAAATTAAAATCTTGAAAATTTTATGAATATGTTGTATTTCTAACCAAATTGTTCGTTATAATAATTTCTGGCTAGTTTAGTTTAGATTTTATTGATTTCTTGAACCTTAATCAGACATAGAAGCTTTTTAAAATACTTCTGGTCTACTTATATTATTAATACTTTTCCGCTTTTTGTTCAACCCTTCAACTATATATTAATTTTTATTAATAATAAAATTTATGCAATTTAGACAATTATCACTGAATTAATTTATTTTAATATTAATTTAGTCTTAAATAATGTATATATTTATTCTCGATACCCCCTTTTACTATTTATTATAGTAATTTATGACCATTTATTTGGCGGTAAAACTGAATAATGATCTTATTGTAATTCAGCATGCAGGTAAACTGAGCGGGTCTTTCATGAATTAGTTTAAATGATAGTGGAAGTAGTAATTTATATGAAAAATAAACAATAAGAGAATTAAATCTGATTTTGATTTCCAATAAATTATTTGATTTTGTATTATTGGATTAAAACAATGTGATAATTAAATTCGGAGTTTAATATTGCTGCAAAAAAAAAAAAATGAGTATTAAGTGAAGTCAGCTTTTTACCATTTCGGGTTTTTCATTAACAATGTACTTCATTTTTTCAAGAAAAATCTCAATTTCTAGAGGAATACCATGATGATATGAAGAAAGTAAGGAAACAAATGGTAGCTTCCTTAAATTTCTACCAGAAAAGCCATCAGTAACTTTAGATATGTAGAGTAAGTCTTTGGATATATTTAATTGGAAATGATCATAATTATTTTGGTTCTTATTTTGAGTGATTTCTGTGTAATTTACATGATCATTTTTGTTAATATTAACGTTTGAATGTTTTATTATTTCTTTAAAGGTTAAAATTTTAATATAATCATCATGCCTGGAATAAATGACTTGCTTAAAAATAAGTTCTTCAATACACTCAAGTAATATGGTATACCTAGTATAAAGTGAAGGAAGAGGTATATGCAATTTTAAATCAGCTCTATCCAAAAATGCTTCATCAATAGAATCTGGAATATTGGTAGTTGTCATAATTAATGTATTAGAATATTTTTTTAGAGCATCTATTTGAGTTAGCAAAGCATTTACAACACGAATGCTATCGGATGGTTCATTTCTTCCTAAGCTTTGTTTTCTGGCTGTTGAAATACTTTCAATTTCGTCAATTACAATATTCACAAAAGAGTCAGGTTCTTCTAGTAAGCTTTTGATTTTGGAGAATAGTTTTACAACAGTTTTTCCACTTTCTGAAAACCATTTTGAAAAAAGCGAATGTGCACTGATTTCTATTAAATATATATTTTTGTATCTATTACAATATCTCATTCCAATTTTTTGTGAAATGGCTCTAGAAATTGAAGTTTTACCAGTTCCTGGAGATCCATAAAGTAGAATCAAATGATTCCAATTAATTACATTAAAATCAATTTGACAATCACTTAAAATGAGACTGGTTGATGTGTAATCCAATAGTTGTTGTTTTAAATTATTTTCATAATGCAGTACATCCCATAAACCATGGAATTCTATATTTGGAAGAGACCAATATCTCCAAATTGGTGGATCTGTACTTTTTTCTCCAGATGTATTACTTTCCATATAATATTCTTCCTCAGACATATCATTAAGCTGGTAAATATATATATTAAACTCAGCTTGATAAATTGGGATATTTTCGTGATCTTCTCTTTGATTTATAGAATTGGATTTACAGTTATTATTATTATTACTATCATTGTGCTTTTCCTCAATTGAGTGAATAGGATAGTTTAATGATAGATTAATGTCAGTACAAACTTTTCTTAACATTGAATCTCCAATTTGATCAATATCGACTTTTCCTAATCCAACATTTGCTTGCAATGAAAAATACTTTTTTATTCTTTGAGTTAAATATTTCCTGCTTAGCTGTGATTCATTCGAATTAGCTTCATCTTGAGTCAAATTAATATTTGATCTAATGCAAACTTCAACAGAAAGTGGAACTTTATAAATACTCTTTTGTTTCTTTTCCTTATAAATATTATCTATCTTATTAAGATTACCAAATTCTTTTGATTTTAATTGAGATTTTAAAGGGTAAAAATTCGCTTCTTTACTACTTTCTTCAGTAATGGTTTCTGTTTTCCTGTATTTATTTGAATTATAATCATATACTGGAGTTGTTATCTTTGTGGTTTTGGAAATGCTTTCAGGAATACTGACTCTTCCATAATTATTATCTTGTTTCATAATTTATTAATTAAAATATATTTATTTTATATCAAAATATTTGCTCTGGTATTCTAATATTTTTTCGTTTATTTAACGACTCAACTTTAATAAAATGCTCCAATTTCTTTTTTTTCAAAGTTATTTAATATGCGATTAATATATTACAAATATATTATATTATAATAATATATGATATATTACACATATGCATACACACATACATATATATATATATATATATATAATTAAGTTTTTTTAGTTATATTTACATTGAATTGTGATCTACAGAAAACTTTCATTTACTATTAATCCATTCAATAATTTATTCTTCAATTTTTTTTATGGATTCTTTTTTTTTTGGTTATTATACCAATCCAAATATTATTATTAATTTTTTTTTTGACTGATATAATTTCCACATAAAAATACCGGTATAGTAAAAAATTTTGCATTTTCATATTGAATGCATGCTACATGCAAAAGCGGGAAAATATGTGGACAAAAAATTTAAAAAAAAGAAAAGAAAATGAACGAATTTTTAGTAAGACTATAGAAGATAAATATAATTTTTTGCTATTTTCAAACATATGGAAAAGTATTGATAAAATAAAGTGTTTATAAAAGATATTTGAAATTCATTTTATAGTGGTAAAATAAGACATTTGTACATTAGTTAAGTATATGTGTATAATTAAAAGGGATTAATTAAAAAAATAGATTGAGAAAAAAACCAAAGTAAAATCAAGTAATCTTATAAACTATAAATGATAATTTGTAATTCGTATTTAACCAGTTTAATTAAAAAATTAAATTAATAAAGATATTAAAATTTTTGTTAATTATTAATATAGTTGCAAGCAAGCGGCAGACAATTACAAATAAAGTTAAAAGAAAATTGAATATATTCAACTAAATAAAAAAGTGTCTTAAAAAATGTTTGAAGTTCTTTAATAATGGAAAAAGGGGATGAAAATGATGAAATTGTTCAGGAATACATAAAAACTAATGTGATATGGATTCCGAGATCTCCATCAAGACCAGAAGTCTTTGAAATACAAGATTTTACAAGCATACAGTTGAATGAAATAATAGCAATAAATGCAATATATGGCTCAATAACAATTCATAATGATAATAGTGGATTAATTAAGAGATTAATTGATGATCAGGAAAACTTGATAAGTTTTTCAGCAGAGATTTATAATGGATTTAATAATAGGGATAGCACAGAGATAAAGGTGTTATTTATTCCAGGAAAGGATGAAATTATTAATAAAGAATTCGAAAAATCAAAGTATCTGGTTGATTCAAATTATGAAGGAAATATTTTTACAGTTTATAGCTTAATTTTATCCAGAAGTTTAAGTGAAACAATGCCTTTTAAAAATAGGCGTTATTGGAGAAGAACTCATCTATATGCCCGTCTAACAGTATATTATGGAGAAAAATATCCAATAATTAACCCAGGATTATTATTCGAGTTTTCTTTAGAACTACCAGAAAGCATTGAAGTTAAGTTAATAGAAGAAATTCAAGAGATTTTATTAAATAGAAGTGGAGATCAGGAATGCATTTTTCAGGTTATAAATTGTTTGGAAATGATTTTGGAAAATTTATGTGATTATCTACAAATTTCTGAGGACTTATGGGAACAAATGAGACGGCAAAACAATCAGAGAGAATTTGAAAAACATTTGGATAATAGTGTTATATATGAAGATGATGGAAATAATTATATGAATAATGAAGATTTAGAAAAATTAATTGATTTGAAGATTTCAGGAATAAATTATTCAACTAAAGGAATTAACGATAAAGATGAAAAATTGAATGATAAAACAGCATCAGAGATGGTGTCTGGATTTTTAGATGATACAATTCTTGATTATCCTGTAAACACAAGTGAAATTGTTGAAGAAAATGACACTTCTAATATTATATTAAATTTGGATTTATCTTATATTCGAAAAGAGATTTTTGAGCACAATATAAATTATTCATTATTTTCATCAAAAAGATTTACTCAAGATTTTAGAGTATTGGAAGTACTTTATTCTGGTAGAAACGTAATCATAACAAAGTCATTACATCTAATTGACCAAAATAATTATCAAGTTTCTATATATAGAATACCATCAAGTAAATTTAATCAGATTCAAAAAAAAGTATCTTCATTAGTAATGCTTCAACATAGGTATATGGTAAGATACTACCAATGTTGGGTTGAAAAATGTGATAATAAAAAGGATGAAAGAAATGATCAAGAAGATTTTTTATTATTGTATATTCAATCAGAGTTTATGGAAGAAAATATTACATTATTTGAATTTTTTGAAAAAGGAAAAATAACAACTAGAGATAATCATTTAATATGGTCTTTATTTAGGCAGATACTGGAAATAATGTCATATTGTCATAGAAATGAGGTTTTTCATTTGAATTTATCTTCAAATTGTATATATATAGAAGAAGATATATATGGATACTCAGTGAAATTATCTAATTTTATTTTTGGATCTCATTTGGACTTGAATTTTGATAATAATAATGAAGAATTTTCATTACCAAATATACTATTTACAGAAATTAAGAAATTTAATGATGAAATATTATTAGTAGATATTAGTTGTACTTGCCAGATTTTTTTGGAAATGTGGTTAAAAATAAAATACAAAGGATTGGAATATGAAAAATTTAATGAAAATTTACTTGATTGGTTAAGTAAATTAAAAATTGTTAATGAAAATGTATCATTTAAAGAAATGAATCAATTATCATTGGAAATTTCAAAAAATATTGATGAATTATTTGTTTTTAATATTGATATACCGTTGGAATTTAAATATATACCAAAAACTGCATTAATAATTATGAGAAAATTAAAGTATGAAACAAATTTTAAAAATAATAATAGTATTGATGATTTACTCAAAAGTGATTTATTACCTAGTTCAATAAATAAGAATGAGTTTCAGTATTATTTATCAAGAATATGTAATCCAAATACTTATGAGAGTCATATAACTTTAAACACATTATTTGGAAGAAATGTAGATAAGATAAGTTATACAGCATTTTTAATGGATATAAAAAGTGATGAGAAAGTAAATATGATTGATTTAACTTTTAGTGATATTGTTAAAACAAGTATTACAAAAATATTTGATGATCATAACTTCGTTTTATGGAAACTTCCTATATTATATCCAACACAATTTTTAACTGATAAGAGAATAGATACAGTAAATAATAGTAAAGATTTTGAACAAGTATTATATGATTGTGGATATAGAACAAGTGATCCTCATTTTTTATTGGATATTTCAAACAATTTATTATGTTTGCCAAAATCAGCTCCATTTTCTATGATATCTTCTTTAATTTCTTTGTTATTTGGTGATCATTTTAATCAAAACACAGTATCTAGTAGTTATTTTTCAGATTTTGAAAATAAATCCAAAAAAAGTTCAGGTATTGGTATTGATGGAATTAGTGGTACAAATAATGGATTTAAAAATGTTTTAAAAATAGATGATTTACATACTAATATCATATCATCTAATAATTCGAATATTTTACCAGGATTATATTGCAGAGATTTAAGTATGGATATTCTTGAGGATTCTCCAATTCAGAGATACGTTTTATTTCCTATATATGAACAGCCTAATAATAGTATAAATAATGGCCTGGATAATCATGTTTTTGGTTCACCAAGAACAAAATTATCTTTGGCTTTTGATATGATATACAAATTAAATGAATCTGATTTCAGTACAGGAATTAGTTCATCTGGTGGTAATTACAATGATTTAAATATGATTAATTTAAATCAAAATAATCAAAGATTAATAATTAACCAAACTTGTGGTAACTTATTATGTGATGATTTAAAGAGAATATATCAATCAAATGATAGTGGACAAACAATTAGTATGGATAATATTATTTTGGAAGTTGAAGGGTTATTATTATCTTTAAAGCTTATCTTACCTTGGTTAGATTATTTGGAGGATGTTCCTATTGTTAGGCTGACATTTCCTTTAATGTCAAAGATAATTTATTTGGAATTACTTGAGAAAATGCTAAGTGGAAAATTAGAAGAGGATGATATTAATAAAAGAAAGGAATTAGATTTATTTACTCAAAAGTCGATTTTTAAAGAAATTTATAATATTAATATAAAGGAAAATAGAAAAGACAAACAAAGAGAAGATGAAGAAGAAGAAGAAGAAGAAGAAGAGAAAGAGGGAGAAAAGGAAAAAACATTTATAAGAGAACTGTTTTTGAGAATGCATGCTTTTGAGTGGAAGTATGAAAGCAATATTGGGAATTACAGACTGAAAAGTGTATATGAAAATAATTTCATAATGAAAACCTATGAATTTATTCGTGACAACCAAATAATAAAGCTTTATGTTCAAGTATTGAATGAGGTTTTAAATTTATTATCAGAATCAACAGAATTACTGATATATAAAGACAAAAAGGTTAAATTTTATTTAGATCCAATTATGGATTATGACGTTAATTTATATGATCAAACAACTTTGGTATATTCAATAACTTCAGAAAAAAAAGGAATTAATATGATCTATGGAATGGGAGGTTCTTATTCATATAAGATTAATGGGATTATAAATAGTTTGTTTAAACAAAATTCTAATATATCTGGAGGATTTAATACTGTTAATATTGCCTCTTTAACTACTGGATATGGCTTTGATAATAAAAATACATTTACCAATTTTTATAATAACAGTAATGAAAATTGTATTAATAATATGGGAGGATTAGGTATTTCTAAGTTTCCAAATTTTTTAAATTGTATTATGGGAGAAGTTTCTATAGAATTGATAATAAATCAGGTATGTGAGAAAGCTAAAAGATACAGAGCAGAATTTGTTAATACTGGTGGATATATTAATGGTATTTCAATTAATGATCTTTCTATGATGAATGGAGGAATTAATTTGAATATTTCTTCTTTTGAAAAAACTATTGGTAGTAAGTCGAGAAGAAGTTCATGGGCTGGATTCAATAATAATATTAAAACTAATATTGATACCAGTTCCATTCCTAACTTTGGAAACAAAGAAAAAAATTTCAATATTTCAACTTTAAAACAATTTAATCACCAAAGTGAATTATCTTTGGGAATATATGATTATGAAGAAATAACTGATTTATCTAAAGAGTTACTTTTAAGGCCAATATCTTTATTAAAATCTTGTTATCCAAGAGTCATCGTAATGACACAAACTACAAGATTACAACCAAAAGTTTTAAGTCTAACAAGGAGATTATGGCAGAATGGTGTAAGAAGTGAATATAGATTGTCACCAGTACGTTCTTTAGCAATTTTTTTGGAAAAGCTTAAAAGAGATACTTTGGTTGAGTTATTAATTGTTGTAATGTTTCAAAACAGTAATATTGGTTCTAATAGTGTAAATTATTTTCATTCATCATTGTGTAATTCAACATCAATAGGAATAGGAACAATGGGATTTGGAGGAGCACCAGGAGTATTAGGAGCACCAACTTTTGCAAATGGAGGAGTAACTATACCAATTGGTGGAATAGCAACAGTATCAGGAGCAGCAGCAGGAGCAACAGTAGGAGCAGCAACAGGAGCAGCAGGAACAATAGGAACAACTTCTGGAGCAGGAGTCTCAGCACTTTCAGGAATTTCTTCTTCTATGGTTGATGAGAGCCCAAGTCAATCTTATAGTAGTTCAAACATGATTAATCAAGATGGTTATAGTGGAGCTTATCTTGGGAATATTATTGGATCTTCATCTACATTAGGAGCTGTAACAGGAGTTGGAACATCTGCGTCAGGAACTACTACTACTACTACTACACCAACAGTAACAACAACTGCATCATTATTAGCAGGAACAACAACAACAACAACAATGGCAATAGCAGTAGGAGGAACAGGAATAGTACCAGCAACATCTCTATCAGGAACTGCAATTGGAACTGGAACATATGCATTAGGATCCTCAAATTCAACTGTTTCTGAATGTACTAAAAATAAGAATGTTATCTTTAGGATAGAACCAATTTCTGGCTTTTATTATGAAACAAATGCATTCAATAATATTAAAGTTATTATGGATAATGAAGAAAGTGTGGTAAATTATGTACTAACAAAAAGGAAAAAACAAATAATTAATTAATTAATTACCCAATAATTAACATAATCCTAATAATATTAACTCTCTAATAATAATTTATTTCAAGTCTAATTTGGTAATAAAAAAAAAAAAGTTGATATTTCTATCAAAAGTTCAATATATACCTAAAATAAGATTTTGAATATTTGGTAATAAATATTAAACATAAGTATGGTGTATAAATAATATAAATTATCCCATATCTAATATCAAGAAAATTAGTTAATTTCATACTTTTTTCCAACATTTAATGCACCAGATTGGTTATTATTATTGTTGTTACTACTATTACTGTTGTTGTTGCTGTTAATATTATTGTTATTATTATTATTACTATTATTATTACTATTACTTGAGAATCTACTAAATACATTTTGCAAAACAGCTTTGATTGAACTACTTTTATTGGTTTTATGAGAGCTTTTACTGGTTTGTAATTTGTTTTGATTATTAATAATACCATTTTGGTTGCTATTGTAATTGCAATTACTTTTTCTATGGCTATTTATATTATTATTACCACTATTTAAGCAGCTACTGCTTGTAATAATATTCCCTATAACAGGTATTTGTCTTTCAAATGAAAAACTATCTTCATTAATTGTAGCAGCATAATAAATGGAATTAAGATCTGGACTATTTCCAATACTTTCTAATAAAGATTCTGTTTGTTTTATTGGATCATGACTATTTAACATGGTATGATTCATTTTACCAGTATAGTAATTTCCAAATTCATTAATTATTTTTGGAGAATTATGGTAATTATTTTTTTCTTTAATTAAAAATGAATCTTTATTTTTATTATTAGAGGAAAAATCATAACAATTGGTTTCTTTTTCTTCAAGTTTACTAATACTTTCCTCTAATTCACAATTTATTCCTTTATTATTAATATGGTGATTAATGATATGGTAATTAATATGGTTAATATTATTTTTTTGAATCAATTTTTGTTCTTCATCTTCATCTTCAACTTCTGTTAACTTTTCACTAACACTATTGTTATTACTACTATTACAATAACTTCTGATTTTGCTGGGATTTTTACTAAGATTATAGTGTTGGTTATTTATATTACTTCCAAGTTTATTATTATTACTACTATTACTACCACTACTTTGTTGTATGGAGGAATTCTTTTTATTGGATTGATTTGAAGATGGAATAATTGCTGATCTTGGAGAAATTTTCATGGAATTTATTGATGAGGAAAATTGAGAATCTGTATATTCAAGGGAAGAAATTGAAACTGATGATTTATTATTTGTATTTTGATTATTTGAAGAATGGGAAGAATAAAATTTTCCATTAGCATAATTATTATTGGAGCATTTCTTAATTGGTGAATTTCTTGGAAAATTAGTTAAGCATGATGAATAATCATCTTGGAGAATGATATGATCATTTTGTCCATTAAATAAATATTGATCATGAGGTGAGCAAGTTGATAGAGTAATATTAACATTTATATTTCCATTTGATTTGACTATTTGATTGGAATGATCATTTTTATTATTATTACTATTATTATTATTATTATTATTATTATTATTATCACTATTTAGAGGTTGAGGTGAGGAATTTGGCTTAGATTGAGATGAAGATGAAGATGAAGAAGAAGAAGAAGAAGAAGAAGAAGAAGATGATGATGATGATGATGATGACGATGACGAAGAAGAGGATGACGAAGAAGATGATGAAGAATTGTAATTAGATTGGTTATTCACCAACATATTATTGTCATTGCAAGTTATCATTAGTCCAGGAGAAAGTTCAATCTTTTCAAACCAAGGATGATATATAGCTTGAGCAGCAGTACATCTGGATTCTGGATCTTTTGCCATCATCCATTTAATTAAATCTTTAACAGAAGATGATATATTCTTCCATCTAGAACTAGTAAATTGAACATTACCTTGAATATTCTTTTTAAGAATTTCTTTCATATTATTTCCAGGAAAAGGAGGAGATCCACCTAAAAGAGTATATAAAACAACACCAATAGAAAATACATCAACTTTTGTACTATATATTTTATCTTCTAAAATTTCTGGAGCAACATATCCAGGAGAACCACATCTCATTTTCATTGCTGGAGATCCAAGAGAAGCTGCTAATCCAAAATCAATAATTTTAAGTGATTCTGGACAATTTCTATTTTCCAAAATCAAATTTTCTGTTTTTAAATCTCTATGTACAACATTATTAGCATGAAGCCATTGAAGAGCTAAAAGAACTCTTTTCATAGCAATTTTTGCTTGATCTTCAGAATATGCACCTTTTTGAGCAATCCATTCAAAAAGTTCACCACCACCAAGAAATTCTAAAACTAAACAAACATGATCTTCTTCTTCAAATGAAGCAATAAAATGAACAATATGTGGATGATGTACTTTTCTTAATACTTCAATTTCTGTATATACATTGGATTCTTTAACTTTTTTCTTATCAACAGCTTTTAAAACAACATCTTCTCCAGTTATTACATTTTTACCTTTATATACTTTTGCAAAACTTCCTTCTCCTATTAATTTAGTGGTATGGAAAAGACTTCTAAAACTACATAAAGAAATTCCAATACTTGTAAAAAAATTACACCAAATATCAAAATCTATATGGCATTCAACTTCATACATATTAACTGAATTTGATGATATTTTTGATGGATTTTCTTCATTATTATGTGATTCAATATCTTTACAACCAGTAACAATACTATTATTAATCATTTTTGTATTATTTTTTTGATCATTTTTACTTTCTCCAACAATTTCAATGGTTTTATATTTGGATTCATTTTTAGGTCTAATACATATACATGGTCCTTTTTCTGTTACTCCTTTATATATATTACTATTTTTAAGATTAATAATTTCTTTTGGATGACGATCTTTTCCATGTTCAAAACATAATAATAATGGTGTATTATTAGTTATGGTCTTTACTATGGCTATATATTTTGTATTAATTGGAGTTACTTTCACATAATATTTTCTTCTAATTTCAATCTTTTTATTATTATTATCATTATTATTATTATTATTATTATTACTAATATTATTATTTATACGAGATGAAGATGAATTAGAGGATGAAGAAGATTGATTAGAACCAGTTGTTGCGACATTAACTAAATTATACTTTTTGGATTTTGTTTCATAATTACCTGAATTTGAAGAACTATTTTTAGATATTTTGGTACCGATATTAATTTTTTCTATTCCATTAACAATTTTGGAATACTCACCAATATTTGCAGAATGATGATTAATATGATTATTATTTATACTTGAAGATGATGAAAATACTTCAGGATATTGATTATGTAATTTTTGTTTATTATTTTTTAAATTGGATGTATAATTTGAAGATTTATATTTTTGTTTAAGTATTGAATCATTAATATTACTATTATATCCAGATCTATGATTATGATCATGTAAATTGTAATGATCATATTCATGATGAAAACATTCATTATTTTGATAATTATGATTATCAGTAACACCTTTTAAATGTATGGATTTATCTATAAGTATTCCATTTTGGTGTTGTATTTTTTTTAAAGATGAAGAAGAAGGTGATGATGAAATTTTCGTGGATTTTTTATCAGCTAAATTTGATTTTTTATAAGATTCCACTCCTTTAATCACATAATTCCCTTCTTTGGTTTCTCCAATTTCGCATATCATCAGAGAATTTTCTTCTTCTTTTTCTTACTCAATAATTGATCTTAAATTCAATATATATTTATTTTTAATCCTTTAACTTAATATTATTACAAAAAGAAAAAAAAAGAAGTTTCCTTAGTTCAAGTTGTAAGCTTTATATATACATTTATTTAATTTAACACAAATATTAATAATTTCCAATATAAATTAAATTTTCATTTTTCAGCTCAGAGTTTGGCTTGGATTTGGTTGTTGAATTGAATTAGATTTGATTAAATTGGATTTGTTTGGCTTGAATTGGAATGTCTTGGCCTGTCTTGACTTGGCTTGACTTGGCTTGGCTTAGCTTGGCTCGGCTCGGCTCGGCTCGGCTCGGCTCGGCTCGGCTTGACTCGGCTCAGCTCAGCTCAGCTTAGCTTTGCTCAGTTCAGCTCAGCTTAGTCAGCTTTTTCCTTCTTTAAATTAAGTTTTTGTTGATTTAATTTGCAGTTTTAACTAAAGTAAAAGAAATTGATAATATAAATCTATTTATAATGAATATGCAATTTATATTATAAATACTGATAATAGTATATATAATTTAATATAATGTAATTTAATATAATCCAAAATTTCTTAATAAACTAGTTTTATCTGGCAATCTTAATGAATCTATAAATAATAAAATTGATTGATATTAATGGTCTTTTCTTTTTTTCAATTTTAGTTTAATTTTTATTTTTGATTGCTTTATATATTAATTACTTGAGTAACTTAGAAATAGGTTACTTTATTTAATATATTAATAGTCAATATTATTATTATTATTATTATTGTTTTATATTTAATTAGAAATATTAATTCTTTCTTAATCTTTGCCTTTTCTGTCTTAATCCAAAATTAATTATTTCTATTTATAAAAACTTTTTTTAAAAAATTTTATTAATTATTTATTACATGTAATCTAAATATTAATTGAATTAAATATATGTAGTAATATATTTGTCTATATTTTTTTTTTTGTTTTGATTAATTATTATTACACATTTAATAAGGAAAATTCTACATATTTAAAGTTTTTTTTACTTTTTTTTAAAAAAAATATTAACACATTCCCTTTGTGTATTATTTATTACTAAAATTATTCATTGACATAATCTAATAATCAGATCTGACTATTTAATTAGACGTTACCTTTTTTTTTTTTTTTAATTATTTACGATACCTTTATTTATAATAATTATACTTAATAATTACGCATGTACCGTATGCTGCCTTTTGGCGCCATTTTTAGGCGGGTAATGTGCACTATATTTAATATTTGTTTAGATAAATAATTAAATAATGGCTTTAGGTATACATCTTAAAATTGAACTAAATAAGTTTGTCAAGAAAAAAGAAAAAAAAAAGTTATTATTGAAATAATTTATTATTTTCAGAGGGGAGAAAAGAGTTGGTATTATTATTTATTTAATTTTTTTTTTCTTTTACAAGGAGAAATAAAGAATAAGAATATTAAGAATAGAAAATAAACAATAAGTAAATAAGTGGTGGTACTTAAACTGGATTAGCATTAAAAATATCGCTTTTGAAATAAAATTTTTACATATAAAATTTATAATATATATTTAAATATTTAAGAAAAAAAAAAAAAAAACATTAATTTTTAATCACATTTTGGATTCAAGTGAAATGAAATTACTAAGTATTTTACTTTATAAATGGGATAAAGAACATCCTATCTTATTAACAAGCAATTATAATTTAGTTGATTATAATTTTTTTCAAAGAAAAACTATTCAAGAACATATAGCTTTTCATAGTAGATTATTATGTTCAAGAGTACAAGAAGGTAATAGAGTTACAGTAACTTTTCCACAAGATATTGGTAATTGTCATATATATATATCAAATAGTGGTCTTGGTATATGCTGTATTACAAGCCCTGACTATCCTGTTAGATGTGCTTTTTCCTTATTAAATGAATATCTAAAAGCATATATGGATTCTAAAAATCATGACACATTGATTTCTTTAGATTTGAATAATATTGTTCAAGATCAAAATGAATCAATTCCAGAATGTAATGAAATATTTAAAAAATACCAAGATCCTTTAAATAATGATAAAATTTTTAAAGTACAAAAAGATTTAGATGAAGTTAGAGATGTTATGCTTAAAAATATTGAAGATTTACTTCATCGTGGTGAAACCTTGGATACTCTTATGCAAAAAAGTTCAGATCTAAGTGCTGCTTCTTATCAATTTTATAGAACTGCTAAAAAAAATAACCAATGTTGTCAATTATATTAAAATTAGTATTTACATTTATTTATTAATGTATTCATTCCATCCCATTCTATTAAATTTTATTGAATTCTATGGAAGTTTATTGAATTCCAGTGAATCCTATTGAATCCTATTGAAGTTTATTGAATTCCAGTGAATCCTATTGAATTTTATTGAATCCCATTGAATTCCATTGAATTCCATTCCATCCCATTCCATTCCATTTCATCCCATTTCAATTTAAACTAATCAAATACATCGCTTAAAGTTAAAGCAAACATACTCATTAAGCAATTATTCTTAATATATTTTAAATTGACTTTGTCTTTAACTATATGATTATGATTATTGCTGTTATTATCCAATAATAGGTATTTCTCACATTTAATTCGATTAATAATATTGATATATTTATTATTATTAACAACTTTTTTTAATATTGATTTCTCCAAAACATCTTTTCCTCCTATTGTATTGTTTTTTAAATAATTTAAATCAAATTCAAATAATTTACTAATATTATTACTCTGATTATGATTGTTGTTATCAATTAAATTCTTACTATGTTTTAACCATAATTCTCTATTCTTCTCAGCCTGATCAAGTAATATTGTACTTTTAGGTATTATTCTAGATAATAATCTCCATTGTGGTATTACAATGAATTCTAAAAATCCTATTTGTGCTTCTATTTTTAAAACATCATCTTTTAAATCCATAAAAGGTGTTATAGGAAGACCAAATTGTGATTCTAATTTTGTTTGATTAGAAAATTCTTCTAATATTAATGATGCCCATTTTTTACATATTGGAAATGGAGTTAATGGATTAGAAATATCTGCTGCATGTAATATAATTTGTATTAAAAATTCTTTATCTATTTTAATCAATAATGCATTTTCGTCTAATTCTCCCAACATTTTTATATTAATATTATCATTATATAATTCATATTCATCTAAAATAATATTTTGATTATTACTTATTCTATCATTAGATGAAATAAATTCTTCCAAAGTTGATAGTAAATGATTATGACAATTCATATCAGTTGATAAAATTGATTTAATAAATATTCTTCTAAAACTCTTCTTTTCAATTTCATTAAAATTATTTCTTATATCTATATCTTTACATTGATCTAATAATGAAAATAAATAACTGCAATGATGATTTTCAAGTATTGAATTATCATTATATTTTAATGCCAATTTTGAATTAGAAATTGTTAAAAAATAATTATTTACACCAGGATGATCAATATCATGACATAATGCTGCAAATAATAATATAAATTTATTTAAATCATTTAATACCAACATAATACCAAAATTTCTTAATATAATATAACATGCTTGTACAACTTGTATTGCATGAAATATATTATGATAAGATGTATTAGAATTATAAGAATCATGTATTACATCAAATAATGTTAATAATTGTTTATGATTCCAATTCCATTTATTATCAAATCCAAAATATTTAAATAGATTTAATAAAAATTCTCTATGTATTGACCAACCATGTGCCCATATAGGAAGTCCCCATTCTCTATATAAAGTTAATAATGAATCAATTTTTAATTTATCATTATTATGATATAATTTGATTTCTTTTTTATATTCATCAACAGAACTCATTCTACAAAATATTTTTTGATGATTATCATCATATTGATTAATTTCATATTTTTCAGAATTATATCTTAAAGGTTCTCTGATTGATAATTCTTTGTTAATTTCATTATGATCAAAGTTAATATTTTCTTCATCATCTTTTTCTCTGTAATTATTAATATAATGATTTTCATTTAAGTTATCACTGAATAAGATATTATCATTTTTATAAAAACGATCATCTTCGTATTGTTTAAAATACTCATCTTCATAATAACTTACACTTTGACGATATTTTTCATTATCTTTTACTTTTTTCTTTTTTCTCCCTTTTTTTTTCTCTTCTTTTTCTTTTTCTTGTTTTTGTTTTTGTTTTTGTTTTTGTTCTTTTCCTTCTTCTTTCTCTTCTTCTTCTTCTTCTTCTTCTTCTTCTTCCTCCTCCTCCTCCTCTTCCTTTTCTTTATCTTCTTCTTCTTCTATATCTTTTATAAAATGATGATTTAAATTCAAAAAATCACTAGATATATTTGTATTAACTTCATTTGCATTTTCTTGTGAATTTTGAGTCACCAGAATTTTTTCACTATTAATTTCTTCATTAATTATATTCTTTTTAATACTTGAAATATCTATTGGTGAAAAAGAAGATTCTCTTGAATTTCTATTTTCATTTAAAATAATTTTATTAATATAATGATGAGGATTACAATTATGATTTTTGTATTTCTGCTCATCAAAATTCATTCCAAATAAATTGTTTAATGAAATAAATGTATTTGAATTATTTGTATATAACTGGTTAAAGTTTGGATCCCAAATAGATTTATAGTATAAATGAATGTTTAATGTCAATAATTGTTGATGAAAATCTTTCATTATTTGATTGACTAACATTCCGTATATATACAAATCTTTCTGTGAAAAGTCAATAATACTCGTGTTTGAAATTGTTCCATTTTCTGTTTCACATAAATCCCTTTCTTTTTCTTTCAATTGAATATTATCACCAGTACTCGGTCTTAAATAATCTATAGTGTTTACACGTTTCATTAGTAGGGATGATGAAGAGGAGGAGGAGGAGGAGGATGATGATGATGATGATGATGATGATGATGAAGAGGAAGAGGAGGAAGAGGAGGAAGAGAAAGAAGAAGAAGTGAGTGATGGCTTGAGTGATTGTGATGAATTAATAGATTGCCTATGATTCCTTTTACGAGCAAAACTTATGGAATTTAACGAAGAATTTGAAGATTTTGCTAAATCACTGTTTGAAGTCTTTAAGTTAATTAATGAATTAACATAATCATCTGAGGATATTGAATTATCTTCACGTATTGCTCCATTTGATGAAACTGTATTTGCTCTTCTAATAATTGAGTTGCCACTACCGCTTCCACTACCACTAGAATAACTATCAAAAGTACCCATTACTCTTCTACAAGATTTTTTCCCTGGTAAAATATTAGAATGAGTGCTCATAACAGATGACTTATCGGCCCATAAATTCTTCTCAGTTATAGTAAAATTAAATTTCTTCTGTTCATTATTACTGAAAGAATAACCATCTTTAGTTCTATTAATTAATTGAATTATTATACTAATATTCTCATTTTTATTATAAATAGGTATAAATGTGGTATTTTTTAAATTAATATGGTAATTTGTAAATCTCTTTTCAGAATTTATAAACATATTTGAAAAATCATTTACTTCATTGCAT
Source organism: Cryptosporidium ubiquitum (assembly GCF_001865345.1). Classification (NCBI taxonomy): domain Eukaryota; phylum Apicomplexa; class Conoidasida; order Eucoccidiorida; family Cryptosporidiidae; genus Cryptosporidium; species Cryptosporidium ubiquitum. Next base: position 88,708 of record NW_021639820.1, on the reverse strand, counting down.
ATACTTACACATTTATTTTTGATCAATTTAAAAATTAAATAATTTCTTGAACAAAGACGTAATCCTATAAATTGTTTTGGGCCGTAAATACAAACATATTCATGACTAGATTCCATTACATAAACTAGTGTACATTGAACTGGAGTAAATTTATTAATTAATAAACATAATCTTGAAATAACTTCCATAGATACTGTCCAATCCCAGTTTTCTGCATGCCTTCTATTTAATAATAACGGTTTAAATACCCATCTATATAACTCATAATTTAAATTTAACTGTATTGTATTGAATAATAATCTTTTATAATCTAAAAATAAGCAAACAATTGCTTGTATTTCTGTGATCAAACTTCTTAATAATATTATGTTTGGATTTTGTGGTTGCAAGCAAATCACTATCCCAATAATTTTTGATTTTTGATTTGGATCCTTATCTTTATCTTTTTGAACTCTTGTATCAATGATTGGACAAGTAATAACAGGAATTTTAAAGTTACTATATCTTTGATAATGATTAGAAATACCAATTTCAATATCAGAAAATTCTGAATTTAAAACTATATCATTATTTTTTCCATTATTAAAATTGACATTTTTATTTTTATCACATATACAACACCTATTAATTATTCCATCATTAATGGATGGAGGAGAAACCAATATTACAGGACAATCACTCATTTTATCAGATATTTCTTCATTTAATTTATTATTTTGAATTATTTCAATTCCTGAATTTCTTCTCGAAATATTTTGATTTTGATTATGATGATTAATTGTATCATAATTTAATGGTTCATTGGTTTCTGAATTTTTAAATTCTGATTTTGTAATATATTTATTATTATATACATGAAAATGACAAGAATCCATATTACTATTTGTAGAAAATTCATTTTTAATTATTTCCATTTTACTTTTTTTAAATATTAAATCTTCACTAGTTTTATTATCATAATATATGTGTCCATTTCCATAATTACCATTAACTCCTCCAAAACCAAAACCAGAATCATTTAATGAAGAAAGTGATGACGATAAATTTGAAGAATTGGATGATGATGACGAGGCTAATTTCATGTTTTGAAGACAGATCGGACATTGAGTAGCTGTTGCAATGTCACATGGTAATTGTTCAGCATCTTTTAACTTATTATAAAAGTATAAACCAAATGATATATCAACATTTTGAATAGAATTATTTGATAATTCATTTTCCTTATTCTTATTCCTGTCTTTATTATTATTATTATTATTATTATTATTATTATTATTATTATTATTCTTATTATTATTGTAATTAATATTTATTTCATCTTCTTTAATATAATTCGATTTTATTATATAATCACATATATTTGAAGAATAATTAAAATAGAAAAAGTTCTGTTTTTGGCTTTGTGATAATAATTGATTTAAAAAACTCTTCTTTTGATTATCTTGATGAGATGATAATGATACTGATGATACAATATTATTCTTATTCTTTCCAAAATATTCATTTTCAATCATGTTTTCATTTTTCATAGAAAATCTTAACAAATCATACTCAGTTCCAGTATTTTTACAATCAATTTCAACCTTTTCATTATATGTAGTTATATTATTGTCTATACAAAACGTATTATTGTAAATATCTTGATTTGAATGATTATTTTCTCTATTAGCTATTGATAATGGTGGAAATGTTGCTCTTCTATTGATTATATTATCTTTAGACCCAGTAGAAAAAGTTAATCTTTGAAATTTGTTAGTATTATTTACAGGATTTTTTATTAAAGATGATATAATTTCAGATTTTCTTTTTTCTTGAAAATTTAACATTGAAGAAGAATTAGATGTAAAATTTGAATAAAGATTATTATCACTTTTTTGAATTGGACCATCCACATTAAGATGATTATGGTAATTATTAATTATACTCTTAGATTGTCCAGGTTCTCCCATTGTCTTAAGTTTAAAATGAGAACATTTATGTTCATTATGTACACATGTAGTTTTATAATCAACCCATTTATTTGTTAAACTCTTCGGTATATATGAACTCCATGTTCCTTTAGATGGAAATGAACCGATTAATTCATCAGTTTCATCATCATATAATAATACTATAGACAAAGGTGTTTGAAATAATATTGAAGAATATATACTTAATAATTTACATAACTCATAACCATCCATTTGTGGTGTTAAATATTTTTCAAAATGTCTTCTAACTGCATTACATTTTCTTTCACATAGGAATTCATCATTGTTATCATCCGCAATATTATTTGAAGATAAAGAAGAATTAATAGACGTCGGAGTTAATCTTCTCCTCATTGTACTTAGTAGTAAATTTCCATCATTATTATGATGATTATTAGCTTCTGGGCTACAATATAAATTTGAACTTTCTGCAATATTTGAAAGTGAATGATTTTGTATACATCCAAAACTACTTCCTCTGTGGCATACTGATAATGATTGAGATACACTGTTATTGTTGAAATTATTACTTATAAATGATAAATTACCTCCATATCTTTCTATTTGTTTTAATTCATCAAATAATTCATGCAAATTATGATTTGTACACTGTTGATAATTATTTGTTTCACCAAATAGCAATGGTAACAATGATATCTTTTTGAAATGACCAAAATCTGACTTTTGTAATATTGGTGATACTGTAGACGATAATGATCGAGATTCTAATGAAAAAAGAGAATTAGATGTACTTGTAAAAAAACCAAAAGATGAATTAGTTGATGAAGAGGAAGAAGATGATGGATTTTGTAATATTGGCACTGAATCCATAAATTTTTCTTTACTTCCTCCTGTAGAAGATAATTTTATTGAATCTTGGGAACAGCGTCCATTTAATGAAAAGTTATTCTTATACTCCATTTTTCATTTATTATTTAAATTATTTTATTCAATTAATAATTACCATAAATTTTTATTAAAAAAAATCAAGAATATTTATTTTTTGGTATAATATTTTGGATTTCTTTTTAATGAAATATTCTTTTAATTATATTTTTAATTATATTATCACATGAATTATTAGTTGATTTATTAAATTAGAATAATAACATTACTCTTCAATCAATAGTAATGATTTTATTATGGAATCACTTTTTATAGAGATCTAACTTCTAAATGTAATTTTTAACAATATTCAGGTTTCATTGGATTACCATTTATTATTATTTTTTTAATATCACACATAAATAATGTAAAAATTATTCATATAATATATTTACAACTTTTTTTTCTTTTTAATTATTAATTTGAATCTTTGTTCTATGCCCACAATATTATTTACTTATACATGTTTTTTTTTTTTTTTTTTCTCAAGTCTACTTAAAATTACCTTGTAAATAACCCATTTGTTAATTAAAATATACCCGCCTCAATTAAATTTTATTTTTAATAAAAAATTCTAGAGCGCCTTAATCTTTTTATTAATTTTTTATTAATAAAAAAAACTTGATTAGTTTTACTCTAAATTTTTTTTTTTGAGATAAATTTTACTTGATGACTTTTCCTCTTTTTTAATAGAATTTATATACAAAAGAACATTGAGATTATTTTATTATTTCGGGAAAAAAAACCTTTAATCCCGATAAATAAATTATTGATTTTATATTAGGTATATCATTACATAAGAACCATATGGCATGAAACTTGTTCCAATCAATGTTTATTTTTTAATTAAATTTAATCAAAAAAAAATGATTAACCTTATTTATCATTTTATTTTTATTAAAAGATTTATTTTAATTATATTAACTTCTTTTTTTTTCATCTGCATGTACTGCATGCAATTATGTGGACAAAAAAAAAACACGACTACGTGTATAATAGTGTAATGAAATATATACCGGCGATTTTAAATAATTGTATAATGTAATTTATGATTTGTTAGTAACAATAATAATATTAATTTTGTCAAGCAAGAAGCTAAAATTTAATTAATATGCATTAATTGGCTTGTTTAAAAAAATGAACATAAATATAGTATATAAAAAATAGAATAAGTTCTTGTATCTTTATATAGATTGTTTTTATTATTAATTGAATTCATGGTAAATTAAGAAATTGTCTAATTGTTTCCAAATTATTGTGTAAACTTTGTTTTTATTTAATTTACAATTAATCTACAAAATAAAGAGAAATTTATCCAAATATATTTAAAAAAAATGTAATATTTATTAGCTATATATTTATCTTATTATTTCAATTATTAATTTAATTGTCTCGAAAATATTAAATTTCATTTTTGGCGCCAATGTCCAAATACTTATATATATACTAGTGCCTCAATGGTGAAGAATAGATATCTGTATTTAGAACAGAAAAAAAAAGAGAAACATAAAGATAATAGATAATAATCACAACTATATTATTATTATCAAATTCAATATTTGTTAAATGTTTATTTAAAACAGTAATATGATCATTTAACATATTATTAATCTATCAGATTAATTGATCAGTCACTTCAGTTCAAGTACTTTTAGAGAATAATTGACGGAGTTACATTACTAACAAATTCAAATATAAATACATATTATATCCAGAACAATTTTATAAGGAAATAATAATAATTATTATTATAAGAGAAAATGAATAAATTGATATTGAGTAAGATTTTGTCTTTTATTTCTGTTATTTTTGTTGGTGGTATTGGAGTATATATCCCAATATATATAGGATATTTGAATCCTATTTTTTTGCAATACATTAATGTTTTTGCAGGAGGAACACTTTTAACTTTGTCTCTTTGTCACCTTATACCAGAGGCTGAAGAAATTGTTAGAGCAAATAACATTAGTTTGAAATTTATTGGAGTCGAAATTCCTATCGTTGCTTATCTTACTTTATTTGGACTTACAATTATTCTATTCTTTGAAAAAGCACTTTTTTCACCGCAAACTGTTGCTCAATTTCACATGCATGATCATTCATTCCCACACAATAGAGACCATCATCATCACCATCATAAGGATCCTGGATGTGTTGGAATGAATAATAGTAATAGGCAATCAACAACTAATAGTGATAAAAATAAAAATAATCGCAATCATAACAATAACTTCAATTCTACATATCCTTCAAATGGTAGATCTGGTTCAAACGCAATTATTCCAATTAATTCACAAACTTGTGAAACTAATAATTTTAATATGTCTTTTGAAGAGTCTGATTCCAGAAACCTTGGAATAAAATTACCCTTAATTGATTCATCAGATTCTCATGATGAAGAATCTATTAATAACCAACATCATGACGTTTCTTCCTCAGATATTTCTAGTCAAGATTCAGATATTCAAAAGTCTAACCCTAGTTCAACGTTAAATGTTTACTTTCTTGTTTCTGCATTATCAGTTCACGCCATTTTTGAGGGAATGCTTGTTGGAATTTCCAAAAACCATATTTCTGTTATGACGATTACTCTAGTAATTATTGCACATAAATGGGTTGAAGGAATTGCTGTCTCTGCAGGTATTAAGAAACATCCAGAGATTTCCAAAGCTATAATTAATCAACTCTTGGTATCTTTTATACTCATGTCTCCATTAGGCATAATTATTGGACAATTATTCTCATTTATGAATAGTCCTATAATTAATGTATTCCTTACATGTATATCATCAGGTGCTTTATTATATGTTGCTCTTGGAGAAATGGTACTTGATGAGTTTAATTGTGGTGAAAACAGAAAGCAAAAGTTTATTCTTTTTCTTTTTGGCATCTTCCTTGTTTCTGTAATTAATATTATTCAACACAAACTTGGAGGATGTACATTACACTATAACCATCATCATCACCATCATCATCATCACCACCACCATAACTCGCATATACATACACACTAATTTTATGAATTTTTTCCAAATATTTTTTAATATCATTCAAAAATCGAACAATTATTCATTTTTTTATATGGATAAATATATATTATACTTTATTCATAAATTTCATCACCTTCTCTATAATTCAAAATTTTGTTCAATTGATAAATATATAAATAATTCCAGCCTTTTCTATTTAATATAGTATATTCAATTATCAATAAATTATAATATTATTTACTAGTTTCATTATTTTTATTTATTTGTTGTCTTTGTTATTTTGAAAAAGGAGTTTAGTGTTTGTTGTTTACTTGTACCAGAATTCGTATTTGAACTCAAAGAATGAGACTTCTTTCCTTTGTTTGGTTTTTTTAATGTAGCATTATCATTATTTCCAAGATTTTTCTCTCCCAATTTTGAGATTTTATTTTCTTTCTCCATTACAAAATCTACATCGTCTTCAACAACTAGATAACCTGTCTTCGCATCCTTATACATTCTCTCTTTTCTTACCTTGCTTTGTATAATTGGTTCAACTTCTAAAGGATCAAATTCTATCTTATCTTTATCATCTTTGTTATCTTCATTATTATCACTACATATTTTTAATTTAGTAGTTTTTCTTCTTTTCACTGGTTTCAATTTATTATCTTCATTTTGGACAAATTCATCAGTAATACTTATGTTTTCATTTTCTTCATCTTTAAATAAGTTAATCACATCTTCATTTTCATCAACCTTGTTATGTTCTTTTTTTGTACCTAATTCCGATACATCAACTTTGTTATCTTTAATATTAATAACTTTATTCTCATTCTTAAATTCATGTTTCATAGGATAAGGATCAGTATTGTTTTCAATATCCATGGAATGATCATTCTCCTTTTTCTTTTCATTTTCAACGCTTATATTCTCCCTTATAGATGACTTAATTCTATCCTGAGATCCTTTACCATTATTAAATAATAAAGGATATGGCTCAGTTTTACATTTTACTTCTGAATGCTCCAAGTTAGTGAAATTGGAACTAGTAATAGATTCTCTAGATAGATAAGACTTTGTGTTACTTATATTTGAAAATCTTGAAATCCATAATTTATCTGATAAAGAATTCTTTGCTTTTATTGACTTATAAATATCATCACATTCTATTTGAAATTGTGATAAATTTAATCTTAAATTACTTTCTTGTTGCAATTTTTCATGGCTTTTTCTTGAAACTATTCCATATATATTCGAATTATCAACTTTTAATCCATTTAATGGCAAATCTGAATCATAAACTAACTTGTATGTAATTTTATCAGATAATACATCACCCATTAATAAATATACTATCTCTGCTCCTAAATCTTTTTTCTCATCAAGTAGGTATTTGACAAATAACTTCAAAATATCTCTACATATTTCCAAATTCTCAAATTTAGGACTATGGTTGCATAAACTATAAATTGACCAAATCTGTTGTGTTTGAGAACTTTTTAAAAGATCTTCCAAAATATGAAATTGCTCTCTGTACATTTTTAATTTCTATCAAAAAATAAATCTGTCGTATTTACTTTACTTCAACTTTCTGTATATTAGATGAACTATGCGTTGATTTCCTCTTAACTATATAATATATCATTCATAAACCAAATTTCGTATTTAAATTTTGTCTATTTATCATTGTTTGATAAGAAAGATTATATATATTGTTTTTCACTCCCTTTAATCTCACACTCCAGTTGATAACTACTTATGTGGGCAACTTTACCGCCAAATTTTGTTTATTTAATTTTGTAGAATTAAATGCTATAATTGTATTTTATTAAATTATTATTTTTTTAAGTTAATTAATAAAATTACAAATATTGCACTTTCTGTGATAAATATTGGGAACATTGATTCTTGTATTTGGTTGGATTAAATGTTTATTTTTACCATTTTACTGTAATACTAATATTTATTTTGTTTTGAACTTTAGCAATTAAAATTGGTATCACCATAATTTTAAAATTATTATTGTTAATATTATTACTTAATTAATTATACTATTAATTTATAAAATTTAATCAACAATGGATTTTTTTGAGTACATGAATATTTTTTACCTTTTAACATTGTACACAATTCAAGGTCTTCCCATGGGTATTAGTCATTCCATTCCATTCCTCATACAAGGTAAAGTATCTTATACAGAACAAAGTATGTTTGGAATGGTTGTTATTCCATTCTCGATTAAGTTACTTTGGGCACCTCTAGTAGATTCAGTATATATTGAAAAGATGGGAAAGCGAAAAACATGGATTATTCCAACTCAACTTATATGTAGTATTCTCATGATTATTGGTAGTTATAGTCCGTTTCTTCCAACTTGGTTATGTGAAAGAGTAGATATCTCAAATTTAACTGGTAAATCTACGCCAAACGTTATTTTACTGACAATTTACTTTTCAATTTTGTACTTTTTAATGGCTACCCAAGATATTGCAGTGGACGCTTGGGCAATAAGTCTACTTTCCCCTCAACATAGGAGTTTAGCATCAACTTGTAACATTATTGGGCAATCTTTCGGTTATATTACATCATATTTAGGATTTTTATTCCTAAATGATGCAAAAATATGCAATAAATATGTTCGTCCTTTATTTGGATTAGAAATTGTTGAGGATAAGCCAATATGTGAGATGAGTCAATTTATTTATTTCTGGGGTATAGTTATATTATTAGTTACTATAATTACTGGAATCATAAAAAAAGAAGATGATTCTTACATAAAAACAATTGATAATAAAAAAGATGATGATCATACTCAAGAGAATCAAAAAAGCGAGTTAACTATTAAACAAGCTTATTTTCTTTTATATAAAATTTTAATATTGAAACCAGTAATTTTACTAATAATTCTGTTATTCATTATTAGAGTACCATCAGCAGTAACTGAATCATCTCTGGAATTTAAATTAATGGAGTTTGGCATGAAAAAGAGTGATATTATGCTTATTGGACCAATTTTGATTCCGTTTAGTTTTATCACACCATTTATTATGACAAAATTTGTTTCTAAAGGGAAAATGCCACTAAAATTGCTAAATATAATATTACCATTGAAAGTTTTACTCTCACTGCTTTCTTGTATGTTTTTGATTTGGTCCAGAATGATCTATAAACCATGGATTGATAAACAAGAACTCATTGAAACACCACCTTTATTTTACTATAGTTATTTGGCTTTGTCAATTTTTTCCTCCATTTTATGTGATTCGCAATCACTAATATTTATGACCCTCTTCAATTTAATTTCAGATGTCAGGTTTGCTGGAACTTATATTACTTTGTTTAATACAATAAATAATTTAGGATATAAGTGGCCAACAAGTCTTAGTTTATGGCTTTTGGATTATACAAATTTTAACTATTGTGAATTAAATAAAAATCAAGTTGAATATAGTAAATTTTCAAATTATTTTCTTTTACTAATTGGGAATCCATGCAAAATTGATTCCTTCTTTATACAATTTACATTTGCTTTTATTTTCGGAATAATTGCAATTTTATTCATTTTCCCATCAATTATTTACAGAATTGAGAAATTTAATTTGAATGATTGGAAAGTTAAAAATATGAACACATCAGAATCTTTAATTGAAAAGAAGAATAAATAAAATATTTTAAGGATTTCTTCAATCTTGATATCATATTATATAATTAATCTGAATACTCTTATCTAATTGATTTTTGATTTACTTTCTATTATGAAATTATTTTATCAATTAATATTTTATTTTGCATGTAGTTATTATTTTATTGTTGCTAATTTTTTGTGCATATGCTGCTTTCAAAATTTGTTAATTATGACGTAATAATTACGTGTCAAATTTTATTAAAAAAAATTTCTATACCGGTATAACAAAAAAATTTCCACATAAAATAATAATAATAAATTTAGAAATATTTATTAAAAAAATTCCTTGTTATTTTGAGTTTCATGGAAAAACTGGAATATTCTTCAAAAGAAGACGACATATTATCAAGGTTTTTAAATGTTATATTTAAAAAAGAATCAGGTTTTTTGTATGTAACGAGGAACAATTTAATATGGATTTCAGACAAAATTAATTCCCAGCCATTCGAAAATATTAGTGCATTAAAAGAAAATTATTCAAAAATTATCTCACCCACTGAAAATAATTTAAATTACAATGATGAAGTTTCTATAAATAAAAATAGTGTAAATCTAGAAAATGATTTTGTTGTAGAATTATGGAAAAATCTGTATGCACATAGAAAGAGAGAAGATAAACGTTTAGTTGGATTAAGGTTTGAGAATAAAGAAGTTAAAAACAAGCCTAAACCAGTTATATTTATTGATGTTAATCTTACATTGAATTCCAATGATGACTTTAATAATTTTTTAAAATTAATGACAGAATGCCACAACAAGGCTATTGAAAGATGTAAACAACTTCAAGAACTTTTAGAAAAAAAAAAATCCGAAAAATTTACCTCAATTGAAAATAAGATATTAGAATTTAGTAAAGTTGACAAAAATGACAATAAAAGAATAGTCATAGAAAGAAAAGTTAAACCGAAAGAACATCATTCAATATATGATGATCTGAAACAATTATTACAATATAAACCTGAATTGGATAATATCTATAAGAGCCTAGTACTAACAGGAAGTATTTCATTAGAATCTTTTATTGAAATACATCGTCAAGATATACTTCTATCAAAAACACAAGAAAAAGGAGTCGAAAATTCAGATTTTTTTTTGAAAAAACCACCAAAAGTTACTATTACAAATTCTGGAGGTATTGATGTAACAATTACTGCTGATGATCTAAAATCAATTCTTGAGGAAATGCCATCAATAAAAACAAAAATTAAAGAATATGTTCCCCACCGCTTAACAGAAGAAGAATTTTGGAATCGTATTATACAATCTCCACTATTTTTTGATTTACTTGGTCAAAAAAATATTCTGGTAAATAATAGCGATACATTAATGATTGGTGAGATTCCCAAAGGAGAAGAATTATTATGTGAGTTAAATACACTTAATGATAACAAATATTCGAATGGAATAAGTGAATTACTTGGGAATTATGTTAGTTCTGAAATTAATCTCTTAAATAATGATACTTATAATAAAACAGGATATGGTACATTAATTAATAATGATTTAAATATTGCATCTGAAAAAAGTGCAAATATTAATACTGGATTTTTTGAAAGATTTAATTGTCATGGAGCTAAAATTCTTGAATTTACAACTGGTAATAATGAAATATTTAACAGGCAAAATGAAATTGATTTAGAATATTCTCAAGATTATTTACAAACTGAACCAAAAACAACTATTGCAAATAATAGCCAGCTTTTGGATATTAATCCTGTTAATTTCTTCTCATCATCTAGAAATAAATTTGATAATGAAATAAAAAAAGAAAAGGATAATAATATTAAAGGTGTCAAATTTAATTCAAAAAAAAGAAACAAAAATACCCAAGACTATAGTTCTTTATTTAATAACCAAATTTCGAGGAATATATTAATTAATTGTACAAAACAGATACAATATGAGCAAATTAATCAACTTGGGTTGTTTAATAAACATAATTTAATACAACAAAAGAGTAGTGAGTTCGATTCAGAAAATCTGAGTCTTCTATTTCAAAAGAATTCTGAATCCAATGACATTAATAAAATTAAAGAAGAAAAACCGATTTGGATGCAACAAATACATCATGAGCACATACAAGTTATTGAATTATTAAAGTATTTTTGGGGATTATCATTGTCTCCAAAAGACAATGATGAAAGAAGAAAAACAATCGAATCTCTAAATAAAATTACTCATAATATTGAATTACTTGTGCATGATAATAAAAACATCTCAGCATCTTCATTAAGTACATTTGGGCAGTCTTCAAATACCATAAGAAGTATATGTTTGCCTATTTTGGAAACAATTAAATCAGCACGTAATTTCCATATTAAATTAGAAGAAATAATTAATTCACTATCAATTAATAAGTAAAAGTCTAAAATTATTCTTCATATTTAATTTAATTTAATAATACTACCATACAAACTTGATTATCAGTTACACCTCTAAGTAAAGATTCAGTTACAATAGAATGAGAAATAATTGTTGAAATAATTTGTTTATTAAGTGTTGGATATTTACTATATATCTCATTCAAGATACTTAAAATCATTTCATTTAACTCCTCTTCTTGAAAGACCTGCCAAATACTATCTGTTGCAATTACAATGAATCTATCATACTCTGAAATAAGATCAATACTAATTACTTGTGGTACATTATCAACTTCAAACTTATTTTTGAATGGAGGCTTATAAAATCCGAATCCTATGGCACTATTTGCAATATTTTCATTTTGGATAAAATTCATTTCAGATATCATATTATTGTGATAATCTTCATTTTGAAATTTTAATATCTCATTATTTCTTGAAAGAAATCCTTTACACCTACCTAAGTTACAAGAAAATAACACATAATTATTATCCAATTTCGAATGAAAAATAAAACATGATATTAAACCTGATCCAACATTCAAGGAGTCCTTAGTTGAATTTGTGAGTACCTTTTTATCAATAGATAAAATGGTTTTTAGGAAAATCTTGGCTAGATTGTATTTATTTAAACAACTTTCATTATCAATATTTACATCAAATTCTGAAACTAAAAGATTTTCAAGTTGTGATGTAATTTTGTCACCATTATATGAATCTAAAATACCAAAAAAAGATCCACTAGATAATTTTGAAATAAACCAACGATCATCCATTGTATTATTCATTCCTTGTTCAAACCAATATCCTATACCTTTAATTGGAGTATCAAATTGAAATACATTATTTAATGTTTCATAACTAATATTACCATTAATTTCAAATTCTGGTTGATTTTCGATTATATTAATTATTCTATTCATTTCATCTTTATTATATTCTTGGATAATATTCTTTATATCATTCAATTCTAAAGAGTATTTCTTAAATATGGTTGAATGGCCAGTCTCGATTATATTGTTTACCCCCTCAATAAAATGTTTCCCTATATTACTTAAGATATCTTGAACATTTATTTCTTTATTACTTTTATCTAATTTCTGGTCTATTACCGAGAGAATATTTTGGTTTCTTATTTTCGTTACCTCATTCTCTAATTTGTCCAGTTTTTTGAATATGGAATTTCTTAATTGATCAATTTCATCCTCTTTACTTACTTTAATTGTATCTGCTTCAAGCCCTAAATCCATTTTATTGAGTAAATCCTTATATTCTGAAAATTCATTTTTTAAACCATTTTCTTCACATTCTATTTTATGATTATCTTCTTTTTTCTTACTTTGGATATTTGGTTCTTTATTAATTCTTGTCTCAAGAATTTTGTCAGTACATTTTAAATTGATCAATTCATTACTTTGCTCTTCAGAAGTTAATCCATTTTCAATGCAATCATTATCACTACATTCTTCTATTTTTAATTCATTAGATTTATTCCATAACTCTGGAGATCCTTCTTCCCAGTCACTATCATTATTATTATTATAAATTTGTTCTTCATCATAATCATCTTCTTCTAAGTCATAATCATCGGACTCTAAAACTGCATTGATTGTTATTATTTGATTTTTAAATAAATCTTTTTTATATATATCAAAAAAACCTTCTTCAATAAGTTTTGGTGTATGAATTCTTGAATTTGATCTACTTTTGGTAAATATCTTAAATTTCATTATGAATAAACTAAATTAAGAGAATAAATTATCTAAAATGTTAATTATAGTTCATTTGCTACAGCTATATATATACATGCATAACATATATTTTCAAAAAAGTGTGGAGAATTATATAAATAAAAGTTAATAAATAAAGCTTATAATAAGTAATAACTTAATATTAACTATTTGGATGTGAAGGCTCTACTATTTCTGAATTTGGTAATACAAATCCACAAAACTTATTCTCCCTTAAATTTCTCTCTGAAAGATATTCATGTGGGATTAGTGACAAATATTGGACAATATATCCGATTGTTGCTATAATAATCAATATCAAAGTAGTAGTGATTCCTGCTAATCCATAACAATCTTCATATGGAATACACTTATTCTATAAAAAGATATTTAGTCGTCCAAGTAAATTCAATATTAATTAATATAATTCACTTACCACTATTTTACATTCACATATAGAACTATTAATTTGATCTTTTTCATTATTGTCTAGACTACTTGATGTATCCTTTATATTTAATACATTTATATTCAAATTATCATGGTTATTAGGTATTTTTAATTCTATTTTATCAACATTACTTTTATTATCATTACTAATATTCACCGAATTTTGTTTATAGATTGTCCCCATATTATCTATAAAAATATTTACTTTGCTTCCAAGAATCATTTGTATTACTGAAAAATAGAAAATGATAGTTATATAAAAATTTAATAACAAAGCATTTTTTCTTTTCATTTTTATTACTAAATAATTGAATATGAAAAATAATAATATTAAAATAAATATATGCTATTATTTAGATCACAAAAGTAATTTTCATAATCTCCAAAAAACAAGGATGATAAATAATTTACATGTCTAACTCTTTTTTTTTTTACTATTTTTAGTCATTACGTTTTTTATTTATTTTTTGTTACGTATAATTTTTAAATACCGGTATTTATTTGCATTAAAAATTTTTTTTTAAAATGTGGCGCCAAAATGTGCATGTATCAAATTTTAAATAATTATTTTAATAATTTATGTTAGTATTATATTGACCTTAAGAGTGGGAATTAAAAAAAAAAAATAAAGGAATAATTACTAGAATTAAATAAAAAAAAAATAAAGTTTATATAATAAAATGTTTATAACCTATTTTTATATTAATAATGAACTAGAAAAATGTTAATAGAGAAATACCTTTTAATTACAATGAAATAAACAAATTAATTTGTATTTGCATGCAAAAAAAAAATTGGATTTCTATCCCCCCTCCCCCCACTATGCCAGGCCGGTATGGCAAAACTGACTACAAGTGCATGTAAACACCGGTATATGAGAAGCCTTGCAGTTAATTAAATTCTCAAAAAAAAAGTTATCCACATGACGTATTAATTTTTATAGAATTGATATTTTAAAAAAAAAAAAAAAAAGAAAAGAAAATAACAAAAAATATTAATTCAATAATATAATATTAGTAATAGTAAATAAAGAATAAAAAATAAGAGTTAATAGGAAAAAAAATAAAGTATGAGAATAAAAATATTCTTCTTAATACAGATATTGGTATTAATTGCGTGTGTGAAAGGAGAATTAAGAAGAAATGAATTGAATCAAAAAAATGAGTATATATTGGTTAATAGTGATGGCCCTCAAGTTCCAGTTGTAACAGAAACAAAGATTCCAATAAGATATCCAAGATTTCCAGCTCAAAAAATGAGAACGAGCCATTCGAAATTAGAAGAATTATCCCAAAAATATCTAAATCCAATGATGAAAATCCCGGAATTAAATTATCAATATTTATCATCAACAATGAGTAGATTTATGACTATCATTCTTTCATTATTAGTTATACCATTTTCACTGCTATCATTATTCGGAGATACTGGAGATTTAATTTTTGCACAATTTGGATGTATTAGTGGTATATTTGGCTTTACTATGGGAATGATGGTTTTCGGAGGATTTGCTTCAGATATAATAGCAATCATATTTTCAATTATTATTGGTTTTGCAAATATTTATAGCACTTTAAAACTAACGAAAGTTAGAGAAATGCCATTTGTATCGATTTTGTTCTTTTGTTTCCTGCTTTCAAATTTAATCTATCAATTATTAGCAGGAATTCCAAACTATTCTATAAATCCATTATATACAGGGCTAAGCGGTGCATTATTAATGAGAATATCCATTATGTTTGGTTACAAATTCCAAAATCTCACATTATTTATTATGGCACTCAAATTCTTTTACATTACTATTGTTCTTTGCATGGCCTCTTTGATCTATTTTATTTTACCATCAAGTCTAAAAAAAGTAACAGGTAATGAAAAACAAACTGATGAAGAAATTTCAAGTCTACAAAAATATACACAAAGTATATCTTCATTTATATTAACATTTCCAATTGTATCATTTATCAGCCAAATCTTATATGTATTTGGAATATTCTCCACATCTCCATTTGATATGCTCAGTTTCTTTTACATTCCTTCTCAGCTTCATTTTAATTATTATTCAACTTCAGTTCTTCTTGCAGTATGGATATCTTTGACTGTATCTGTATTCCTATTTAGAACCAAAATTTCAAACAGAGATTCTTATCAGCCCAAATTTGTTAAATCACTTATTTCTGATCACTGGAAAGTACAAGAATTGTAATGAAAACCATATATTACTATTAATTTCAAAATAAGAAAGAATATAGTTAAAAGAATCTGAAGAATAATTTATCCAACGATTTATATTGTTTGATTAATCAATTCAAAATCTCAATAGATCCTTTACATATATAATATATATATTCTCATAAAAAATTTAATTATACTCCATCATATTATATTGTCTACCTACCTCGGACAAAAAAAAACTTTGATTTAATATCTGTGTTTAATGGTTGGTTGGTTGATTTTTAAGTGGTTTCTTATCAATACATTCGCATATCTACTATTAAGGACAACAAGTAAAGGATAGGAATTACGGTATTGATTGCTTTATTGATTGATTGAAAGGTAATGAGGTAAAGAAGGAGTGATGAAATATTTCTTGAATCAAGATGAGGTACTTATTGCCAAGACTCTATGTTGAGGAATAAGTGGATGAAGAGGATTAGGAATATAATATAGGTAGAAGAGGAAGGGAAGAAAAAAAAGATAATACCAAGTATTACATCAAATCACAAAATTAGTGATAATTATAATAATATAATTATTAATAGTAATATTAATAAAGTGAGAAATAACTTCACTATTTCCAGAAATATATTGGTGGTAGTAGTTGGAATAATATAATAAATGTTCGGGTAACTACATTTCCGTAGTAAATTAAAAGAAAAATTTCCAAGTCATTTTTATTTAATTATTTATATTCATTATAATAATATTACATATTCAGTAAATTGTTCAAATTATATTACTATATATATATTCTTCCATTTCTTTACATGATAATTAATTCTTTGATTTTCCTATTGCTTAACATACAAAAAAATTCTTTATATTCACATATTAACAATTCCACATATAAATCAATAATATATTCATTGAGTAATTTTGACCAATTATATCGTCCTTTTTGATTATAAAGTTTTAACTCAATAATAAAGAAAAACAACATAAGTAAAAGCAATTTCTCTGTAAGAAAAAGAAACAATTGATAATAACCATAAATAATAATCAATAAGGATTTACAATATGTCTATTACCTGAATAACCACCAACTCCCCCCCCTCCCTTATAAGATTTATAAGGATTACCATAATAGCCACGCATATTAGGTCCCGGACCGCCAGACATCATTCCTCCTCTAGAATAACCTCTGAATCCTCCTCTTCCCATACCCCCTCTAAATCCGCCTCCTGGTCCCATTCCTCTTCCTCTATTATATCCGGGTATATTCTTTCTTTTTGTGGAGACTTTGATTTGTCTGCCTCTAAACATAGCTCCATCAAATTTCAAAGCAGTTTCAACAGCTTCAGGTTCACAAAATTCCAAGTAAGCAAACCCTTTTGGCATTCCAGTTCTTTTGTCATTCATAATTGTAATTCTGTTAATACTTCCACAACTTTTAAAAAGATCTTGTAATTCTGTAAGTTTGGTGCCATAATCAACATTTCCAATATAAATCGATCTCTTCATCTCCTCATCATCTACTGATCCAGGTAAATCAGTATCCATCATGCTTTCTCCTGTATTTTTATTTGAATCATCATTTAAGGTCTTGTTCTCAGTTAAATCAAAAAGATTAGTTCCAATAGCACTAGGTGTTCCAGTAACACCAGAAGAAGAATTAGAAGCGCCAATTGTATTATTAGTTCCTGTATTAGATCCAGGGATAATATCGCTTCTTGATAAATTAGGATTATTTGTCATCTTAGTATCTTTTAATTCATTATTAAATGATTCCTCCAGCTTAATTTGGTTAACTGAATCCATCTTACTGATAAGCCTCAGAAACCCTTTGATAATGATATTACTTAATAATTTGGAATTTCTCGATAATTGTATGTAATGCTAATCTCTTGTGGTTAATTCTGACTTAAATAGATTCTGAATGTATTTTTCTAGTTTGCTTCTATCTATCCTTCTTGCTAATTTACAATGATTTCCCACCTATCTGGTAATTAGTCTATTTTTTTCAAACAAAATTTCAACCTATTCACCAGAAAACGTAGCAATATTTCAGATTTGTATTATGTGTAATATTTATATATAATATATATATTTTATATTTCTAATTCCAACTATTTTTTTTCTATTTGTCTACTATTCGACTTTTTTTAAATTTTTCTAAATTTATATAAATATATATATATATTTTATCTTTTTTTTATTTCCTTTTTCCTCTCTTTACCTTAATTATTACAAGCCCAAAATTATTTTTTAGCTTAAATTGCTATCAAAGTCTAATAAAGAAAAAGCCCGCGCAGATTTTACATTTAATAATATCATTTTGACTATACAAAGTCTAAATATTACTATTTATATATAACATATATAAATAAAAAGTGGTAAGATAAGATTATTTAAAATATTTAAATAATATATATTATATAAATATTTAAATAGTAGGTATATGAAATATCAAAGTAATTATTAAATATTAAATATATTAAAACATTTGTTCAATAATAATAATGTATACCATGCTTATTTTTATTAATAATATAAATAATAATAATAATAATAATAATAATAATAATAATAATAATAATAATAATAATAATAAATAACAATAATAATAGTAATTGTTAATATTATGTACACTAATATATAAATAACATTTTAATTATAATTAATATATTTTCATTATATACACAATAATATTAAGTACATATATTCAGTATATATAGAATAATTAATATATATAATTAGAAATTGATTAGGTTAATTGAGAAAAAAAATCATGTACTAGTAGCATCCAAAATATATGTATTTTAAATATTGATCAAATCTATATTTAAGAGTCATTGGTTACTTGCAAATGTGTTTATATGGACAAAAAGAGTATAATTAATAAATAATATTAACTATACATTTATCAACTAAATTTGAATGTCATTTAGGAAAGTTAATAGGTGAAATTAATTTTAAAAACTGATATGTATAATTTATAAATTTCTTAAGAATAAGATAATTTGATTATATTGAGATTTAATAAATAAGTAATTAAATGACTGGTGATAGCTTAGAAAATCCCATTTTGAAGAATAATGTAATAAAAAATGAAGATTATGATGAGAATGATAATGAAGATAATGATGATGACGAAGATGTGACGTTTTTAATATGTGGAGGAAATGAAGAAGGTGGCTTGAAAGACTTTTCAAAACTGAGTGATAAAAATAATTCAGCAGAAGTCGACAATTCAATCAACTTGTCTTCAGATATTTTGAAAAAAGGATTAGTAGATTATAGGCCAGGAATTACAGGAACAAATAATGGAAATTATCAAAATATAAATGATCAAAAAATGAATGCTGTTGAACAAGGCTTACATGCTTTAAATGTATCTAATACAATATATATTGATAATGAAGACACTGCTACTGAGGAGAATCCATGCAAAGATTTACAGATGGTTTGGGATAATAATCCAGAATTAAGACCTTGGAGCAGATTACTGGATGTCTCTCCATGGTTTAACTATGGTTTTACAGAAAAAACGTTTAAAGAATATATAATTAGACAATTGGGTATTAGATGGGAACGCATTAAAAAACAAAACATTGAAACAAGCGATGACCTACTTAACAA
This sequence comes from Cryptosporidium ubiquitum, assembly GCF_001865345.1. Taxonomy (NCBI): domain Eukaryota; phylum Apicomplexa; class Conoidasida; order Eucoccidiorida; family Cryptosporidiidae; genus Cryptosporidium; species Cryptosporidium ubiquitum. The sequence continues at coordinate 68,857 of NW_021639820.1, read as the reverse complement.
GAGTGTAATCGCACCGACAATTTCAAACTCTAATAATGTGAATGCAAATTTGAATATGAATATAAATAATTCGAGTCCAGGCATGCCAAATTCTAATATCAAAATTATGGGCAACTTACCACCTCCACCTATAACTGGTTTTCCTTCAAATATGATGTATTTTCCACCTCCACCTCCTCCACACCTAAATCCACCAATTCCTGGTCACCCAAATATCTACCATCAACAACACATGTTCAACAACTTCCCTCATCATATTCCTCATCATTCACACCTACCTCCACCAATTTCCTCTCACCAAATTATGCACCACCCTGGATTACCGCCAAATAATATGAATCCGGGCGCCAATATTGTATTTAATACAAGGGGCAAAAAAAGACCTCCGGAATGATAATAAATTCAAAATTTTAAGTAAAAGTTTTATATATTTCTGATGGTTAAGTTTTTTTGATTATTTAACTGTAAATATAACCAAATTTCTTAACTGGTTTACTCTTCTTGCATATAATATATATTTATTATATATTAGAGAACATAAAAGTCTAATTTAGACTTTTGTTTTTGGATTACATTTTAGATGAATTACACATTAAATCTCCGATTCCCTAAACCAAAATATATGTGTTTTTTTATTGGGTTTCTAAATTCTATGTTGTTCTTATATGTAAAAATGTCACTTTATTCACCAACTAAATATGATGTTTTCACACATGTTTTTATATTTTTAATTATAGGTATATTTTATATACCGGGATAATCTAAATTTCATTATCACCTTTTTAATGTGGAAATATAATTACATGCATGTAAAAAATGACACGTGTCAGAAAAATATTTAATAATTTGAAGTTATTCTTGCGATAAATATGAATTAAATTGAAAAAAAAAAAAATGATAATGAATCTATACTATTTTTAATAAATAATAATAATAATAATATTAATATCAAAATTTTAACAAAAAGGAATGGTTTAGCATAAACACATTTTAATGTGTGTGCAACTCAAAAAATCCAAATTAATTGGAAAAACTTCCATGTAATAGTATTTAGAGGAATATAATTTTTAAAAGAAAAAAAAATTATATTTACAAAAGTTTATTTTTATTATTTTAATATAATTTGAATTTAAAGTTTACTAAATACAAAACAAGCCTTAGATAATGCAATTATGATGAATTATTGAATAAATAAGTTATTAAATATTAATTTTAAAACGTGGAATTAAAGTTTTAACCAAAAATATATTTTAATTCAAAGAAAAAAAAAATTGATTAAAATAAAGATGAAAAATTTTAATCCAATGAGTAATAAAATACCAAGAAGGTATAGTTTAACAAGAAATGAAAGAACTACACTGGGAAAAAGTTTATTAAGATATATTCAAGTTTCACATTATTTTGAAAAGCCAACAGTAACAATACTTAATGAAAATGTAAGAAAAGATTTGATTAACAAACAAAAGGAGGAAATTGAAAGAATGGATTTGGAGGAATTAAAAAAAAAAAATGAAAAAAAATTATGGAGAGAGCTTGATTATAAGTTAAAAGAATGTATAGATGAAAGAGTAAATCTTCATAATATTGATAAACAAAAGAATTGGTTTAAAAAAATGGTAGATGAAGATCCTCCTCCAGAATGTAAAACCGAAATAGAAAGAAAAATAAGTTTTGGTAAAAATATTGGTGAAAATACGAATCAAGGTTATATTAATAATGAAATAAGTAATACTAAAGAAGTCCAGGAATATATAAAAGGAGAAAATATTAGCAATAATGAAGTAAGTAATATTCATATCAAATCAGAAAAAGGGTTTCCTTTTTTGAATTTTCAATATAATAATATTGAAGAAACTGTTAAAAAATGGAATCCTCCACCATTTAATAATGTAATAAACGAACGAGATTTTTCTAGAAAATTAAGAGTTTTAAGAAAGGGTGAGCTAGTTAAAACTAGTGATCATACTAGAGAAGATGAAAATAGTGAGAGTAGTGTTTATGATGATAGTGAATCAGAAAGTGATAGAAATAATTCATACTACGAAATTCCTGTGATAGGAGAACTAATTACAGAACATGAGTTAAAAGAAAGATTTGAGGAAGAAGATAATATATATTTGAAACAATATTTAGATGAAATTAAGCATGATACAAATATTATTGATTTTGTTAAGGAAAAGAATAACTATAAGAAGTTTAAGAAATGGTTAAAAAAGAATAAATTGAAATTAAAGAAAAGAGAAATAGTTTCTGATGATAATTATTTAAATTTAAATAAAAGTCATATTTTTGGTTCGGTTGGTGGAAATAACGATGAAGATGACGAAGCCAGAGATTTACATACAAGAAATGATTATAGAAGATTTGATATATTATTAGATTCTAATTTATTTGGATATTGTGATTATGACGAAACGGATAATGTTTTAGATGGGATTATAGAAATTGAGAAATCAAAAAGAAAAGAGGATAAAGGCAATCAATTAGTTGAAAAAGAACAGATTAAAAATACTCAATTAAAAGAAAAATTCCAGATAGATAATGTTTCTAAAATTAATAAGGATGTAGAAGGTGATGATGATGATGATGATGATGATGATGATGATGATGATGATGATGATGACGATGATGATGATGATGATGATGACGATGACGATGATGATGACGAGAAAGAAGAAATTGAAAAAGAAAAAAAATATGAGTTTGAAGAAAATAGAAAAAAATTGAGTGGTATTCTCTTAACGAATTATGGTAAAAATTCAAATAAACGAGAACAGAGTAAGAATATAATAGATAATTCATGTTTTAATAGAATGTTAAATATGTTATTAAAGGCTGGTGCTGAAATTGATGAAGATGAGGAAAAAATAATAAAGGAGGAAAGAAAAGAGGAACAGAATTTGGGAAGATTGAGAATGCCTAAAACACTTAATAAAACTGGCAATATTGAAAATAAAGAATATACAGAAAGTTTGGAAGAATATTATGAGAAGAAAAAAAAACTTAGAATAAATTTAAGAAGTAAAGTATTGAGGGAAAAAAAAAACGAAAGAGAATATTCATTAGAACTATTTTATAATAATCCAGTAATGTTGGAGTCCTTTATAAAAAAAATGGATAATCAAATTAGTGAGAGAAAAAAGAGTTATGAACATGAAAAGAGTGAAAAGTTTAATTTATCATATAAATTAAAGTTTATGATAGAAAGAAATGCTCAGTTAAATTATTCAATTGAGAAAGCAGAAAAAGAAATTAATTATTTAAATGACGAATATGCAGATAAAAATGCATATATACAAAATTATTTGAAGAAATTGGAGGAAGAATTGAGTGGTTTGGAGAAATTACAAAGTATTCTAATTAATTCTTTAGGTATGTTAAGCCATTGGTGTGTATGTGAGCCGGAATATTTGGATCCAAAATGTACTGAAAACTGGGAAAAATCAAGTATTGCTTTAGTACCCGGTGGAAGATCATCGCATGCTTTATTAATATGTAAAAGAATATGCAATTTTGATTCTAGACTTTCGAAGTTATACAATTCAATGTATATTCATAATTATAAGCTTGGATTGAAGATATTAAAAAGAAGAGCAGCATTACAAAATGCCAAACAGAAGAAAAAATTGGATGACAAAGAAAAAGAAAGAGAAGAAGGAGAAGAAGAAGAGGAAGAAGAAGAGGAAGAAGAAGAAGAAGAGGAAGAAGAAGAAAAAAAAAAAGAGGAAAAAGAAAAAGAGGAAAAAGAAAAAGAAAAAGAGGAAAAAGAAAAAGAAGAAGGGGAAAAAGAAAAAGAAGAAGAGGAAAAAGAAAAAGAAGAAGAAGAAGAAGAGGAAGAAGAACAAAAAGCTAAGAAAAATGATCAAAATCAAGATGATAATGGGGATTCTGGAAATAATCAAAATCGTATTAATAACAGTATGGATCAAAACGGTCATTTAGGTGAAGAAAAAACAAGTAGCAATCAGGAGGGAAGTTTTAAGAATCTAGGTAATAAAAGCAATAATTATGAAGAAAGTAGTGATATTAGCCGTGATAAAAATAATAATATGATTAAGGATGATACTCCAATTTATTAATCCAGTGATTGAATATGTATGGTGTACATAATAATATTTAAAACTATGGCAATGCTGTATTTACTTAAATAAAAGTCAATTTCAACTTTTACCACACCAAATTTACAATTTAAGTATAAATTATAAAGATGAAAAAGTAAATACAAAAAATGAAAAGTTGGAAAATTGGTATTGATTGGAAATAAAATTATTTTGAATTATATGTAAATAAATCATGCCTAAAAGAAGTTCTTCTGGAGGTAGAAAGACATCATTGAAGATATTTATATTGCAATTACTATGGATAGGATTCTTTATAATATTAATATTGGGTGGATTATCAGATTTAATATTATATTATGATATAAAAAGAATGGTGTTAAATGTATTTATACTATTAAGTGGAATAATAAGTTTATTAGCAGAAGCATATTGCTTTAAATTTTATTCATATATATTATTTATCTATACTCCAATAGGCCGTGGATTGTTTATGGTTGTATTATCATCTTTAAATTTGAATGACAATTTATATTCATTAATAATTAGTTCCATATTATTTTTTAATTCAATAATATATTTATTAATATCAGTAATATTTGGAGGAATTAATAAGCCATTATTTAATAATTCATTAAAACATGAGTTAAATTTGAATGCATTAGTATATTTTATTAATGATAATTCAAATATTACTACTTACTCTTCTGAAGCAACTAAAGGGCATAGTAATTCTAATAGAAGAAGGCATGTTCAGAATGACTCTATATTAAACAATAAATCCGAAATTATTCATCATAATCATCATAAGAATAATAATTATAATCACAATCATAGTCATAGTCATAGTCATAGTCATAGCCATAATCATGATCATAACCATCACCGTAGTCACCATCAACACCATAAATATTATGATGGTAATCAAGAAGAACATCATCATCAAAATTCTAAGCATAAACACAATAATCATAAAAGTCACATTAAACACGAATCTAGTAATAATCATCAAGAACAAAAAGAAATTATTAATTTGGAATAATTGGAATATTCAAGGTAAAATTATGTGGTACATGCAATATTATTTATTAATCATGATGATTGGCGCCAACATTAATTAATTAATAATAAAAATTATATTAATGATAATTTAGATTGAATAATGTATGAAAAATATATGAAGAGATTTTATAGAGTAAAAAATGCAGAATAATATGGTAACTTCAGCATGTTTGAATATACATTTTCAAAGGGATTATGAATATATACATGATATAGCATGTGACGAAAATGGTAAGTAATATAATATAATTCATATATTATTAAAATTAAAAAAAAAAAGAAAATAGTGGATATTAATCATGTATATATATGTGAATAAAAAAAACTAATTCGGTAATTTAGGTGAATACATATATGTTGTTTGTACAAATTCATTAAAAATTTATAAATGTGAAAGAGATAATGATTTGAGTTTACTGACAATAATAAAATCACCACATGAAAATGCAATCACAAAATGCATAATATGCCCAGTAATATCTGAAAAGGTAAATAAATATAACCAAATAACTTTATTAAATTAATAATTAATGTTTAGTATTCATTATTTGCAACAATAAGCGATGATAATACAATAGGAATATGGTTATTGAATAAAAGCAGAGATTTATTAAAATTATCGATGGAGAATACAAATTCATTTTCATTATTGAATATTGATACTGAAAATGTTGTTATAAATAATAATGCTGATAATAATAATAATAATAATAATAATAATAATACTGATAATAGTTTTAGTAATGACAATAATATGAATAAATTTGGTGGAGTATGTAATATGACAGCAAGATTAAGAGATTCAAGAAACAAAATAATAAATTCAAGTTTTATATTAAATTATGAAGATAATAATAAATTATCATTGAATATATCAACAAGAAATATATCATTGATAGTATTCTCAAAAGATGGCCATTTTAGAATATACTCATGTCAAGATTCTCCATTATTTCATAATTGGTCAATAGTAGAGCAATTTACATGTAATGTAGTCATAGATAGTTATAAAATGACATCATTTTCATTTATAAAAAATTTAAACATTATTGAGAACGAAATATATAATGTTAACATGATAGCAATAGGTTCTAATAATGGTATTATAAGTATATTTGTTAAATTGGATTCTATAATGGAGAATAAATTTAATAATAATGATATTAACAATAAAAATAATAATAATAATAATAATAATAATAATAATAATAATGTTTTAACTGGTAATATTGATAAAAAGAGTCATGAATTTGCTTCTTGGGATTGTTTATATGATACAAAGGATATTAATACAAAAAATAATAATAAAGATGAAGATGATGTATTAGCAGGATTGTTAAAAAATGATGTATTGGATGTTAAATGGTGTCCAAATTATTCTCGAAAATTTGAAATACTTGCTACAAGTCATGATTCTTATATTTATTTTAATAGTAATAGTAATAATAATAACAATAATTGTAATAATAATAATAATAATAATAACACTAATAATAATAATAATATCAATAATAATTACGATAATGATATTAATACAATTATTAATATTAATAATCATCATCATATTACCAAAATTAATGAAAATGAAGAAGATATTAATCAAGTATTTAATGAAATAAATGGAATACCATGGATAGGTATATGGAAATGGGAGCTATATGAGAAAAATAGGGGTAAATTGATATTAATTTATTCAATAATAAATCAAACAATTTACCCAACAAATTGTATATCTTGGGATATTAAGGGGACAGAATTTATAGCATGTACTGAATATAACATTACAAGGTTTATTCAAAGTAACAATATTAATACAAATGACCAAGAAGATGATGATTTAGATGATATAATATCTAATAATTCTCTTATTTTTCATGGAAAATATTTTATTGATGGTATCAAATTAAAAGAAAAATCTTCTATAATTAATCCTATTATTACTAACACTAATAATTATTATCATAATAATAGTCAAATAAAAGAGCAAGAAGATAAATATATTATGGATTTTCCTTTATTTGTTAAATTTATTAGGCCAATATGAAAATTTTTAATTTAAATAGTAATAATTGAATAATTGCAAATTAATTAAATATTTAATTTGTTTTCATATAAAAGTATGGATCTAATTTATATTTTTCATCAAATCTAGATATCCATCTATCAAGAATATATTGCGGAAGATTTAATGGGATTTGATTGGAGGGACTATTGGTATTATTACTATTATTATTATTATTATAACTTTCTATAAATCTGAATAAATTTAATGCAATCTTTCTTGCAATTTCTTTATTATAATCAATTGGTGGTTTAGTCTCTAATTTCTGTAATAATACATTTGCAGGTTCAATTACTACTATAATTTTAACACTTGGAATAGATGAAATACCTTCCATAAATGGCCATCCTATTATGTATTAATATTTTTAACTAATATATTATAAACTTAATTTAAATATAAAATTAACTTACCAGTAGTAAACATATCACTTCTTCTTAAATTAGTAAGTACACCAAGAAACTCCCAAGATTGATATGGAAAAAAACTGAAGTAAACTCCAGCTAATCAAATTTATATAATAATAATAATAATATATTGTATAAAACTTACCACCAGAATCTGCAGTAAATATTTCGCCATTAACAGCAACAACAACATTTGATGCAGTCTGTGGATTTTGAACAATTGTTGAAATTATTCCATTGCCTTCATTAACAACAATTTCAGGATTTCTTCCTGGAATAATAATTGAGATTGAATTTGAATTACAATTTTCTGTGCAAAAATTTGTATTCATTATAATTCATGTAAATAAATCTTTTTTCTGAATTTAACTTCTCAAAATTAATTAATTAAAAAAATAATAATAATCACACAGTTATTTCTTCTAAAAAAAAATATTATAATAATAATAATAATGCTAAAAACAATTCAATTGTACATAAAAATTTTATTCAAGTTTGCAAAAAAAATAAATTTTTATTATTTATAATAAATAAAAATTTGAGCGGGAAATTGGATCAGAAAAAATTATATTAGTAATTATTACGTGGTTTTATTGTATTTAATAAAAAAAATATAAAGGGGAGAAAGAAGAATAAATATTAAGAATTTTTTTTTTTTTTTAAGTTTGATTAATGCAGTGTAGTAAATTGAATAAGTTCTAGTTTGTTGATGAATAAAGTAATAAAGAAAGGTTTTGGAGTACAATACTTAAATTTACATCAATAGCTATTATTTTTAACTACAGTGTTATACAAACTTTATTATTGTAATTATTAATATTGTCATTTCAGTGATAATTTTTTGAAAAATTGAATGCAAAAAAAAATTCGTGTAAATTCAAAACTTTCATAGAAAGTGAAAAAAAAGACTAATTAAAAGATAATTGGAAATATTATTACTATAATAAATCTAATTTTTTTTTTTTTCGCTTTTAATACTAATACCTTCAATAATATTACAACTATTATTAAAACAGTAACTAATACAACTAAAGTCACTACTATTATTATTATTATTACTACTGCTGCTATTTCTACCACTATTATTAAGCTGAATTATTTTATGAATAATCATTATCATCAATAATACTGACAATATTTCTACCGTTTCCACTAATAATTATCCAGAATACAAACAAGAACTTTGACTTTTTTTTTACTTTTCTTTTTTTTTTTTTTAAGTATTAACCAAATATAAGTACACTAAAGAAGTTTTTTTTAAATAATTCAACTTGAAACAGAAATATATGAATTAGATAAAATTTAAAAGTGCTCAAAAATATTCAGAATTTATCAATATTTTTCAAAAATTGAGATAAGTAACATAATTAAATACTTAAGTTAGGAATTAATAGTAAAAAGTGAAGTTATGGCTGTAAATCCAGAACTTTTCAATCTAAGAGAAACAGGTAATTTGAATAAATGAATTAATTTTAAGAAATACTCATTTTAATTTAGGAGAATTAATACCATCACTATCAGGAGATGAGTATATGATAATGTCAAGAAAATCAGTGAAATTTGGATTAGATGATGCAAATGAAAAATTTAGAGGACATGGTGATGTTTTTGTTACTAATAAAAGAATTATATTAATAAAAAGCAAAGCTGCAACAGTTGGATTAAGTAATTTTGTATCTTTATGTATTCCACTTAAAAATATATATGATCTAGAATTTAAACAACCTGTATTATTAGCAAGTTATTTGGAAGGATTTGTTAAACCATGTAATAATTCAATATATCCTTTATCAAGTGACTCAAAATGGTGGATTTCATTTCACAAAGGAGGATGCGCAACTTTTGTGAGGTCATTTTATAAGATTTACTTAAGAGCTACAAAGGAAGCGATATATGAAGAAGATTCTGAAGGTAAGTGTTGTATTTAAAAATTTTAATTATATAAATAATATATTTGAAATATTTATTATTAAAAAATGATTCTGATATAGACAAACAAAATAAAAGTGATAGTAATATTGCTTACATTGATAAGACTGACCCTACTGTTATATATATTCAAGAATAATAATTGAAAGAATGAACTGATTTATTATTAAAACATTCTCTTTTTATTCTTCTTAAAAATAATATAATAAAAGTAATTCATAAAACATTAGTAATAATGGAATTCAACATTGTAGAATTAGTTGAACATGTTGAAAGACTTGGATTACAATCAAATTTTGAATCATGAGCTACAGAATGATTTTCATTATTTAAATTATAAGTAAAATCGGAATTGTTATTAATATTGTTACTATTTACATCATTATAATAATTATTATTATTATTAAAATCTTCAGTGTATTCAATTTCTCCAGTATTCATTAAATCACCTTGATAATAGTTTTTTGTATTATTTTCCTCCAATATATCATCGCCAAAACTCAAAATTGAGTGATTATTCATTTGTTCATTAACATAATCTTGATATTGGGTTGTTTGTTGTACCATTAATGCTCCTTTTGATGTATAATCCTGGTTTGAAAAAGGTATCTCAAAATCATCAATATCATACTCATCCAAAACATATGATTCTAACTCAATTCCGCACCTTTTGTGATATTCATTACCTGTCACATCTTCCAGTTGATTTAAAATACTCGATGAATATTCAGTATTAGCTGATACAAGTATCTGCTGGCTGACAAAATCCATATCTTCTTGACGATTTCCTTCAATTAACTGATTATTCAAAATACTGTCATTAAATGACGTGTAATTATCTTCCATATCAATATGGCATTTTTCTTCTTCAATACCGGTATTAGTTATTGCCGCCTGATTATTATCCACATGAATGCATGCAAGTTGATTATCATTATATTCTTCTTGAGGAAGAATGATAGTATTGTCAATATGAAATTGACTAATATTGTTTAGATATTTAGTGTTTGGAAGCGAAGGATTTGAGTAATTATTGGATAAATTTTGGTTTCTAGATAATCCAAGAAGACTTTCTAATGAAGAGTTTATTTTTTCTTTTTTAACTTTGAAGAAATGAGTAATTTCTGAAAAATAAGAAAATTTGGATTGTAAATATAAAGAGAGTTTGTTATTATTGGGATCAGGTTTTTGAGAAGTTTCAGTGAAGTCAAAAATATCATCTTCATTAAATGAATTAGCCGATTCATTTACATTATTTAATTCATTATTTTCATTTGTTACATTTCTATTTGCTCTGCTTATAATATAAATTCCCAATACAATAAGAAATTGTCCAAATAAAAAGTTGATTTGGAAAAAGAGTCCCAATATAGAATTTGATATATATTGTTTATCATAATAAAGCATTAAATTACAAAATCCACTAGATGCTATTAATACTGAATTAACTATTGGAACCACAAAAATAGCTTGAAATTTGGATAATGCAGTATTCCAAAATGCCCATTGTATTGATCCTGTAATAAATATTATAAATAAAAGTTGATAAGTTAATCTATGAAAAAGAACATATATTCCATCAATTAGTATAATTTGGATTAAATTCTGTACTAAAACGTTTGTATATCCTCCAACAAGTCCTGATACAGAACAAATACAAAATCTTTTTATTGCTGTAGAAATTTCAATTCTTGGAAATTTCTTTGTTAATTCAAAAAATATTGAATTAATTACTTCAAACCTTTTTTCTATTATATTTATATAATTAACCATTTTATTATATAACCCTTCCTTAAAATCTTCTGTAGTATTGTCTTCTCTCCCAAATCCATATTTAATGTTAGAATTACTATTCATACATGTTTCATTCACAATATGATTACTTGGAATATTCAATGTTTCAATTATGTTATTATCAGAATTATCCATATCTGGGATACTTTTATCATACTTAAAATATTTATTTTTAGTCAGATAATCCTTTATATTAGAAATTTTTAAATGCAAGGTATTTTTATTTAAAATAATAATATCTTGACTGGATTTTCTATTAACATTATTGCTATTATTATCTTTCTCAGTATTATTAAAAAAATTACGATTATCATTTTTAATATTACCACAATTATTAGTATTGCTTAAACCTAACTCATTTTTGTACTTAATTTCTTCATTCCCATCCAATCCAAAAAATGATAAATATGTACAAACTAAAATAAATGAAATGTTTGAAAGACAGTATAAAATAAACTTTGGTTTAGTATATAAAATACTGAGCTCTTCTACACTATAAACCGGTACATCTTTAATACCAAAAAGTATTATAATTAATAATCCAGCAATTACCAAACCAGTACCTTTATAATGTCTTGATTTAATTTCTTCATTTAACATATATTTACTAAATATAATACTCCAAAATATATGTAAACCAGAAAATGGAGTTACTATCATAGCAGATGCAAAATTCAGACTTATTATTATTAATATTGCATTCAATATACATGAAAAAAAAACTCCTAATAACCAAATTGGTCTTAAAACAATTGGTCTTTTTTTTTTAGGACATAACTCCTCTTCTAGAATGAAACTTAACCTTATCAAATTATCACCTAATCCACCTAATATTGATGATAATAAAGCTGTAAATATTCCAAAATACCACATTTTATTTATTTAACTCAAATTCAGTTAATTTAATTGATCTTTTTTACAAAAAAAAATTCGATTAATATATATTTGATATATTTCAATATGAATATTCCACAAATTCAATAAATTAGTTTTTTTTTTATTTGAATTAAGCCTCCCAATGATTTTCTTACTAATATGAATATATTTATAATAAAAATTAGAGACCACAAAGCCCAATCTCAATAAAATTAATTAGTCTCTATCTCACTTTTTCAAATTTAATTCATTGCCAAAGTAAGCAAATATGTAATTTAATTGTTAAATAACTATTTAAATAATTAAAAATACAAATATTGTTTTCAATACAACACGGTTCTAAACCTTTTCCAGTTCTCCTCCTCTCCTTCCTCTTTTCTGAATATATTCAGCAATACTTGTATTAATTAATAACATAAATAATACAATTAAGAATTTTTTTTCTGCTAAATTTTTATTTATTTAGTTTTATTTCTTTGAATTTTTCTTGACTTTAACAGTAATCAGCAAGTCTCCCGCATAAACCTTCTATTGAGTATTACATGGAAATACTTAATGTAGTTTACGCGCCACATTTAATTTAATTATATAAATGTGTTTACTAATTACCAGCATTTCACACAAATTTAATTAAAAAAACAAAATAGTAATTAGGCGCCGACATATGTACACATTATAATATAAGAATATTAAGAATAATAAAGTTGAATTGATGAGTTATTGGTTTTGCTATTTTCTTGGACTTAGGTTGATTTAATCTCTTACTTCCATTTATTAATCTAAATATAATTTGTTAAGAAGTTTTTTTTTTATACGGCAAATTTAAAGAATATAATTTTTAATGAATAATATTACTAGTAATACAAATTTATAATGTAAAAATGATGATAATCAAAAAAAAGAAATATGAAATATCTCCATTTTTATTCAAATTAATGATTCTTTAATACTGAAATTAATTAGTAATATTAAAGTGATTAATTGTAATTATGTATTTTTTGGAATAAGTTGATTGTTAACCCAAACATTTAAGGAATTAGAAAGTTCTTCTTTAAGAGCAGTAGCTTTTTGATCAAAGAATTCTGCCATTTTTGAACTATAAGCATATCTTTCTTGATCATCCATTTGATCAAGAATATCATTTTGGTTTGTAACATCTGGTGAGCTCTGTTGATATTTTGAGAAAAAAAAGATTAGAAGGTAATAGTTTATTATTTATTTAGATAATTATTAATTTTAAACTTACCAATAATTCAATTTCTTCATCAGCATCTTCTAAAACAGATGCTGCACAATCCGATAGCTCTGATCCTTCTGGTGGATATAACATTTCATCAGCTGATGTCTTTTGTACCAATACAATTGGTAAACCAGCCTTATCTATATATAAATACAAATATATATATCAAAATTAGTTAATTAGAATTTTATTGTTATTCATCTGTAGTTTTATTAATAACTTACCTGGATGAGCTTGGTCATAGGCTGCTCTAAGTAATTTTCCAACATACTCCAATCTGCTCATTAACTATTAATGATAAATAATAGTTAATTGTTTTAAATTTTTTATAATATAATTATTTTAAATTTGAATGATTATAACTTACTTGAGTCTTACTGGCTGTCTTAGTTTCTAATACCTCGTTAACAGGGCCCATTAACTCATCTCTAAACTTGGAAATTCTCCTTTTTGCTGATTCATATTCTAATTTAATATCAGTTGTTGCTGTATTTAAGTCTTCAGATAAATCATCATAAGGTCCTTGTAATCTATCTTTCTACAAATTTTTTAAAAATTTATTATTAAATATCAGCTTAACTTTTTTTTTTTTTTTTTTTACCTAACTTACAGGAATCATAAGTGCACCTCCAATTGGCCCATTTTTAATGGATTCAACAACTCCACTAAGTACTCCTTTTGCACTTTCAATGGGAGATTCAAATTTAGTACCTGAAGCTAATTGCACTTGATAAGAATTTCCAAATAAACTGGTTATTATTAAAATTCCACTTGAAATATATTTGAGCTTCATTTTCCTGGTCTACTTGAAATATCTTTAATAAAAAATTATCCAGTTCAATCTAAATTAAAATTTTATTATTTTCCTCTTTCAATATTAAGAAAAAAGAGTTTTGAGTTATTTTTTTTTTTATTTGATTTTTTTCCTTACATATCACTCATTTGCATTTTTGCATTTTATTTGCATGCACTGGTATAATGTAATTATTTGTCCACATGAATATATAAAAATGAGTAATTACATGCAAAAAACATTTGTTTTTTACATGTAAAATTAAATAGGGAAAATAATTAAAATTATGTTAAATTAGGGGATAATTGATTAAAAAGGATAGAATATGAGTTATTATTGTTTTATAGATATAATAAAAAAATAAGATTGATTATATTTTGAAGAGAATTAAAAATAACAGAAATTGAAATTAATTATGGGAATATAAATTTAAAATAATTTAATTTTTGGCATGTAACATGTAATTTGTCAAAGTTAACTATTACTGTTTGTTGGATATTCGCAAACCAATAAAGGTAGCTTTTTAATAGAATAATTAGATTTCGTAGAAAAATCATAAATGGTTATATTTGGGCATTTATAAATACCAGGATAACATATTTTAAGTGGATATAGTAAAATTGGATGCTCATAAATATTTGATGAATATGATGAAGAAGAAGATTCTGGAAAATAATTAATTGGCATTGAAACGTATAATGGAATAATTGGTGAAGCTTCATTATATTCCACAGTTACAAGTAAATTTAAAGATTTATCTTTTTCATTTGGAAATACTTCAATAAGTAAATAAACTGTTTCACCAGGATATTTTGAAATGCGATCAAAGGTACATGTTGCTTTAAAGTTAAAACTTGGTTCAATCTCTAAATCATTATCATTACTGGGAGTTGTATTAGTATTATTTTTTTCAACTTCAAAATTATTATTATAATTGCTCGAGTTTTCATCCAAATTCGATTTTGAAGAGAAAGAAATCTCTTGAGTAAACGGTGAACAAATTGATTGAGCAGAAGCTTGAGGAGAACTTGGACTAAATAAATATGAGGAAATTGCTGAAGAAGATGAAGATGATAACGAGATATTCATATTATTTTTTTCATTACTATTGTCATGTTTAATCATACCAATCATATTGGAATAGTTTTCTTCTTTTGAACGAATAATGTTAACTTTTTGATCATAATTGATTTGTAAAGCAAATTGGGTAAGAATTAATTTTGAATTAAATTTTGTGGATTTCCATTTAATAAAAATTGGGATAATTATGGGTATCAAAGAAACATCACCATTATTTTCGTCTATATTTTTATTGGATTTGTAAACCTTTTTGTCGTTTACTCTAATTAAAGAACATCCTAATGATTGATTATTACCTAAAGTAAAAGGAAGATTAAGTGGACTATTACCATTTAGCTTTAAATTATGACTGAAAATATCATGAATCATTATTGAATCAGATGATTCACCAATATTTAAAATCTCAATGAATAGAATTTGAGAACTTTCTTGAAGATAATAATTTGAAATTGTAAGTGGTAACTTAATAAATATTGGTTTAGAAAGTGAGTACGAAAATATCTTTGAATCTGAAATTTCATTAACTATTAGCAAATCACCAAGAGGACTACCATACTTAAAATTTTTGTCTGATTCACAGTTATCACTAATCTCATCATTTTCATCTTTTATTATTGAACAATCAAGAATGCTATTTTGATGGTATTTTATCAAAATGTCAAAGTTTAGTAAATCATTCCAATACTGTGGTTTAATAATAATGGAACATTGAAAAATATAAACTTTTGATTTTAAACTATTCAAATTATAAATCCCTATTAAATTAATATATGATCCATCATCTAAATTCATCAAACTATTTTGTTCTTTTCCCTCATTATAAATCTCCAGGTAATTATTTTCCTTGGTAACTAATACTTGGTATTGACCTTCCCATGTAAAATTGCTCAAAACTGACTGTTTTTCGGAGTTTGATAGGTCAAAAATTACATCACACAATTTAAATTCTTTCTTTAAAATAATGCCAACAAGTATTCGCCCACCTTGATATATATTCAACATCTTTTCATTAACAAATATATTTTTTTGATTATTTAAATACTCCTCCAATAATTTATCATCCTTACTTATTTTATCCAAACTATATTTTAAATTAATTTCATCGTTTTCTGTGAGAAAGATACATTCCATACCAAAAATATCTGAAGCTGACAATTCTGGAGAATTTTTAATATTTGAGTCAGCTATTTCTATCATTCTAGCTTTTTATTATTACTTTTTGGGTATTATTCCTATAATTTCTCTAATTCAATGGTCTTAATTACATTAAGAATTCATGGAAAAAAATATGAATGAATTATTTCTTAATTTTCATTATTTGAATATCTAAACCTAATTAATTTAAACACACAATTTATCTTCTCAGTGTGGATATCTTCTAATATTCAAAAAAAATGTCAATTTTACTGTATTTTTTTATCAACTTGAAATATTATATTACTTTCAAACATAATAATATTAATAGTCAGCCCGCCAAAATTTTGGTAAAATAATTATATATTAAATATATTTAGGAGTTATTTATGAGGGGGGAATTTATTTTAAAAAAATGCATTGCATGTTTAAGCTTGGAGTCCATTAAAAAATACATATATAATATGTAATATATATTATATATATTAAATATTATATATTAACAAATTATTAATTGATATAATCGGAAGAAAGAAAAGATCCTGATGAATTTTTTTTTTTTAGATTTATATAATGGAATAATTTAACATTGATTTCCAATAAATAAAAATTTTAATATAATAATAAAAATTCAACAATGAAATATCGTAAAATAGTAAAATGGTCAAATTTATATAATATATACTAAACTTTATGTAGAAAATAAATTTGGATGACTATAAAAAGTTCAATTTTACCAAAATTATATAATATGAAGAAATGTAAGATTGATTAATAAAAAAGAAAAAAATAGTTAAATAATAATAAAATAAAGAAAAAAAAATGAAGAGAATTCTTCAAATTAAAATATTTATTGCTTTTGAAAAAACCAGAAAAACATTTTGTATATTTATAATATTAATAAATTGGTTATTATTTGGAATAAATAAAGTAAATTCTCAGTATGTAACAGAAATATATCAAAGTAAGTTTAATAAAGCATTCAAATGATTATTATATTTAACTCTCAAACTAATTTTAGCATGTAGTGAACAGGAAGGCCAAAATGCAAAATGTGGTCCAGGAGCAAACTGTTTTATAATAGGAAAACAACCAACATGTCATTGTGCTGTTGATGTTGCAACTGGAATTTCATTATCAGGAAATCCATATAGAGGTTGTACATGGGATTTATCTGGAAACTGGCAGTTATATACTGGAGAAGAGTCATCAAGAGTACAACCAATACTAAGTCCACTAACAAATGAAGAATTTTTGTTTAGATTTGATAGAACAGATGCAGTACTAGCTACAAAATATATTACTGGTTCAATATTTACAGTTAATGGTGTTACTCAAGCTGCTAATGGGTTATTTTCAAGACTCTTTTTGGATGCAAATGATAATACTGCAGTTTTACTTGAAAATGCTGAAGGTTTTGTGGATCAACATGGTAGAACAATAACATTAAGAACAAGATGGGCAGATACAACTTTATCAAAAGCAAATCAATCATGTAAGTTTTAAATTCTTAATCAAATTATATTCAAAATCTATTTTAATTCTTAATTTTTTAGGGTTGTTTGATAAACATGATTTAAGTGGTGATTGGTTAAGACCTGATGGAGTTAAAGTACATATTATGTATATAACAAAACCAATCAATTGGCCAGTAAAATCAACTATATATAAATGGTTAAGAGCTTATTGGTTTGATGATGCATCATTAATATCTCCAATAAGATTATGTACAACATTATTTATGGATAAAACTTATAAAGATGAAAAAAACTCTATGTCAACATCAGCAAGATTTGTTCAACTTGGTTTCTTTGGTGCATTAAGATTTGGTTCTAATAGAATTGATATATATTCTCCTTCAAATGGATATCAAATATTATCATTAAGAAAAGTAGGTATCAATTTACCACCATATGTACCATTTAGTTTGGGATCTGTTATTATACCAGAAAGTGATTCATATAAAACTAATACAAATATAAAACACGCATATTATGGTCAAAATCAAGGTGGGTATTATGTTGATGATTATAATTATTATGGAAATCCTAATGATTATAATTATTATGATAATGAACAAGTTATATTCAATGGAATGGGTTTAGTTGAGAATATTACTACTAATCAAATGAATATTACAGGAACAAAATTTAATACGGATAGAATTAGTAATCATACTTCAAAAATTCTTAAAGAACCAAATAATTTTCAAAATTATCAAAATCAAAGTAATTATTTTAAATATGATTTTGAAAATATTGACGCGGAAAATAATTATATTAGAAGAAATTTATTATTTAATTAAAATATAAAAATAAAAATTTTTTTCAATAAAAGAAATGACGTGGAATTTTTATTATTGAAATCAAATTATTTAACTATATATATATATATATAATTTAAGCTATAAATACAAAAATATAAATAAACAATATTTTTAAAATTTTTATATTCATTACAAGTAAATATATATGGGAAATTCAAGTACATGTATTACTGATAAATATTTTTATTTTGGGTTTGTATAATTTAAATAAATATTATTTATATGAAAAAAAAAAATCATTTTCTCATATTTAATAATATTATTCAAATTAAACAAAATTTCAAAGTTTAAAAAATTACATTAATAAATTGAGAAAGGAAAAATAAAAATAAACAAGAAATAAAAAACAAAAACAAAAACAAAAGAAAGAGCAAAAGTTGTTTAGAGAACTAAAATTCAATGAATAAAGTAATAAAAGAAACATTCATATTCAAAATAATAAAAGAATAAATTATTAAGTAATTTATTTTAGTAAACAGAAAATGGAAAATAAATGTTATGAAAAAGATTTAATCAAGGAAATATTATTGGAGAATTTACCAATAAATGATAGAATTCAAATTAGAAATAAATTAAAATTAGAAGAATTTGATTTACTAAAGGATGAAATTTGGGAAAAAATCAAGAAAGATATAAAAGGTAATATTATAAGAACTAGTATTATTGGGTTATTTAATATAATACAAAATTTAAGATTGAATTATGATAAAAGTGACAAAGTTTCTCAATATTGTGATAATATACAAGAATTGGTAATATTAGATTCAAATGAAAATGAGGAATGGAATAAATTATTGGAATTATTATTTAAAGATAAAAATGAAAATATTGGAATAATTACATTTAAAAATATTAATAAAATAAAATTTATAAATAATAATATAATATTAAATAATTTTGAAATGAATTATTGGTTAGATTGGTTATTTGATAATATAACTTTAAAAGGAAATCCTGGAATAGAATTATATTTTAAAGATTGTAGATTTTATATTAAATCAAAATTTTCAAATTTAAAAATTGATAATAAGAGAAGAAGAATTTTAGATATAAATAATAATAATGATTTAAAAGAAACTATTAATATGAAAGAAAATGAATCATTTATGTATACATTATTAATAAAAATAAGAGATTATCAACAAAAAAGAGAAAAATCAGATAATAAAGAAGATCATAATTTTATAAATTTGAATAATTATCAATATAAAAATCATATAAAGGAGAAATTATTAAGTTTTAATTTGGTTAATATTGTAATTGATGAAGTTCAATTAAAAAATATATTAAATTTAATATTAAATGATATTAAACTTAATTTGTCAGAGTTAAACATAAGTCAATTATTAATATTTAAAACAAATCAATTAAATAAAAATCAAATATATTTAAGTAATATATTAAAATATATGAATTTTAATCAAATAAGTTCAAATTTAGTTAATTTAAGAATTTTATCATTTCATGGTAATCATTTAATTGATGAAGAAGCATTATTTATATTAAATTATTTTATTAAAATGATTTTATATAATAATCAAAATATTAATACAAATTTTACCAAGTATAAAATTTATTTTGATTTTTCTAATAATTTTATTCAAGATAATTTCTTAAATAATATTGAAAAATTGATTTTGGAATTAAGTAATAATAATAATAATAATAATAATATAATAGAACTGAAGATTAATTTAACAGGAAATCCAATCAATAAAGTTTTTATATTAAATAAATCATTTCCTGATAATATTCATATTGTTTTTGATTATTTGTTACCCTTAACATTTTCAAATGATTTACTAAATAATTTGAATAATAAAAAAAATTCAATTTCAATAGAATCATCTAGTCATGAAAAAAATCAAGTATTGAATTTAAATAATTCTCAATTACAAACATTATTACCACCAATAATATCATCGCAATCTATAAATAATGAAGAATATCAAGTAATAAATGATAATTCTCAAATTTCAAATGAATCTTTTTTTGACAAAAATATTTCTTTAAACAATATTGATCAATCTAATGACGATTCCTTGTATGACTCTGATGAAGATGAAGACTATGAGTCAGAATCTGAAGAGTCGGAATCGGAATCGGAATCGGAATCAGAATCAGAATCAGAATCAGAATCAAAATCAAAATCAGAATCAGAATCAAAATCAAAATCAAAATCAAAATTCGAATCAAAATCTGAATCCGAATCAAAATCTCAGTCAAGGTCAGATGATCATAATCAAATTATTGAAAAGAATGGAAAAGAAGAAATTGAAGAAAAAAAAACTAAAATTAAAAAAAAAGATAAGGTCTTAATTGTACAAGAAGAAAATGTTATCGAGTCATTAATATTTGAAACTAAATTAAATCACTTGAATTTTAAAAAAAACCAAGAAAAATGGAATTAATTGTTCCCCACAATCCCTTTCAGGCGCCACAAATTGCCCGCCTCATTTTAATCACTTATTTTATTATATGTATATTCATTATATGTTATTAATAAATAGTGATTAAAAAAGGAAAAGGTAAAAATTAGTAATCATAATATAAAGTTAACAAATATTAATCCAAGTTAAAATGCAAGAATAAGGTTATTAAAATAAACCGTATTTATTAAGAATAAAGAGGGGTGTGAAGCTTTTTTCTTTTTTTTTTTTTTTAATCATAATTATTAATTCAATTTAATTGAATTAAATTATTTCAAGAATTCATCTTTTTTAAATATATAAACGAAATAAAGAAGTTATAATATTCAGTGATTTAAAGTTAGCAAAAAAATTCATAAAGATAAATAGATATATAATATATATATATATATGTATATAATATATATATATGTATATATATATTTCAAAATATAAATAAGAAAATATTATTGGTTATTCCTAATTTCATAAGCTTTTGCCTAGTTCCAGTTATTTTTGAATAAAATTCTTGAATTTAAGTAAAGCTTAAAAGGAAGTAAGTGGAGTAATAATTTAGAAAAATATATATATATTGTAATAATGTTCGAGTATGAAAAAAATTGTACATTATTAGTCCCAGCAATTGTTGGTTCAAATGCACCAACCAGTTCAGAATTACAGAAAAGATTGGAAGATCCAAGTGATCATGAAAAGTGTAAAGCTTTAAGAGAATTAATAATATGGATGACTCATGGAGAGTCCTATAATAGATTGTTAATGACAGTTATAAGATATGTTGTACAAAGTACAAATCATAAGGTTAAAAAATATTTGCAACTTTATTGGGAAATTGTGGAAAAATGTAATAGTGATGGATCACTTAAAGAAGAGATGATACTTGTTTGTAATGCGTTAAGAAATGATCTACAACATCCAAATGAATACATTAGAGGGTCTACTTTACGTCTATTATGTAATTTAAGATTTATTAAATTAATTCAACCATTAATAGAATCAATATTGGAAAATTTACAACATAGACACTCTTATGTAAGGAGAAATGCTGTAATGTGTATATATTCTATTATTAAAACATTTGGAATTGATATTATTCCTAATGCTGCTGATGAAGTTGAGAAATTATTATTAATAGAAGGAGATATTTCAACAAAAAGAAATGCATTTCTTGTTTTAACATATTGTGATGTTGAAAGATCTTTAAGATATATTTTATCTATTCAAGAGAATGTAACATATATGGGAGATGTTATTCAAATGGTATTATTAGAATTATTAGGAAAAAATTATAAAGATCATCCAAATTATAGGAATAATCTTGTTCAAATTATTATTAATATTACTCAATCAGGATCTTCAGCAGTATCTTTTGAAGGAGCTAATACATTAATTAAAATTGGAAATTCTACACCAAATAGTACTATTAAGATTGCTTTACAAGCTTATATCAATTTATTATTAACTCATTCAGATAATAATGTTCGTTATATTGTATTAAATAAGATTTCTAAAATAACTTGTATTACTTCAGCTTTATATATTCTACAGAAATGTTTTGTTAAAGATATTTTAAGGGTATTATTATGTTCAAATTGTTATTCTTTACAAATTAAAGTGATTCAAATAATGTTAACATCATTATTGACTAAGAATAACTGTTTGGATATTTTTCAGTTTCTATTAAAACATTTACAGGATATTTCAATACAAAGTCATAATAAATTTAATAGTAATATTAATAATAAAAATAACAATAATAATAATATTAATAATAATAATAATAATGATAGCACTAATAGTATTAACAATGATAATAATAATATCAATAATAATATCATTCATCATCATATGGTTGGATTTAATGATAATGGATACGGTCATGATTTTAATCATACATATAATTTTACTTCAGATATTGATTTTAATTTTTATAATGATGTTAGTTTTAGTATTGGTGGAACTGGAGAAGTTTTTGGTGGATTAAGGAAAATGAATTATGGAGGAGGAAAAATATCAGATTTTCAACAATTTCAAAACTATCAGTTAATATTAATTAAAGCATTACATGAAATTACTAGAAAATATCATAAAATTACTCTTAAACCTATGATTAATGCAATGATGACATTTTTATCAAATTCAAATCCTATAATAGTAAATGAAATTACTCAATTTCTAAGAGAAATGGTTATTAATTATTCAGATTATCAAAATTTAATTGTTAGTAAATTAATATTACATTTACCTTTTATACAATTTAGTAAACCATTAAGAACATGTTTATGGATTTTAAGTGAATGTGAATATGAAAATGATCAGAAAAAGATTATTGAGATTATTAATGTTATTTATAATTCTTTAAAACCTTTACCTTTAAGTAAGAATAATCCTGGAAATACTAATAGAAGAAATATTCAAACTTTAATAGAAAATCCTAATAATGATGATATTGAATTTGATCATAATGATTTCTCTGATGGAAATTATAATAAAGTTATTGATGATGATGATAATAATAATAATAATAATAATAATAATAATAATAATAATTTAATAACAGGAGTAGGAAATACTACTTATTCTTCAAATGTTATAACAAAAACAGTAATATTAGAAGATGGAACATATGCAACACAAGATGTAGAATATAATACTAATGGATTTAGTCATGATCATTCTAATATAAACAATTTAATTTCTTCATCTTCTAATCATGAAATAACTAATAATTTAAGAAATATTATTATTAGAGATGAAGATTTACTTTTAATTGCAAGTATTGGTGTTTCTTTAGTGAAATTAATATGTTTTTCTTCTATAATTAAATCTAATAATGAAGAAAACAATATATTAAATTTGGGAATAACTGTTTATAATAAAGTATTTCATATAATTGTATGTTTTTTAAGATATTGTATAAATGATCAAAAAAGTGGAGGTATTCAAAATGATACAACTCATAGATTAAGTCATTGTTATCTTTTACTCAAATCAATATATGGTGATTTAGAACAATTAAAAAAAAATCAAGGAGAAATAGGGGAAGAAAGAGAAAATTTTAAATCTCAGAATTATATTAGATTAAGTGAAAATACATTACTATTAAGAAAAAAATTATTTCCAAAATTACAAAAAATTAAAAAAAATGAAGATGAATTTGTAAGAGAAATGAAATTAAGAGATTTTTGTATTGAAAATAGACATAATTCTAATAATAATATTTTCAAAAAATATCCCTATAATTTGGTTAATTTTAGACAACTTAGAGAAAAAGTATTTTCAAATAATATGGATATAACACAAATAAATGATGATGATGATGAATTTGAATGTCTTGATAGTAATATGGATAACTTGAAAATTAGAAATGGAAAATTAAAAGTAGAAAAATCAACAAAAATGGATCAATCAGCATCAAAAAGAATATATCCAATAACAGGTTTAAGTGATCCAATATATATAGAAGCAATACTTCAAGTACAACATCAAGATGTTTTATTAGAACTTATAGTAACAAATCAAAGTTATAAAGCAGTTCAGAATGTACAAATAGAATTATATCCTTATGGAAATTTAAGAGTAATAGAGAAACCTCAAAATATTAATCATTTAGATCCTGGTAATACTATACATGTTTATTCTATTGCACAAGTAAAATCTATTGAAACAGGAATATTGTTTGGTTTTGTTACATTTCAAACAAAAAATTCACAAAATGATGGAGGAATTACAACAGGAATGTCAGGAGGAGGAGGATCATCTTTTTCTTCTTCTTCTTCTTTATCTATTTCTTCCTCACAATTATTAGGTTTGAATGATATTGTGGTATTAAATGAGATAAATATAGAATTGATTGATTTTATAACTAATTCAAATATTCCTCCTCCTTTATTCAGACAATTATGGTCAGAATTTGAATGGGAGAATAAGATTCCAATACATACAAGTTGTGATTCTTTTATACAATTTTTGAAATATTTGATTAAAGAAACAAAATTGTCATTAGTAGGATGTAATAATATTGAAAATATTAATGGAGAAAAAATTATTACTAATAGTAGTAATAATAAGAATAAAATGAATAATAATAATAATAATGATAATGATAATATTAATAATAATAATGAAAGTACAAATAATCTAACAATGATGAATGAAAAATCGAGCTTCTTTGCTGCAAATTTATATGCAAGAAGTATTTTTGGAGAGGATGCTCTTGTTAATATAAGTTTAGAAAAGCAATTATCATCTAATAATCAAAAACATGGTAGAGAAAAGGAAGCAAAAATGATGATATCTGGAACAGTTCGTATAAGAAGTAGAACACAAGGTATTGCTTTATCTTTGGGTGATCACATAGTTTCTCTTCAAAGAAAAATACCAAACGATGAAGATATAAAAAATTTCAATAACACTAATAATAATGATAATGATAATTACAATGATGATGAGAACAGAAAAATTTATGTGGCAAAGAAGGCGGGAAAAATGGGAGGAAAAGAAAAGTTCGTAATTGAAAATGAAAACAGTTATGGTAGGCATTCTCGTTTGTTGAATATAGATTTTGGTGAGATTTATTAAAACTCTTAGATAAAATAATATTATTTTTATAATCAATTTTTATTACTTTTTTTGTTTTTTTTTACTATTTGTTGATTTTGAGAATAAATAAAAAGAGATAGATGAAAAAAAAAAATTAAATCATTCAATATTAAGTTCTTTTGATTTAACTTTTATGTACCTTTCAAGTAAAGGATTATCTTTAAAAAATGACTGATAAAAAGGAGAATAATGATTGTAAATCCTTTTGAGATTTTGAACATAAATAGAGTGATACTTTTTAACAATCTCTCTGGATGGATTATTATTGTTTGTTGTGAAATTTGAAGAATTATTAATAATATCACTATTAATAGGTTTTCCAATAACTATCAAGTAAGGTACACCTCTAACTGGTAATAAAGGATTCCACCAAGTTTCCCCACAAAAAATGACACTTGGTAAACTAAAATCATTAAGTAACCATCTAATTTTTTTAAAATATTGAAATTGATGAAAAGATAAACATTCACCAAAAACATATACTGGACGTATTGAATAATTATATTTTAAGCAATATTTTATAAATCCAAATCTTTTTTCAATAAATATACTATCTTTACCCCAATTTAAAAGTATAGTTTCATGAAATCCTCCAGGAAACATGATTAATGGTCCTTCTTGCCTTTTCATTGTTTGTTTAAAAGAAATATGTGAAGCTCCTCTTAATTTGACTGTTGAATTTAATATTACACTAATTATTGGTTGTAACCATACTAGTGATTCTGTGACTATTAAATGTAGATTTGAAAAAATTCCACTGATTATTATATACATAGATCCTATTCCTAATATACCATGCGGATGTAAACATAATAACTGTTTTGAATTAATTTCAAAATCTGGGTCCTCAATAATAATTTTTCCAGGGCCTAAAATAGATTATTATTTTAATTTTGTTTTTTATTAGAAGATTATTTTTATTAACTTACCAGTCCAATGATGAACATCTCTTGTTAGTAAATTACTTAAATATTTAATTACATCAGGCACATTATCGTGCCAATTAAATGTTATTGGAATAAAAATAATGGTTAAAAGAAACAATACCATGTTCCAATTTCCAATAAATAACCAATAAACTAATCCAACTGGTATAAATATTGAAAACCCCCAAGTTAGAATTAATATTGTATATGAAATACAACCTAAAATTGGTCTAATTCCTCCCTCATTATAATTAACTGGAATATCCACAATTCTTATCTTAGATTCAGATTCATTAATTAAAGCTTTATTTTTTGCATTTTCCATATTAACTATTATCACAATTAATACGTTTCTTTTAATCTATACTATACAAAAATACTTTTGATAGCATACAAATTTACTTTCACACATAAATATTTACCAAAAAAATAAACCAATTTATTAAGTTTTTAAACTTTTATACTTATAATTAATTTTAAATATTATATAATTATAAATATATTTTACGTAATTTGTTTTTTTTTATACAAATTTAACTCATATTACGAATTGCCGGTATAGAAATTTCATAAAACAAATTATATTACGTGTAAATTTTTGACCGGTATATATATATTATTTCATGTGGATAACAATTATTTTACATGAATACATTTAATTAATAATAAGTTATTAACTAGAGAAATGCATAATAATAATAATAATAATAATATCAGTAATAAATTATTTTGAATTTAGTATAAAAAAGAGCATAAAATTGAATATTTGGTAAATTAAGGATGCAATTATAAAGGTTTTATTAGTTTTTTATTAATCAAATAAAGTTTGAATAATTATATGATTAGAATATTTAGAAGAAAATAAAAGATATAGACAGAAAAAGATGAATATCGGAATATAAAATTAAATCTTTATAGCACTTTAAAGTACATATTATGAGTGTTATTATATATTTGATTAATAAATTGAGTAAATGATATTTTCGAATTTTTGGAATAAATCTTAAATAAAATTTCACAAACTTGAATAATTTTTACAGGTTCATTTCTTCCCTTTACAAGTTTGTCTTTTTCCCATTTTGAAGGTCTATTTACTTGAGGAAAGTTTGTTTCAATCAATTTGTAACTGGAATGTGTTGGCTTTATATCACACCAAGGAGAGTCTGTTAATTAAATTAATTAATTGAAACAAAAGAAAAATAAATTATTTTTGTTCATATTATTGGTAATATGTAACAATTATCAAAATTTAAAACATTACCTGTTTCAATGTGTAATTTATTTATAGGAATATATTTTACCACATTTAAATTATCTTCAGTTTTTAAAGAACATCCATTTACTCCAATTTCAAGATTTGTATCTAAAATCATCTTAAGTTGGTCTAAATTACCAGTAAATGAATGTGCTACTCCACCTCTTTTAATCCAAAGATTCTTTTTCTTATTAATTATTCTAACAAATTTTGAATAACAATCTTGGTCACCTCTAATATGAACAAACATTGGCAAATTGAATTCTTCAAGCAATTCAAATTGTTTTTCAAAGTATTTTTCTTGAATTTTCATACTTGAAAAATGTAATCTATCAGAATCTAACCCAAATTCTCCTATTGCCTTAATTCTACAAAGATTCATTTTCACTAAATCTTTCATTTTTTTTAAATAATTATCAGAATATATTAAACAATCTTTACAATCCATTTCTAATTCTTCATCTTTCTTTTTCTTACATTCTCTACATAAAAATTCCTTTCAAATTTAAATAATTGTTAGAAATCATTCCAATTTATTAAAATATATATATATTTTAGACAATTTAACTTACTTTTGTTCTCGTTGGATGTACTCCAATTGTTGTGAATAATAACTCACATTTAGGATCCAGTCTCTCACAGATCTCTAATGCATCTACAGTTTCTTGGTAACTCCCTGCAGTTATTAAAATTTTATCCAACCCTCCTTTAATTGCTCTATTAATAACACTATGAAAGTATACATAGTAATTTATTTAATATCAAGAATTATTAAGTTAGATATTTTTTAAAATAATAAAAAGCAAAAATCTATTATACTTACATTTCTAAATCAGATTCATGTTGTTTCTTGCCATTATAAATACCTTGAAACATCAAGTCAGTTAAATTTGACCCAATATCTATAAATTTTAACTTCTCCATTAATTTAATACTCAGAAAAATGCTACTTATTCATTCAAATATATTTATAATAATAATTTTTTATTTAAATTACAATTAAAAAAATTAATATTATAATTACCTTTTATTTATATCCCGGTTAAATACTAAACTAGAAATTTTTAAAAATCAAGAATAAATCATTCAATATAAATACAATGAACCAAAAAACACAATAAAAACTTTTGAAAACTCAAAATAATATAAAAATAATTCAAAAATTCAAATAAAATCACACAATTTATTTCTAGTTTTAATTTAAACAAAAAAAAATATATATATATATATATATTATAATATTTATACTTAATCTTTATACAACATAATAAATAGAATCTTTAATTACTTGTTTGGCGCCAAAATGTGGGGAAAGGTATCGGTAAAATAAGATAAATTTAAATTAATGCTGAAATAAATATTTGCAAAAGCAAGTATTAGTGCATATAGGTATAATATTAAGGATAGTGTGAGAAATCAATTGGAAATAAATTCAGTGATAGAAACTCATATTTAAAGAACAGAGAAATATAAGGGTCCGAATTAAAACTAATAGAAGCGTGGAATCTAATCTTGCTAAGAAAAGATTTATAATTATATAATTCTTGTTTTTTTTGTTTCTTTTCAACTAAAAATAAATAGAGAAAATGTCTAATAATGTAACCTTTAATTCGTTTCCTCCTGCTTTAGAACGGACATTTCTACATTTTTTAAGAACATTTAAAACTGAAGAAGGTGTGCCTAAATATGTGAGACAAGTTGAACAATTATTATCATCCAGATTAACAAAAACTGTTTACATTGATGTAAATGATATTTTAAATTTTTCTATTGAAGGTGACAAATCAAGAAATGATTCTAATCTAGAAGAAAGAAATAATAATGGATTCATTAGTGGGCCAACTATGTTACTTGCATTAACTGAACAATATGGCGAATATAAACAATCAATAGATAACTTAGTAACTAGCTTTTGTAAAAGTTTTACTATAGGAGATGAAAGAGGAGGTGGGAGATTAGATCCAGGTGTTGGAGGTTATACTGCTTCTTTTTATGGTTTAAGATGGATAGAAAGTTTAAGAACATTAAGATGTGAGAAGCTTGGAAAGCTTTCTAGCTTAAGAGGAACTATAACAAGAACATCTGATGTGCGTCCTGAGTTACTTAAAGCTTGTTTTGAATGTGAAATATGTGGATGTATTGTAGATAATGTGGTACAACAATTTGTTTATTCTTTACCTTCAATTTGTCCTACTAAAGGATGCGGAAATAGAACTGCTTGGCAGCTTAGATTGGAGAATTCTGATTTTGGTGACTGGCAAAAGCTTAGAATTCAGGAACATGCAACTGAAATTCCTCCAGGGTCAATGCCAAGGTCTATGAATGTAATTTTAAGAGGAGATTTTGTTGATAAGTGTAAACCAGGAGATAAAGTTATCTTGACTGGAATGTTAATTGTTGCTCCTGATGTACCTTCTCTAATGAAACCTGGAGAAATACCTTCAAGTGTATATAAGGACAAAAGCAGAGGTCAAAACGAATCTTATAACTCAGGGGTTAGTGGACTTAAGTCTTTGGGAGTAAGGGACTTAGCCTACCGTCTCTGTTTCCTAGCTTGTCACATTGAAGTTGTTAATGCTATTGCTTCTAGCGATGATGGACGTATTATTGAACAAATTAATCACCAGCATCAAAATCAAAGTATAGAAAATAATAATGAATTGAATGATGGTGAAATGAGATTGAATGAAGATTTGGAAACAAATACAAACGAGATTATTGATCATTTAAAGGTTTTGAATGTTCAGGAAACTTCACTAAGAAAGTTTCTCGAAATTTCTCAACATCCTAATGGTATTAATATGCTTGCCACATATGTTGCACCACATGTATATGGTTATTCTCAATTAAAGAAAGGAATCTTACTTTTATTGGTTGGTGGAGTAGAGAAAAGAACTAAAGATAATATTAAGTTAAGAGGAGACATCAATGTTTGTATTGTAGGAGATCCATCAACTGCAAAAAGTCAGATTTTAAGATTTGTTAATGAATTCTCAACAAGAACTGTTTATACATCTGGTAAAAGCTCAACAGCTGCAGGTTTGACTGCATCTATTCATAGAGATCCTGATCAAGGTGACTTTGTTATTGAAGCTGGAGCTTTAATGCTTGCTGATAAAGGTATTTGTTGTATTGATGAATTTGATAAAATGGATGAAAAAGATGTTGTAGCTATTCATGAAGCTATGGAACAGCAAACTATATCAATTACTAAAGCAGGAGTTTTAGCAACACTAAATGCAAGAGCTTCAGTTCTGGCAGCTTGTAGTCCAGTAGGAGGTAGATATAATCCTTCTAAGACTCTTTCTCAGAATGTTAAGATCTCTGCTCCTATTTTGTCCAGATTTGATCTCTTCTTTGTAATGATTGATGATCCAGAAGACGTTTATGACGAGGTATTAGCATCATTTATTGTTGGATTACATTCCAAAGCAACAGAAAAAACAGGAAAAGAAACTATTCATGATAATCAATCTGATTATAATAGTGAGAATACATTTAATCAAAAACAGTTTGCTGATCATCTCAATTTCTCGGATTCAAATAACCTTCAACTTACCAAGAGCGAGCTTAACCAGTACATAGCTTATGCAAAAACCTTTAAGCCTTGCATAACTCCAGCTGCAAAGACCATCCTTGTGAGAACTTACAAAGCTCTCAGAATGGGTGATGCTACTTCTGGAGCTAAAGCAATGAGAATTACTGTTAGACAACTTGAGAGTCTGATTCGACTTTCTGAAGCTGTTGCAAAACTTAGATTTTCTTACTTAGTTACTCCAGAGCATGTAGAAGAAGCTTGTCAAATTTTTAAGAGTTCATTAAGCAAGATCAGATACAATGATATAGATTTAGGTGAGATGGATGATTATGATGAAGAAGAAGAAAATGATTTGGAAGATATAAAACAAACAGAAAAGGATGGAAAGATTCGCAAAACCAAGATAGGAAAAAATGAACATGACGAAAACTCTGAGACAGAAGATATTGAAATGATACAAGAATCAAAGAATGAAAAGTCTTCATCTAAGAATAAAAAGAAGGCAAATGTAACAATAGGATATAATGAATACTTCCAAATAGCTAGGAGATTTGTGGACAAGCTTCAGAACTGTGAGAATTCCGAAATCTCAATAACAGATTTAATAGCATGGCATATTTCAGAGTATGACCATCCAGAGAGCGAGGAGGAACTTGGTGAATTAGAAGAAAAGTACCATAGAGCAATCCAAAGAATGATTCACAGGGATATGATTTTGTATATATCTTTCCAAGAGGAGATATCTAGTCAGAGGAATGACCAAGATAATACTCAGGAAGAAGAAAACGAGGCTATCTTAATGGCCTATGTTAAGGTACACCCTAACTACAATGTAAATGATACCATTACATTACCTCAGCCATCGTCAGGAAATAAACCTCTTACGAGACATGCAGACTTTGGGTACCGTACATTCCAAAATACGGAAGAGGCTAATGAATTATCTAGAGATTCACAAAAAGTTGAGGATGATATTTTGAACTTGGATGGGAATTTGGAGCCTGAAGACTTTTTACCAGAAATAAAAGATTCCCAGCTCAAAGAGTATCAAATTGATAGAAGACTAGAAGAGAACGATGATGATGATGATGATGACGATGATGAAGAAGACGAGGAAGTAGATGACGGAGCATCGAATAGAATCTAAGCTTAGACTGAATTAATTAGATTTCAAACTTTCAGGCGATTACTTTTCTATTTGAAGATTTATTAGGATTAATATTATTAATTGTATTATGTACTTAAGGGAAAATGGAAAAAAAAGAAAAATTTAATAAAAACTTGTCTACTATTTCTTATTGTATTATTTAATATAGTAGTAAGTTAGGAGGGACTATTTAATTTTTTTTGAATGCTTTCACAAGATTTAACTAATAGCCATTTTAGGTTGATTAGATTCATGCTCATAGCTCTATTCCAGGATTCTCTTTCGTTGAAGAGCAAATTAGGGCGGATACCTCCTATAGTGCCGTTTATTTGGTCAACAGGATAAGGTAGACTTTCTTCTGTTCCAGGAATTGCATTATAAACAGAATCTATAAGAAAAACAAATAAAGATATTCCCTTATCAAAGTTAGTACATTCGTTATAATCTGAATTACAAAGAGTGTTGCCATGAAGAGGCCAAATTGAACAAGTTGAATCTTTGATAGTAGAATAACTTCCACTCGGATTAATACTCAAAGGAAGTTTGTGACGTTCCAAAATAGTATGTAAAAGCAGAGCTGAAGCACCGAGAGCTGCATTTAGCTCATTCCAATTCTCAAAATCTGCCTCAAATAATGCAGGACGAAGTCCATTTATACTTGAAATGCCATCTTTAACTTGAATATAAAAAGATAAGTTCAGGAAATCTGTTCTTTTTAGCCTTTCCAGGTACCCTCTCAAAAAAGCAAGATGGTTTTCCATTCCTTCTTTTTTTGTTTCATACTGATTTAATTCTTGCTTTAAATTTAGTTCCAGGTTTTGGTTTTCTTTAAGCTCTACAATATCTTCCATTTCTATGGTATTAAATACTTGAAATTTGCATTCACCATTTCCTTCTTTTCCCTCTTTTTTTATCTCTTTATTATCATTATCATTATTCTCAATACTCTTATATTGAAAATATCGTTGCATCTTTAAGAATTCATTATAAATGTCCAAAATATCAGAATGTTCTTTGCTAGACATGTCAAAGCTCTCAGAAAAATTTGTGACTTCTTGTTCGGATCCTTTATTTCTAAAATCTATATTATCATCATAATTTTCAGAAGAAAGTATTATGTTTGAAATGTCTCTGTATTTGTCCATAATATTTATCTCCTTGTTCAAGGCCATTGAAAATTGGGATATTAAGTAATTCATACAATCAATACAAAGTGATTCCTCCACATTTGTTTTGTTACTCAGAGTTCTATTATCCTTTTCTATAGAAACTTCCATAAATTGTAAAATAAAGTCTTCAAAATTATCCGGATTTCTTTCTTCTAAACTTAAGTAGTCTAAAAACATATCGTGCACTGATTCAGTTGACTCAACAGTGGTCACAATTTCGGAAGGTTCTAAATGATTCTCAGAATCATAAACCACCTCGAAAAAATTCCCACACTTGGAGCAAGATCTAATTACATTTTCTTTCAGTTTCTGGCCCTCTTCCAGCTTGTCCTGAATCTTCTTGCTTCCCAATCCTAACAAAAACATTTCAAATTACAGTAAAATCAAACTTTCTAATTAAGGCCTTCCTTTCCCCATAATATTAGTCAAAACTTTTGTTCAAATCCATGTATGTCTGTTTTTTTTATTTAATAATAGTACTCACATCTGCACCACTACCTTTAAAATAAATACGTGTTTTGGCGCCATCTCAAATTTATTTCATGAATTCAAAATTAATAGGGAAAATTTTGTGATTTAATTAATGTACAAAAAAATGTGCATATAATTAAATTTGTGGAGTTTAATGTGAAAAAAGGTAGATAAAACTATATTTAACAAAAATCTATCATTTTGAATTCTATCTGATTTTTTTATGTTACAGAAAAACCAAAGGGTTTTATAATAATTATTAGTTCTTGAAACTGTTTAAAATATATATTAGAAATAGATAAAAGAAGATATAAACAGAAAAGCAGGAAATTTCTTAAAATAAAATGCAATATGGAAAGTTCAAAGTTTAGTTTTTCGATAAAAAAATCATCTGGAAAAAATGTCTCAATGGCAAAAAGTAATTCCTTATTTATGGGTTATGAAGAAAATGATCGTAATTTTGGAATAAAAACTGAAAGTAATAATAAAGGTGTTTATGGGAAAAACTCAATTCCAGGAAAAAGAACTCAAATTACTTCTTTCTCAAATGCTAAATCAGGTATTGAGCAACAAAATGGTGATGAGGATGAAGAACTTATTATAGAATGCAAAAACTCACTAAAATCGTCAAAACCTATTAACAATATCGAAATACTTTTAAATAAGAAAAAATCTTTAAAAAATAGAAATGAAGATAATTTAGATTCCTCAATTAATAAAGATAGTTTCCGTATTCCTGTAGATAAGTTTGGTATTGCTATGCTAAGAGGTATGGGATATAACCCAGAAATACACACTACAAAACCAAAAATATTTAAAAAAAGGAGCTATAATCAATCAGGACTTGGAGCTGATAAAGAAATTGAAAGTATTTCCAAAAAATAAACTTTCAGTTAATTCGACTATAATCCGAGCACAAATAGTATTCCTGACTATATATGTAATTAGAATAATCGAAATAATTCAATTTAGAATTGGAATATAAAAAAGCTTTAATGAAAATATTTAATCATAATGTAATTCTATGTTATCTTTAATGTGAAATAAGGGTAAATATTTAATTAAAAAAAAAAATGTAATTGTTAAAAAATAATTACTATATTATAAATATATGCAAAAAAAACTATGGAAATCAATTTATTTAAAAAATCAATATAATAATTTCCAAATATTTGAGAATCAAAAGATTTATTTATTTAATTTATTATGTTTAGGGTTTTAGGTTCTTATCGGAATTATTTCAAGAATTAGATAAATTTTTATGTTTCAATTTGAACTTATTATTGTATTATTAATAGCCTTAAATTCCATAAATACTTCCCAATGTAACTCAAGTAGTCATTTACGCAAACTTTCAATTCAAGTTGGGGGTACATCATATACAGATGGAGGATCAATACCTTCCTTTAGACCAATTTCCAATTCAAACATATATTCAGCACAAAAGCTTCCATCATCTTTTGGTAAATCAAAGAAAAACCAACAAAGCACTGATAATCTTTCAAATTTAATTGAAAACAATGGAAATATTATTCAGAAATCAAAAGATTCATTTCAAGACGTTCCATTTTCAATTACCCATACTCTAAAGTTAATTCTAGCAAATAAAATAATTCAAAGTAACCCAATTTTATATCCTTTTGAAATTGAATACAGTGATATAAGTTCTTGCCAATGCAGAATTGATTTTGAAAAAATTAAAAAAAAATATATGGAAAAAAACAATTCAAAGGATTCAACTAATAAAGATGACTTATACGAATTTATTTATTATTCAGATTTCAACGTCCCTGATTTACCACCAAACTGTTCATGGTCAGATTCTACCAGAGAAATACTTGACAAATTGTTTGGTAATAATCTTGTAAATGAAACCAATAATAATATTAATATTAATAACACAGAAAACTATGCATTCAATAATAATTCAATTTTTTCAAATGATTCAAATTCTAATAATAACCTGGAAAATTTGAATCTTAACCCCCAACTCAATATGCATGCATTAAAAGAATTTCATGTGGACAATTATAATGAATCAGAAAATAAAAAAAATGAGTATGAAGAAAGTATAAGAAATGATGATAAGAGTGAGAGTGAGAATTTGATTAATATAACTAACAGTTTAAATGAAACACAATTATCAAATTACACTAAAGAAATTGTGGATGATGGTGTATTGTTGGAAAATGCACCTCCCACATTAAGCAGTGTGGTGATAACATCTTTAAATGGTTTATTGCAATGTATTTATAGAATTCCAGTGGATTTTACTCCTTGGAGGAAGTCAAATCCAAAATATGATCTTGAGAAATTATCAAATAATAGTGATTATTGGTTTAATTATACTGCATTAAATTCAGATATATGGAAAGAAGTAGATTTTAGTGGAAACCATAGCAGAATCAGGGATGATGAGAATATTAATTTAAAAAACAAAACAAAATTTTCAATTGAAGGATTTTGGGACTTGATTAGTTTAATACCTAAAAAGGTATTATCTAATTTAAATATTAAGGATGAGAATACATATAATCTCTGTAAAAATGAAAGAGATGATCTAGAGTTGATGCTAATAGATGAATTAATTAAGAACTTAAATATTTCAAGAGAAGAGTATATGTTACCTACATTTTCATTATTAAATATTCAGCCATACAATTTAACATATTGTAGTAGACCAACAGGAGCAGAACTTGATATAATTGGAATTTGTCCATCAAATGGTTTGAATTCAGTATATGATTATGAAACAAAAAGTTGTATTTCAATTACATATACAGATTCTGTTGCATTTTGTCCATTAAATTATGTTCATTCAAAGCTATGGGGCTCACATAGAGGTGGAGGCGGATGCCATGTTAAACAAAGAAAATATTTACCATCAATACCAAAATGTGACCCTCCATTTGTATATAATAAACCAAGAGAAACCTGTGTAATTGAAACTTTTGCACCTGGATTTCCAGGATGTGTTGAGGGAAGTGTATACTATGACTTACAAACATGTATTATGGCTTATCAAGTAATGAAAGAATATGAATGTCCAGAAGGATACACAGCTGATTTAGAGGTAGACTTTTTTAAAAAAGATATTTCTGATGTTGATTATAGAAAGGAAATATTAAATGAAGCAAGTGAAAACTTCAAAAAGTATTATCATCCAAATATCCAAGAAGATCCAATATTGACAAGGAAGGTGAACGATTCAGAATCAGGAATACAAAGCAAATCCATCACAAGAAAATTTCAAAACTTTAAAAAAAAAGTGAAATGCTTTAAAAAAGAAATAGATGAAGTTAAGTATAATGGTATTGGTGCTCCATATTGCCAAAATAGTACATTTAGTCTTAGATATGATTATAATAACTCATGGATGTTTGAAAAAGGCCCAAGACCTTATTGTAAATATCAGGATATTATAATGGTAGATTACAAATGCCCAAAAGGTACAATTTCTTATGATTCTTATATTTCAAATGGTAATGATCCTCCAATAGTATATAGGCAGGAATTTGTTAATCCTTTTGATACTTGTATACAAATAATGAAAGTTCCAATACAACCAAAATGTACAACAAAAGAAGAAATTCCGTTTATATCATTAAGAGAACCATTAAATTATTTTGAAAAAACTGGAATTCATATTGTTACAAAGGAAGACATAGAAAATATTGATAAAGAATCTTTGTATAATCCAAGTGAGGTAATTGATAATTCACTACCCAACCCAGATAGATTGTTTCCCGATTCTGTTGAGGAAATGGAATTGGAAAATATTGACAGTGACATTTTAAATGAAACAGAACTTAATATAGAGAAGAATGAAACAATTACTCCTTCGTTTGGAAATACAAAAAAGGATTTAATAACAGAATTTATTGCTCTAAATCAATTTTCAAAAATAGAACCTTCAATTACGAGTAATGATTCAAAGAGTGAAAATGGTGAAAATGTCATAGGGCGTAAACTAATCGAGGATTTTGAAAAAATTAATTTTATTGATGAAAATCATCATAAAAATAAGAAATTACAAATAGAACCAATAAGTTTATATAATGCAATAATTGGAAAAACTGATTATGTAATTAAGATTATTTGTTTGAAGGTTGTTACTGCAAAACCGTATTTATCTTGTCCTGAAAATACAGTTTTGGTACCAACAAACATGTGTAAAATGAAGGGTTATACAGATTTTACCATTGAATGTCCGAAAGGTTATAAGTTGGATGAAGAGGCTTTGTTACTTTTACCTCCCGAACATTTTAAAAAAGCTCCTCCACGTTGTGTTTCAAAGCAGTCAGTTTTCACTCATTACTATTGCCCTCCAAAATTCCCAGAAAATGTATTCAGACCTTTTGAGTATAATATAACCAAATTATTTTCTTTAATTATTGAAAAAATGGAAAATAAAACTCAACCAGAAAATAATCAAACTGGTGAGATATATCCAAATAATTCAACATTATTAAATAATCTCTATGGTACATCTATAAATAATGGAAATGATACTACTATAAATGGTGAAACGGTTAAGTTTGGTATAAAAAATGAAGATTTAAATATAAACGATACTATTGGAGATGGCTCAGATGCTAATTTTGATCATTTCAATACTAGTAATTTTAAAATCGAAAATATCGAAAGGTATAATATTACTAATACTAGAATATTTTCAATGAAATCATTTGGAAGAACTGTGGTGCCATCTTATTCACAAAAAATGTGTCATGAAGTGGAATTAATTAAACCTTTATGGACTATGCCACTATTACTAAGAATATTCTTAAATAACATTAATTTAGATAATAGTTTTGAAAAGAAAAATACTAAATAAAATATATATATTATTTAGTTGCGTATTTTTACTTTTTTTTTTTAAAATTTCTAATTTATTTTTCATTAAAAAAAAAACAATAATTTTTTACTAATTAACACATAATTATATTCTTCATTCTTATTAATAATTTATCTTACTAATTTATATTAATAATTATTTATGTAAACAGCAATAATAATTATTAATTTGTCCACATATAAATTAATAATTATTATTAATATGATATAAAAAAACAAAATACCGGTATGTAAATTTTGATGTGCATATTGCATGCATGCAGTCATGTGGACAAAAAATGATGTGATATTATTCATAAGAGGAAATACACCAGATATATGGTTGTTATAAAATAAATTAGTGTCACTTTTTTTATTATTGGTTATTTTCTTAAACAAATAAAATATCAATAATAAAAAAATACTAATAATTTTTTTTTAATTATTTTTAATATAAATAAATTTAATTTTGACTAGTATTAAACAGTCTTAATTAAATTAATTTGTTAATAAAATCTAGTTAATAAAGAAAAGGTTCATAATAATAAGAAAATTTTTTAAAATTTTTTTTGAGAAAGAAAAATGATATCGTTAAGAAAGATAAATACAATTATTATGATGGCAATGTTGCCACTAAGTTGTTATGCAGGGGACCATCATCATCATCATCAACAACAAGCAGTTTCAACCGTTTCTGTAGTCAATGTTCCAACAATGGTATGTCCAAGTGGATATACTTTGGATTCAAATAGACAATGTGTTGCTAGGGAGGAGGTGATGCCAGAAAGAGTTTGTTTGAATGGAGGTGAACTAACAAGTGACTTTAATTGTTTGAAGACAACAAGTCCAATTATGAAATGCCCAGTTGAATATACATTAGTAGGTGAGAATATGTGTCAAAAGAATATTGAGATTGATCCAGTTGCAGTATGTCCTTCTGGATTCACTTTAACAGATGGCCAAATGTGTACAGGTTCAAAAACTGTTGCACCAATCAAGAAGTGTATGCAGGGAGTTTTGAATGAAATGCAAACAGAATGTATTTTGCAAAAGAGTGTGTCTCCAATTAGCCACTGTCCATCATCTGATTATACTTTAGTTAGTAATGAAAGATGTGTAAGAGAAGTTTTGTATGATTGTACTCCAGCAGCAACAGCAATACAATATACAACTTCACATCATGGACATGGACATGGTCACGGACATCATCATCATCAAACAAGCTATGTAGTTCCCCAAGCTGTTGTTTCAAGAACATGTTCAAGAACTGAGTCAGCCCCAGCACAAATGATGTGTCCAGAGGGAGCAGTCAAAAGTTTGACAGGATATGGATGTTTATATACATCAACAACTGAACCAACTTTAGGATGTGCTAATGGTTCAATGGTTGCAAATGGAGAATGTGTTGAAGTTGTAACAGTTCCAGCAGAGTTAGAATGTCCAAACCCAACACCAAAGCCAACAAATGAGTTTTATGATGGTAAATACTATTCACTCAGAAATTCATCACAACAATCTGTTAAGAATCTTGGTTATGGAAGTCAATATGTATATGAACAAGGATCTCAAAACTTCAATCAGCCAGCTGGTATTATTACTAGAAGATTAGGAAAGAGAGGTGTTTCACATCATCATCATCATGCATATTATCCAATTCAAACATATGTACAACAAACATATGTACAACAGCCAATCCCTGTTATCCAGGAAATTCCAAGAAAGAAATGCTTTGAGACTCAAACTGTTCCAGGTGAATTAGGATGCCCAATTGGATATGTTGATGGTGGTGAAAAAGGATTATGTAAATCTATTGTGCCATCTTCAATGAATTGCCCAGCTGGAACAACTCTAAACTCTAATGGTGCTTGTATAAGAAATATTGTTGTTCAACCAACAATGGCTTCACAACAGCAAGAAATCATCCAAACTACAATAACTGGTGGACGTCATCATCATCATTAAGAATGTAAAATAATGTTATCAAAATAATCATTTCAGATATATTCTAGTAAATAATTATATATCTTATTTGAAATATATATATATTCTACTTGAATCTTAATAATAATTTACTGATGATTTATTTTCTTATTTGATATCTTAACCTCTTAATGAATTAATATGGAGGAATTACTGAGTTAAGATGATTCATCCATTTATTACATTCGTCTTCATTTGAGCATCTAATGGTAATTTTCTTGGTTAAAAATTTCTGTTTCTTAAATTTTATACTAAGACATCTTTTTCCTCTTTTCTCGTTATGTTCAATAGATATATCAGGCGATCCGATGAAGTAAGTCCAAATGGGTTTTTCATCATGTTTCAAAAGCTCCTCCATTTCGATATCATCTTTAGGATTAAGTAGATAAAGAAATCTATCTTTGGTGAGGATCAGATAGGCTGATTGCCATTGCCCAAGAAATATTTTTCTTTTAAAAATTTCAACATGTCCATGATAGATGATAAGAGAAGATTTTGGAAGATTGTTATAGTTCATCAGTGTTGAAATTTCTTGTAGAATTGGACAATTTGAAAGAGATTGTGAAATTTTTGAAAAATTTAGTTCATTAGTTATTGGAATTGGAGGTGGCCTAAGACCAGGTATGGATGTAATAATATCAAAATTTGCATAATTGTCTTGAAATAATGAGTTTTGTTTACTTTGATTGTTAATCAAATCTATTATAGAATTCCCAAGTTTTTGAAGAAATTCAAAAAATTCATTCTGTTTAACTAAAAAGTAATTAAAAGTAAGTTTAACAGAAGTTGCTCTCCAGCTCTCTAATTCCATAAGATTATCAATAGTAACCAATAAAGTATCAAAAAATTTTGTTTGAGCTTGGATAAATTTATTGATATTATGTCTATATATTTGATCAAAATACCAAGTATCACATGGTTTACTAGTTTTAACTGAATAATTTACATCTAAGTTAAGTCTTTGTGACTTTTTAAAAGCATCATCATACTTATTCCAAGATTGTTGTGCATTATTTATAAATGCTTCAAATTCTTTTCTAGCAATACGTAAAGTTTTTAAATATCCCTGAGCATTATTAAGATATCTTTTCGAGATCCATGAAAGATGTCCATTAACTACATCAGTTTCAACACTTTGAGAAAGCTTTTTAAGAAAAGTTGATTCATATCTTCCATAGTTTAAAAGTAAAATTGGCCAGATTTGTTGGCTTGAAATTGAACTCAATAAATTATTTGAAACAGAGTTTTCATATTTTGTATTTTTATTAGAAATGCCATTAATGTTCAAACTATTATTTGTATTATTATTATCAGATACAGAAAAATTCATTTCTGAATTATTTTTATTGGATTCTTTAAATTCATGTTTAACAGTATCATCGTGTAAATCTTCTTCATTAACCTGATTTTGAATATGTTGGTTTTTTGATTCTCTTGGTTTTAGTTGAAGAGGGAAATTATTTGATAATCCAAAAGTAACAAAAGGGTATGAACAAGAACAAGATTTGGCAGAAGAGGAACAAAAAGAACAGGTATGATTTGAGTTATGAAAATGGCTATTACTGTGTCCATTTTTTACACTATATTGTGAAATTAGTTCCAAATTCTTGGAGTAAATATTCCAAAACTTGCTCTTTTGTTGTAATATAGAAGCTAAATCTTTATTTATTTGCATAGCTTGGGAAATTGAATTTGAGAGTTCAGAAAAAATAGGGTCA
The DNA here is from genome assembly GCF_001865345.1 of Cryptosporidium ubiquitum. NCBI lineage: Eukaryota > Apicomplexa > Conoidasida > Eucoccidiorida > Cryptosporidiidae > Cryptosporidium > Cryptosporidium ubiquitum. The sequence goes on along the minus strand of NW_021639820.1, from coordinate 26,028 downwards.
ATGGCATTAACAAAATTTTGATATTTTTCAACTCTCGTTTCTTCCCAAAGTTTAATTTCTATAAATTTCTTATTTTTTTCATCATTGGTCATTTTATGTAATATATCCTCATTGTGTTCACCTTCTGCCTGAGAAAGGCTTTTTGATTGAATTTTAAATACATCTGAGTATTTTGAAAGATTTGAGTCTAAAACTGCCAGCTGTTCTTCTGCTATTGTATTACAACTTTGACTGAATGAAATAGAATTGTTGGGTTCTTCTGTATTATAATTAACTGTTTCAAACGAATTTGAGAATTTGTGTTGGTCCATTTTCATTTAAATTAATAGCTTAAGTGTTAAATATAAATAATATTATTACATTATAATATTATATTTTTTATAACTGTAAATAAAACAGTTTATTTAGAGGGGGTGATTTTAAATTAAAAATATCTTTATTAATGAATTGGTAGAATCTATTGGATATATTGACACTTTTGAAAAAAAAACTAGATTTTAACTTTTAATTTTCACTATTTATAATTATGGTCCCAAGAAGTAAAAATTATTTCTTAAACAGTACTTAATATTACTTTTAATAAATAAATCGTCTTAATTCCAATTAGCACAGTTTAAATTAAATACAAAACAAAGAAAATATGGTTATAAACTTTTGTACAATTTAAAAAATTAGAAAGTTTCTTTCTATTAAGAAAATTCACCAAGTTCTTGGAAATGATTATATCTCCTTAATTTTCATATCAAACTAAAATATTATAAATATATACTATACATGCAAATTATTTGTGTGGTTTATTTTATTTGTTACATGTTGAGGGGAATTTGGATGTAAGCAAAAAAGTGCAAAAATGCAAATTTTGTGAGTTTTTTATACTAAATATATTTCTGGCCTTTAAATATAAAATTTTGAATTTTTATGATAGAAAAAAAAGATAAGAGGTTCAGGAAATTAAGTGAAAGGTTGAAAAGTAGTCAAAAATAAAAAAGATAAAATTTTTTTTAATAAGTCATTTCTTATTAATATATAATAATTAGGACTTGAAATTTGCTTCAGTTTAAAAAAGTAGTATACTATAAAATCAACAAAAGTTATTTTTTTTTTCATGATTATATATTATATAGGGTTAACACGTAATTTTCTGTGTTTTGGCGCCAAGAGAAAAATTTTATTTAGGCAATGTATAGAATAATTAAATGAATAAATCAAACATAGGCTGTTTTAAAGTTTTTACTTTAGAAGGAATTTAAAGAGGTTTGGAGTAGGAAGGAAGGGGTAAGCAGATAATATTTTGGGTAGAAGTATATTTATCATAGTTAAAAGAAGAAAGTCAATTATTTTTTTGTGTGAGAAGAAGAAAAAATGAGCTCTGTAGACTCTCTAAATATATACCTAAAGATAATAGATCGTAAGTTTTTCATATATTAAATCTGATTAGTGTTAAACAATGTAATGAAATGAATAATTTTGCTATTTCTATAATAGGTACCATTGAGAAATCAAGAGGATTACAAACTCCTGAGATGCTTGAACAATTAAAGCTTAGGTGGATTTCCAAGCTAAATGATTTATGTTTAGGTGTTACAAAAGATGAGAAATCTGATCACACTCAAGAATGGGTACCAACAGAATTAGAAATAATTGCCCCTAAATTGGATGGGGTTTTACCTGTTAAGATTCAATTAAACTCAGAAAAATCCAATAATGATAGAGTCAATAACGGTAATGATATCGATAGTAGTTGTAAATATAAGGGTAATGGCTCCATAATAACTGAAAGTGATATTAAAAATAAAAGAGCTAATGAGGGATCACTTGAAAACATTCCAACTCCAATATTATCTTCAAAAGAAATGAGAAATGTTAATGAGTTAAATACCGAGTATGATTTTTGTAAGATAGCTTCAAAGAAGCCAAAATTAGAAAATCCAGGAAATAGTAATAATGATGATGAAAAAGAAAAAAGCTTTTTTTTGGAAAATCACGATACTATAGAAAAAAAAGAAGAAATTATTGAAAATTCTAATAACGAAAAAAGCCAAAACGGAAATGGAGATGATAATGAATTTGAGGACGACGAATTTGGAGATGCATCATGGGATGTAGTTGCTCCTGGTGAAAGCGAAACTTCAAAGGTTGATCAAACTGACCATTTTCAAAAACAAAATAAATATGAAACGTCTACTAGTGATAGTTACAATGGAACAGTTACTGGGAAAAATGGTGGAAATGATGGTCATTTTGATGATGATTTATCTTCAGAACAGGGTTCAGATCTTGACAATATTTCCGACTTAGATGATGAAGAACCTGAATGTAGTGACGTAATTATTGGTCATTTTGAAAAAGTCATTAGGCCGTATACAAGGAAGAAAAACCAAAAAGGTAAATGGAGAGTTAAGCTGAGAAATGGAATTGCTCAAATTGCAAATCAAGAGATTCCCTTTGATACTTTAATTGGAGAATTTGAGTTTTAATCATTTTCTTATATTATTTCATACTATTCTGGCGGGCTTTCATGTGAGAAAAATTACATGTATTATAAACTGAAATTAAAATAATTTTAAATGGGTATTCAAAAAAAACAGATATTGCTGGGAAACAAGAAGATATATTACAGCTTTTTGGGTTTAGATTATAGATTATTTGTTTTTTGCTGACTTTGGTAGCGATACAATGGAATAGATTCGCAAAATCCTTAATTTATATTACATTTATATATTAAATTAGAAATGAGGCGGTCTCAACTTGAAATTTTTATTGACAATAAAAAAATTCTAATATGCATTAGCTTCTAAGATGGTACAGAATCCCGTTTGTATTTCCAATTAAAATAGAACCATTGAATCAGTTTTAGCCACTTTTGTTCATAAATTAATATATTTTTACTTTTCTTTCTTTTATTATATTATAATAATCCATCACTCGATTTAATGCATTAATGAATTTTTAACTTATTAAGTAATTTAGTAGTGTAAATATTTTTTAAGAAATTTAAAAATATTTAAACATACAAATTAGTAGTTCTTAATTAGGTAATCATGTCAATTATATATAGTTTGGTAGCAAAAGGTATGTTCAATGGAAAGAAAGAAATAAACCTCCTAAGTCTCTACCCTAATATTTTGTTTAATTTATTACGTGTACAGATGACGTGGTACTAGCAGAATATACAGAAAATACAGGAAATTTTCCATCAATTGCAAGATTTCTCCTAAAAAAAATTAACAAAAGCTTAAATAAGCAGTCTTATACATACGATGTTTATTGTTTTCATTTTCTGATTTGTGAACCAGGAGTTTTATTTATGGCGATGACAGATAGATCATTTGGTTTAACAATACCTTATGAGTATTTAATAGATATTAGATCAAAGACTTTACCATTTGTTGAAATGCTTACATCTCCAATAACTTTAATATTGAATGGGGTTGTTGCACCAATAATCAAAGAAAGAATGGTAAGTCAAATTGCTCATTTGCTATTCTACTTAATTAGCAATTAAATATATCTTAGATATACTGGAACAGTTCAGAACACACTGATTATGATATGTTAGCAAGCCAAATTTCAACAATTCAAAATGTACTTATTGAAAATATAGACATTCTACTAGAAAGAGGAGAAAAAATTGATTTACTGGTTTCTCAAGCAAAAAATCTAGCAATAGAATCTAATTCATTTAGAAGACAATCACATAGATTACAAAGAAGTACAGATTGCTTTCCTGCAAAAAGGATTGTTGTGTTATTTCTTTTTGGAATCTTTGTATTAAATGTTTATATTATTCTTGCTTTCAATTGTGGAGGCCTATTTCTTACTAATTGTTTATACAAATCTTCAAATAACTATATCTCTGAGCCCTTTATTAGAAACTATGAAGATGAAAAACCCAATATACAAGTTCTTAAACAAGTAGATGAGTTTATAAATGAATTAAATACCAATGAAGATCAATTAAAAAAGAATATACCCTAATCAAATACAGATAATAATATATAACTAACCTAAATGCTACTTTTAAAAGCCAATATAATTATATATTTGGCTTGTCTATAAAATATACAATATATAATAAAAACAAATCTATTTCTACTAGATTCTACTATAAATTAGTATTTCTGGATGTTTTTAATAGGGGAATTAATTCTCCTTTTGTATTGATCATGAGATTGAAAACCTTGTAGACTAAGAAACTTTTTAAACTTTTTGACTGGAAATAAAGCCAGACATTCTTGTAAATTCAAAGACACACTTAGCTCTGATACTTTACCTAGACTACTTTTATGAGGATGGATAAGTATTTCAAGCTTACTAAAGACTGACTCTGGCATGTTAGTTAATTGTGAAGGAGGATCAATTACAGGAACTTGTGTACTATATACTCTGGAATAAGAACATAATTTCAGTAATCTTCTGGACTTGGAAATCGTTCTCCTGTCATAGTAAGATTTGGATTTTGGGAAAACCAAACTAAACACTATTTCTCCAGTAGCTTTATCTATAACTGATATTCCTGCTTGATATAAACAATTTGTTTTAATATAGCTTGAATTTGGGTAATTTCTGCCAAAATAAACTCTTAATTCAGCAAAGTTTTTATTTGTACTTCCACCTGCTGGTTCTAAGTCACCATATAAATATAAAGGAATGCTTGCCCTTGTATCCATTAATTGCAACTCAATATTATAATATGATTTTGTATATCTATTATTCATTAATTTAAAAGGTATCAACTTTAATTTGGGTCTAAAGCTTAAAAGTGAAGGCTTATGGCGTTGGCTATGTTCATTTCTCAATAAATTTGAGTCCAGCTTATCTCTGCATGTTAATGATGATGATGGTATTATATGATTCTCATCCAAAGTATGATCACCATCCTCTAATAAAAGTAAAGATTTCTGAGTTAAAAGATTATCATATTCATATTCAAAATCTAAAAAATCATAGTTTGAATATTCCTTTGTTTTATACTTTTCAGCCAATACATCATTATTAACTCCTAAATACATATTATCTTGCTGTATACCTTCGATTATATTGTTATTTGTATTAATATTTTCTTTAAAATCCACATTTATATTACATTTATCCGAATCCTGAATACTTTTAATTGGCTTATTTGAGTTTAATAGGTTTTTTGAATTGGAAGAAAAGTGATTTTTGAGATTTTCTAAAATAAATACTACTTGTAAAGTAATGTAAATAGTAATTTTAGAAAGTGCCTCATTTATACTCATTTCAATACCAGCAAAACTACTCAAACTTGATAGAAAGTAATTAATTCCATTAAGATCTGAAATCTTATTACCATTTGAAAGTAGTAAAGCATGACAGTTATTACTTAGCTGAATGCCATTATCTATTTTATGAAATGGATTCTTATGATGATATAGTAAAACATGTTCATTTTCATTGAATAGACCCCAAACTGCAATATATTCCATTATTACCTTACCTATATCCCAGTATGGTATATCTTCTATCTGGAACTCCGATTTTAACACAATATTTTGAGATGTTATTGAGTTAACTTCCATATCCCATATATATCCTTTCCCTAATCCTCCAAAATCCAATTCTATGTTACTAAAACTTGTGAGTCCAAAAAAAATTTCATCTTTGCCATTAATAAAAACATCCTTCAGTTTGTGTTCTTTCCAAAACTCACAAGTAAATGGAGAGGCTTCGGAAACATGATTATTAGATCTACTGGTATTATTTTCGATAAATTTGTTAAAAGCAAAAACACTTTCTAAATTTGAGGAGTTTTGTATCGAAAAACAAGAATTCGCAGAATTTAACTCAAACTTCAACTTATAGAGTAGTACCTGCAAAACTTCATTTATTTTTTTTTGATTAAATAAGAACATTCCGAGCTCAGAAGTATTTAGAAACTCAAAATAACCAAACCAACTTTTAATACTTCTTGAATTACCAAAATCTTCAAACTCATCATTATTTTTTGCCACACCATCAACCAATACTTTAACTAAATCAAACCTAAAACCAAACTTATCAGTAGAAGCTTTTTGCCAGTATCTTATAAAAGAACCTCCTAAATAATGACCCCACTCGACACTTAATAGTGCTAACTCATATACATCCTCACAATCTAGATATTCTACCAATACCTCGTAAATTCCGGAATATAAAATACAAGAAATACCTGGCATATGTTCTTCCGTCCTAAAATGTATTTTTTTCCTGCCTCTTTTACCTCAATTTCTCTCTTTATATACACACATAAATTGTCATTAATATTAAAGATTGTTTGTTTTGATAGATTATTATCTTTAGAAAAAAACTTAATTAGATACTAAGTACTAAGTTAGTATATATTGAATCCACTAATATCAATCCCTGCCTGTTTTCTCCTCCTTTCTCTACTTTTCCTTTTTTGGGAAAATTTGAATTTTCAGATGTACTTAGTCCGGGCTTGCCTTAATGTTGTGGCGCCGGCGCCAGCGTGCATCTTTATTTTTAAAAATAAATCATCTAGAACGAGGTTAATCTATGAAGGAAAATTACGTGTTTTTGAGTGGGGGATGAAAAAATAGTTCTCAGAGAAGGTTGAGAATTTTGGAAAAAAAGATGGAGTGGATTCAAGAGATAGTTTGAAGAGAAAAGAAGGTTTTGGTATTATTATAGCAAGTAATTAAATTATATAAATACAACTATTTGATAACTTAAAGCTACAGGTTGAGGGATTTAAAATGATGTGTAAGGGACTTTAAGTAACAAAAAATAACTTTATGTAACCTTAATATAGAAATGAAGGGTTAGTTATTGTTAATATTAGAAAACCTCTCGCTTTTTAGCATATCAGATGGCAGGGAATATAATTCCATGCTTTTGTTGGCACTACTGTTCATTTTTGGTAAGTGAATGCTTTCTAAGTTTGAGTTATGAGAAATATGGTTATTGCTTGGAATGTTGTTCGGCAGTATATCCTTCTCTTTCTCATATCCTAAAATGTCACTAGTGTCAAGGTAGTGCTTATTCATACTATAATTTCCAACCATGTTGGGTACTGAGTTGTTAAATCGATTCTTAGGCATAACATTTCGGTATAATAGTTCATTACTATGATCAAAATGAGATGCACCCAAATGGTTTGAATTGCTTAATGTTGAGCCTGGTAATATTGAGGAACTATTCATAATATTTTTTTCATTTGGAAAATTTGGACTGTTTTCCATTGGATACCTCCAAGTAAGTTCCAAAGCTTGTAGCTGAGCAAGCTCTTTTTTATTTCTTTCCAATTCCATTAACATAGAAGAATGGATGAACCTAACGAACCCATATCTGCACGCATTAAAAATAAATGAAGGACTATTGGTACTAATACTCATAATAGAATCTTCAATATTCTTAATTCGTCTCTTTCTTTCCAATATCTTGTTAGAATCCTCCAAAACTCTATTAGATTTTATCTCATCAACATAAAATGTGTGATATGGAAGCAATCTGGCTATTGCTTCACTCAAATTATCAAAGTGTCTCTCAAATTCTGTGGAATCAGAAATTACTAATTTTCTGTCCAAATAATCAGCATCCCTTGTCCTTTTTCTTGCTGCTGCTAGCTTCTTTTCAAATTCTTCCAACTCCTTATACACATTGCATTGTTGTGCATCCTGTTCTACTTCATTAGATTGAATTGGCATTTATAGTTTTAACTTCTACTTAAATATATTACATATAAATATACATAGATAATTTTATATTTATATTGCCTTACATATATATTAATTACTTAAAATACTTTCTGAAATATTACTCAGCTAAAACTTCAGATTTGTTATTATATAATTACGGTTACTTCTAGCTCTCCTTATTAAATACCCAAAGATTGCTATTAAAGTCTTCTTAAATCCAAGTATTACTGCCCACACAAGAATCAATCACAACTTTAATATTATATTAATTTATTTTCAACCTTGGTGATAAAAGTATCAAAGTCTCTCTAACCTCACTGCCAAAGCTAATCCAATAAATTTTCGCCTCCTGTTACTTTGATCCTATTTCAGTCTTTATTTATCACCTTACCTTTTATTTACGAATTTTTTAATATTTTTTTTGTATTTAATATATTTTTAATCAACTTTTTTTATTTTGTATCATTTCCCGCTGACTGCCTATTAACATTATTAATAGCCTTTTCGGTACCGCCTTTGGCGCCAAGCTCCTAAAAAGTAATATTGAGAAAAAATTTTGAAAAAAATACACATGCTTAAAAAAACAGAAAATAAGATGAAATCCGTTGTAATTTTATTTTTAAAAAATTTAGTTTGAAATTTTTGTTAATTATATAATGTACTATATGTATACATTTAAACTAACGCATGAACAAAACATTAGGAAAATTATTGATAATAATAATTTACTCATTCATTGTGCTCTTAAATTGATTGGGTCTCAGCACCTTGAGAAATAAATGCATCAAGAGCCAATCTTTGTTGTTCAAGTATATCAGTAATTTTCTCTTCGTCTTCTTCTAAAAGTACACCTCTAGAAACTTCAACCGAAACAATCTGTTCTTTGACATTGAGAAGCATATTAGTGGCAATAATTGCAAGACCTAGAACATAGTAATTAGTAAATTGGTCGCGCAATCTTTGCAGTTCCTGTTTAGCCTGAATCATACGTCTTTTGTATGAATCCAATAAAGAAGCACCCAAAAGACATTCTACCTCAAATCCACCTGCCTTCATAAGATCTTTGTTAGCATTTATAAAAGCAAACAAAACCTCCATATCATGGAGAATCTTTTCAAAGTCTGACTGCCACATGTTAAAAATGAAACTAGGTCTCTTTGTTGACCTTAAGTCGCTTCTAATTGATTCCCACTCAACAGTAAATGGGCTAGTCTTTTCTTCAGGACTTGCATGATTTGCCTTGTTTATTGCCTTTTTTAAAGTTAAAAGTGATGTACCAGAAATAACATGTTTACGAAACATTAAGTCATAGCTTTGCCAGCAAGTATTGAAAACCATATTACACACTAAAAGCTCCTGTTCTGCAAAAGTATGTAAAGATCCTGTGGCCATAAGTAAAGGAGCAAATGTGGGACTTCTACCTTTATTCTCATCAGTTTCTGTGTAACCCAATATTTTCTCTGGAACTGCATTAACTTGAGTTGCGTCATCGTATGTATGTCTCTTATTCTGTGTAATTTCATCTTCCTGTTCTGATTTGACCAAAGGAGCAGACTCAGAAAGCGATCTTTCCTCTTTAATAATTGTACTGCTACCTCCAAGCAAGGCTGAACATTCACCACTACCTGAACCAGAATTTTCAATCTCTTGAATTGTGCTACTTTCTAACTTTCTCTTATTCTTAAAGCTAATAATGGACGCATTTTCGTCAGGTTCGCCCAGTGCATTGTTATGTTCTTCCAATGAAGGGAGAAGACTTCCTCTTGCACTAGAATCCACAGATGGCTGACTCTTTGCCATCTTTACTGATGTTGCAATAATGTTCCAGCATCTCTCATCAATATCTAAACCATCCACACCAACCAAAGCTGATCTAGACCTTTCTCTTCCTATGCTACCACCCATACTATTCAAATGATTAAATTCATCATCCCCATGTTCAACATCATCTACTGCCATACTACGATATTTTGAATAATCTTCCACTTGTGACTCGATACCTTTTACATGCAATCTTGCAAACACATGCGGAGGGGGAGTTAATAATATGTGTAAATCGCCATAAAAATCCAAATAACCATCTTTAAGTCTTGGAACCAGTAAATTTGCTGCATCTAAAGCATTTGTGTGATTACCAAAAAGCCAATGACATTTAAGCTCCTCAAAAGCTTTCATATATTCATCATCTATCCCCTCCATAACTTTGAGCAAAAAGGCTCTTCTGAAATTCTGAACGGTATAGATCTTCAGCTTCTTATAAAGTGTCTCTACAGTAGTCCCATTAACTAAAAGAGATAAGGAAACTGCGCCAGCGACATAAAATGCTACTTGAGATCTAATAGAGTCTGTTACAGAGGAGTCTCCTTCAAAAACCATAGCTAAGGCCATAGAAACTCCACCTCTTAAACCTCCATATATAAGAATCACAGCTTCTTTAAAAGATAAATCTGATCCAACCTTATTTAATAAAGGTAATAAAGTTGCAACCATAATTCCTCTGACAATGTTCATAGCAATATAAACCAATATTAAGTTAAGCCACATTCTTCCATCCGACCAGTAAGGTCTGAAGATTCTCATACTTACAACTCCTGATAAGACAAAAATAAGATGGTTTGCCAAATGAGCAAAAATTTTTACAAAATGGAAGTGTGATTCTTGAGCCTTTGGTCTGAAGCATGTTGGACCCCAAGCTGACATAAAAAGTCCAAAAACTACAGTAGCAAGTACTCCAGAGGTGCGGAGCTCATCAGCAATGAAGAAGACAAAGTATACAGAAGCTGTAACGCCAATTACCTGTACTCCACCAAGTGCTTGAGCAGCTCTTAACCAAACAGAAATTAGGAATCCAAATATAACACCAACAGCAGGTCCTCCGATTGCTAATCTAATAAATGTCCAAACATAATGACTATAAGACGACATACCAGAAATTATAACTTCTCTAAAAACTTCGAAGAAAACTACAGCCGCACCATCATTTAGCAATGACTCACCATCTACAACGGAAGCTAGCTTTTCAGGTGCATTCAGCTGATGAAGAGAAGCAATTACTGCCACAGGGTCAGTTGCTGAAAGCACAGAACTGACTAGGAAACATAAAACAAAGTTCATACTTGTGATAAACTTAACTGCAAAAGCCAGTAATACCATCGTTAAAATCGCTCCTGGGCCAGCTAAAAGTAAAGCTGATGGGAGATTTCTACTAAAAACATGAAAGTTTAATGTAGCTGAAGATTCATATAAAAAAATAGGTAGTAATATATAAAATATAACGTTCGGATCTGTCCTCTCAACAATACGTACTCCTTCAGCCAATGTACCTAATGAAAATGATTCACATATGTAACTCAAAAACATTCCATAGCAGAACAGAGCCACAGTTGTCGGGGGCTGTCGAACAAAGACTACTGATAATATCCATTCCAATAATGCTGATCCAAGTAAACATGTACTCACAAATCCAACAAGTATCGGTACTCCTCCTGCTTCATGCGACATCACTGCTTCTGCCACAGCTGATAATACCGTCATTCTTAATTAATCAGCTATTACCAATGTGTACTTCTTATAATTCTTCTCGTAATTTATAACTTATAATTTACTTGTTCCAATCTTTTTTTTGTCTAAAAATCTGCTTTATTTCCATTAATAAACTATTCTACACAATACCGCGCAATTAATGGATAGCGGGATTTTAGTACTCATTTCACCGCCAAGACTTGTCCTGTCCTGATTTACTTGTTGTTACCGCAATTTCTTGCAAAAATAATAATATTTCACAATAAAAAATTTACATGTAACTGGTATTTTGAGAACTCCTTGTTCAAATTTGAATAGAAATCAAGCTTTAAAAAATCTTAGGTTATCCTCTAAAAGAGTTGTTTTTCTACTATGACCGCCTTCAAGTTGTTACTCTGAAACCACTAAAAATAAGCCTTTCTTCTATTCCCCTCTTATGTGCTTGGATTTGTAAAATACAATCTCACCGTTTAGTGGTTATCTCTATAATTCAATACCTCATTTCTTGCTTTCATCTTTACTCTTTTCTCCCCCCCATCTTCCCCTGTTTACTTTTCTTAGTATCAAAAATTAATTATAAGTTTTAAAGAGTAGCCCGCCAAAATCATATTAATTCAGTTTTGGTCTAAAAAGAACAATTAGATTGTAAAAAAGTAAAAATTGAAGGCAGAAATATAAATCTTTCAAAAATACCAAAGATAAATATAAGCTACTTCAATGGAATTGTGAAGAAGGCTTTGCATGTTGTGATTATACAAAATTGCCTTTTTTTTTGGTTAAATTTGATATGTTAAATAATTGTAGCAAGAATCCAACATTAAATCATTAAATTCTTTGGCCTTATAGTAGAAAAAAAAATCTCTATTTTGTGTGTATATTTTTTTAAAAGAAATTAGTAGAGCAAATACGAAGAAGTTCCTTATACTTAATACCTACAAACTTTCCTTTGTTTTATTTGGCCAGACTTTTTTCCTATTCATTTCCCTTCTCCATAATATTTATTCTCACTTTAACCTGAATAAATGGAGCAAACAAGTATTTTTCCTCCTGAAGTTACAGGAGAACAAGTTATGACAATAGTCTGCTTGTTTGGAATTTGTGCACCGTCTTCAGCACTTTTGGAATCATTTTTTGGGCATAGAACTATATTTAATGGGAAAATTCGTCTTCCTCTTAGTGTTGTATTATTTGGATATGGAATTCTCATGGATTATGTACTCCGAACTTTTAATTTTGGCATTTTTAGTATGGCAATAAAACATGCGGAATCAATGCATCCTAATATTATATTCTCTATTTTACTTCCAATATGTCTTTATGAATCATCTTCACAACTGAATTACCACATTTTTAAACGTAATCTTATCTCTTCTGTACTGTTAGCACTTCCAGGTGTTGTCGTCTCAATGATTCTAACTACATTCTTCATGTACTATTTTGTTGGAGGAATCTTTGATTGGACATGTTCACTTTTAATCAGTTCCATTCTTTCAGCTACTGATCCTGTAGCTGTTATTGCATCTCTTCATCAGCTTAATGCACCTGATAAACTTGCATCATTGGTGGATGGTGAATCATTATTAAATGATGGAGCTGCCGTTGTTTTCTTTCAACTTTGCAAAAACATTCTTTTGAACAGAATTATGGAACCCTCATTAATTTTAACTTCTGGCTGGATATTTATTAGATGTGCACTAGGTGGTCCAATACTTGGTTTTCTTTTTGGATGGGGAGTATATTTATTCTTAAAGGTTGCACAACCCACTAATGATGTTCAAGCTCTTATTGCAATTTCCATAGTTTACACTTTGTTCTTTCTTAGTGAATTAATTCACTCATCAGGAGTTCTAGCAGTAGTCTCTTATGGAGTTTTTATGTCTTCAAGAAAAGCAGCATTATTTAAGCCTAAGGCACAAGAAATACATAATACAATAATTCATTTTATCGGAAAGCTTGGAAACCATATGATTTTCTTGTTAGCTGGAATAGTTAGTGCAAGGCTTTTTAGGCCTTATATTGAAAACACAAATATGCTTTTAAATCTTTTCCTACTATTCACAGCTTTATGTGTAATTCGAGGAATTATGGTGTTTGTGTTATCCCCCCTTTTAACTAGAATTGGCTATGGACTAACAATTAAAGAAGCGATCATTTTAATTTGGGGTGGACTTAGAGGTGGAGTTTCTCTGGCTCTTGCAATGAGCTTAGAGTCTGAAGATTACATTGACTCAGAACTAAAAGGACAAATAGCATTTTACGTAGCAGGTACCGTATTATTAACATTATTAATTAACGGTACAACTGTCGAGTTTATATATAAAAAACTCCAGTTATATACAACTCCTAAATTTCATAGGATGTTTTTTAAAAAAGTAATGAAGTCTATTAATGAGGAGTACAGATTGGTAGTAAATGACCAGATCCGCAAACATTGGTTCTTTAATGCTCATCCAGGGCTTCTTGAGCTTTGTGATACTTTTATTCCCAATGTAATAGATGCCAAAATGACTGAAACAGGAGAAATTATACTTTCTAGTCAACTTTCTCAACATACATTTATTAAAAACATTAAGTCAGTGTCCATACAACTTGTAATGCAGGATCCTACAAGTCCAATTGATTATGATTCAAATAAGTATTTAAATCAAAGAACTTTGTCGTGTTTAACTAAGGATGATGAGTTTGAAGATAGGTTTATCAAAGAATTGGATATTAATAATAATCAATTTGAAAGTAATTCTTACAAAACTAGCTCAAACAATTTCTTGGGTGCTAAAACTGAGGATAATCAAACAATTCTTTTGATTAATTCAATTCCTATTTCAAATTATACAAATAATGACAGTTCTTCCATATCAACTTTAAAGAGAGAAAGTCTTATTTCTGATACTTCTAAGAGCAAAATAGGAAGGCATGTATACATTGGACAAATGGTTTTGAGCACAGTATGGCAATCATATGATCTTCTTTTTAAGAATCATGTAATTTCTGGTGCAGCTTTGGTTATACTTAAGAAAGCTATTTCAAAAGTTTTTTATTCTTGTGAGGAGCTTAATTTACCAATTCATTTCGCATTTTCAAGTGAGTGGGATTCTATCAGAAATCAATTATGGATCTGCAAAGAAAATCTATTAACTGATGGAAAGGCTCTTACTCTTTCAAGTGAGTTACTTAACGAATACAATCAGAAGAATATTTCAAGTACTCTTTGTTTACCTTCCTTCATTAACTATTATAGAAATAAGGCAAAGTCAAAGAATCTTTTCCTTGATATTGAAGTTCTTTTTTCTTTTATTACTGCAAGAGTTGATTTACTAGAGCATGATTTCCATGAACTTCAATCATATCTTGGCTCTTCTAGCATTCAGCTTTTCCAGAACCAAATAATTGAGGCACAACAGTATCTCGATCTTCTTTTATGTTACTCTCAAGAACAATATAACGTTGCTATTTCTCATATTTCAGTTAATATGCTCTTTAATGCTCTTAGAGACTCAATGAAGGTACTTGTTAAATCCAGACTTTTGCTAGAAGAAGATGAAGAAAAACTTCTTGCTCTCTGTGAAGACAGAAGATTTATTTTCAGTTTTTCTCTTTCAAGAGAAGTTATTAATGAATACACTCCAGAAAACTAATATATACATAGTTTTATACCTATTTAGAAATAAATATAATTAAGTTTTTCAGTAGATAAATGGGGGAATTTTCTTTTATGTTTGTTTTATTATGTATTGACTTTTTACAAATAAATATTATTTTATTCATTAGTCTTTATATTGGCATGCACAGATATTTGCATGCTAAGGGGCACAAATTTACACGTCATTTTCCACATAGTCAAAATTAAATAATTAAGGAAAGTCAGGTATCTTATAACTGATAATTGAAAGATCTCAAGCATAACAGGAAGTAATTATACTGTTAGAATTAAAGGGGAAAATAGCAATTGAAGTAAATTAATAGTAATTACGACAATAACTCGTACTTCCTAGTTTCTAACTACTTGGACAAAAAAAAACTTAGAGCTCATCACGAGACTCTTTTTCCTGAGGGAAGGAGGAATGCTCCTTAATGAATTCCTTGAAGGCTTCAACAGTTCTTTTTCCGTCATAAGGAATTGGAGTTCTGGTTCCGGCCTTGACAAATAAGATAGTCGGGAAAGCTCTTGGGCTGAAACCTTCATATGGAATATCGTTTTGTGGTCCGTTGATCTTTGCAATCACTACCTTGTCGTTGTCCTTGTACTCTTCTCCGAGCTGGTTGTAAATTGGCTCGAGGTTTTTGCAGTGTCCACACCATTGGGCATAGATTTCCAAGAGAACGTCCTTGTCACTTCTAAAAACGATTTCCTCGAAAGTCTTTCCAACAACAACGGTAACTGGACCAGATTGTTCAGCTGGGATTGGCTCAGACTTAATGCTGAGTTCATGTTTACCCTCAGAAACTTGCTTCATAAATTCCTTCAATGGTTCAACCGAGTCAAATTTAGCTGGGCCATACATGTATCTAATTGATGGAACATTAACGCTCTGAATAACAAGACCTGGGAAGTTTTCAATCAAGAGATGTTGAGTGGCGTGGGAACCAAACTGCTCAGTATCAAGAAATACGAAGGCATATTTCTCTCTGTAATCAGCTGCAACCTTTCTAATATTTGCAGCATATTTAGCGAAGTCTTCATTGGTACCACAGAACCAGGCGGTGTAACCTTCTCTTGACATATAGAGTGAGTAGTTCTCGGCGCTAATTGCAGAGAATAATGGGACATTCATTATGGAAATCTTGGCTTCCAACTCTTCAACAGTCTTTGGCATTGGGAGAGATACTGGGTCTTCATCCTTATGTAAGACCTCGAGTTTTTGATCACCAGCTTGGAAGAATGCAATGAAGGCATAGTTGTGTTCACGGTGACCATTGGCAACCTTCTCGAATACAGCATACTCAGCTGAGTCTTTAGAAGTGAATCTTCCAACAAAGGCTGAGGAAGAAGAGGCAAAAATAGTCTTGATAGCATCTTCAGACTCTGCAATCTGAACTGCTGGTCCAGTCAACTTCTTAATATACTTGATAAATGCATCCTTGCTTCTTGCTCCTGAATAATTCTGAACATTATCAATACCGGTGAAGAACTTGATGGTTGGGTATCCGCTAACACCATGTTGTTGTGCAAGTTCCATATTCTCAGTTGCATCAACACTACCACAGAAAACTGGAGGAGATAGCTTTGAGATCTCAGCACAAGTTGCCTTGAATTCTGGCTCCAAAGCGGTACAGTGGCCACACCATGGGGCGAAGAAAGTGATAAGTACGTGGCTCTTGCTCTTTACGAAGTCCTCAAAATTTGATGAAGTTAAGGAAGTGATGTGTTCTGAGATAAAGTGAGCTTCATCCCCACCCAAAACTACCTTAGAAAGACAAGAAAAACCTAAAAATGCTGCTGAAATTAAGCTTTTTACTCCGATCATCTTTTGTTTATATAATTCAAATAATAATTAATATCTCAACGGGCTTATGCCTCTAAAAAAAATGGATTCCCCTCACTTTACAGTTTGACCTGAATCTTAATATCTTGCCAATGATATATATTATTTTCTTTTTATTTTATCAATATCAATAACTTATTATGTCTCTCTGTCTCCTTAATCACTTTATCGCTCCCCCCTCACTCTAATACTTCCCCACGTAATTATATTACCGCAAAACCCTGCATATTGTTGTGGCGGGCTGACAATACATAATTCTTCAAATTGTTAAACTAAAAACTCTAACCAATTAGAAGTTAACGATATCTCTCGTTTGTTCAATATTAGAAAGATAAATTCAACTCTTAAGTTATCTTTACTTGTAAGTATATTGAATTTCTTTTATAAGCTAGTCTACTAGAGTCTAAAATAAGATTTCCTATTTGCTATCAGTGTAAGGTTGTATGTAGAATTCTCTATTTATTTCTCACTTTTTGGTGTTTTTAGTATTTTTGTGTGTGCTA
Source organism: Cryptosporidium ubiquitum (assembly GCF_001865345.1). Taxonomy (NCBI): domain Eukaryota; phylum Apicomplexa; class Conoidasida; order Eucoccidiorida; family Cryptosporidiidae; genus Cryptosporidium; species Cryptosporidium ubiquitum. The sequence goes on along the minus strand of NW_021639820.1, from coordinate 8,862 downwards.
CAAAATAAATAGATTCAGAACATTGAATAAATATGAAAATTATACACATTATTTATTAAGTTGCTTAAGAAATCAATTTGGGACATTTTTTTTTTAATAGAAAATTGCTTTCCCTCAATTTTTTCCCCTATTGTTCTGAAAAATTATTTAAATGGCGGCAAACAATTATGATAATTGTTTAAATAAAATTAATGTACTAGTTCGGTTTGTCACAATTAAGCCTTATATTTTCTCATACAAATGAAACAAGTTTCATTTGTGTTATTGTTATGTTTATTTTTTTATCAGTTAGATAAATTACATGCAGAAGTAATTTATGCTGTGAATTGTGGGGGCCCAAGGCACTTCTCAGAGTCCGAGAATATTTTGTACGAAGAAGACAATGGATATAATGGAGGCATCAGCACAGATGCAGGGAAACAGCTATCTCCATTTCCGTATGTGGAAGATGACTTTGTATATCAATCTGAAAGATATAGTACTGAGAAAACCCTACAATACATGATTAAATTGGACAAATTAACTCCTGGTAAATTTACTATAGTATTAAAGTTCAGTGAAGTCCACTTTAAAGAAGCAGGAATGAAAGTCTTTAGTATAGCTGTTGGGAATGTACTATTCAAACAACATTTTGATATATATAAGGAAGTAGGATTTGGCGTACCTATGGAGGAGTACATTGAGTGTATGTTTGATGGTGAAAATATTTCTGTGCATGGAATGAACGTTACTCAGGGATACTCAAAAGAGGAGAAACTACTGATTTTGGCAATGTTTAAACAGGAAGATAATCCTAAAATTAATGCAATCGTCGTATACAAAGGAGGTCAAAATGAAATTCCAAAAATTCAAAGGCCAAAGGCCAAAATTTCAATAGAAAGCATTCTTCAAAAGATTAATAAAGATGGTCAAACCCCAGATGCTTCAAATAATCACATATACCTTATAGACGAGCCTCTTTTCACTGTTAAAGAATTAAATATTTCTGACTCTTTATATAACTTAATATCAACAATTCCTGGAATCATTATTTTTCTAATTATTTCAGTGGCAACTTTAAGAATAGGTGTGATACTATCGAGCCATCTGTACGATTAAAAATTCTAAAGTTAACAAACACTAATATGGACTGATTAAAATTTAAAATTAAACAAATATGTTAGGCATTCTAGCTCCAACCATATAAACTCATATTTATCTAATATTTAGACTTTTTTACTAATCGTCTTGTTTAAAGAATTGGATTTACTTTTATTTGGGTTTTTTCTATATTTATTCTTATTGCTTTTCTTGTTATTTGTTCTGTTTTGTTTACTGGGTTTCGCAATAAAACTCCCATTCAATGAATCCAAAGATGTCAACTTTTCCTTAATCAAATTTAGAATATTTAATGAATTTGACTTGTCACAGGTACCATCTGTTGTGATACATGGATTTTTGGAAATATTTAATGATTTTAATTTTGTTAAACTTAATAAAGGTTCTATTTCAGTAATATAATTGTGGCCAAGCTCAAGAATCTTTATATTACCCATATAAGCTATGTCTGGGGATAATGAAAGAATTTTGTTATTATTAAGTCTTAGCTCCTGAATCATATTAAAATTTAAGCTGAATGGGAATTGTTTAAGACAATTATTTGAAAGGCTCATCTTTTTGAGCTTTTGACAGTGATTCTTGGGAACCTCAATTTCATTAGCCTCGTTATGAGATAAAATTACAGTTTCAAGCTCTTTGAAACAGCTAAGGTCAGGAATATGTCTAATTTTATTATGATTAGCAATTAAAACTTTAAGAGATTTCTGAAGGCCTGGACTCTTACATAAACTTTCTATAGACTTAATACCATTATTACTTATATTTAAAATTCTTACATTCTCAAGTTTACAAATATCATCTACCGAAGTTAAATTATTGTTACTCAGATTTATGTCCGTTAAGTTCCAACAATATTTAAGGAATGAAATCGATTCCAAATTATTTTTTGAAACATCTATCTTCCTCAAATTCTTTGCTTGTGTAAGTTCTTCAATACCTGTGATTTCAAGTTCTCTCAACTTTAACTCCTGAGAACCTAAAATATCCCCATTAGGGACATACTTTGAAAGCTCAATAATTGATAAGAACTTGCTCATTAGTTCACAGAAATTATTACCGAATTTTAAAATCCTTTATATTCACGTTTGCTTAAATAAATTCCCTCCTTTTTATCTATCAGATTTAAACTGAATGCCTACTTTGTTTAGTCAAAAGTATCCAAAGGGGATAGTATCAAATCCAATGATACTTAGATTTTATCTCTATGCCAATATTTCTGTAGAATTTAAGTATCAGGTTTCTCACCAATAAAAACACAAACAACCTGAATAATCATGAAATAGAATCAAACCTTAAGTATCCTTATTTTTACTATCCTTGCCTTATTACCTCGTTTTTTACTTACAAATTACGATGCATAAAGACCTGTAGACAAGACGCCGAGCTTTGAATTTTTTGGGTATAGGATGACAATAAGGCAAAATAGGATATAAAAAAAAAGAGTATTTTAGAAAAAAGGTGCAAACTTTTGTACGGATTAAGGCTGGAAAGGAAGGACTCGTAGAAACAACAAATTCATATAGAAGTTGTGTTCAAATTATATACATTGCAATAACTTAATTTCGAGTTGAAGAGTAGATTTTATGTTAAGAAAGGCTCCTAATAAGCATTCAGAAAGTAATGAAGAAAGTAAAAAGACTTCTGTTTCCAGCAAGGGTTCAGAGGAGTTCTTTAGATCTCCTTCAGTGGTTGGACAAGAAATAAAGAAGGAAGAGGAGGAGGAAGAAGAAGAGGAAGATCCACGTAATATATGGCTAAGACTATTTTTACCAGATTGGTCTCCTTTGGGCGGATTTTTTGTAATAATTGTTGCAGTTGGAGTTTCGATTACATATTTGAAGAAGATTGGTGATGAAAATCCATTTACCTATCCCCTTTTTATCCTTTTTTTGGATTTGTTTACTTACATTGTGATAATGTGCTCAAGGCATATTATTGCTTTATATACTCTGTCTAGATTTGGAGAAGGAAGATTTTTTGCAGCATTATCTGGATCTCTAGATCCAGAGCTAGTATATTGTATTTGGTCGACATTATGTTTAGTATTAACAATGGGAGAAGTGAATACAATAATAGATACTTCATTAGGTATTGAACCGGTCCATACATATACTTTAAAATGGTTTGACAATGTATTGCCTTCTCTAAAGATTCCAAAGGTACCTTGGGATTTAATTCAATGTTCTCATATTGCAATTTTGATTATGACAGTAAGAAGACTTTTACTTGCAATTGTAACATTTTACTTTAGGTTAGATTTTATTATGAGCATAAATCCGCAAGTCTCACAATTCCTAAGGCAATACTCACTTTTGAGAAGGATAGATACAAAGCTTTACTTAATTAAACCTTACATTCAGAAAAAAGATTTTCTTTTATATTCAACTGGGATGGAATTACCTAACAAATCCAACTTTCCCCAAATTTATGATCCAAAATCACCAAATAGAGTCACTACAAATAATATACCTAATGTTCCAGCCATGCTTTTGGATAATAACATTGACCATACAGCAAAAAGCTCATCTGAAAATTGGCTGGCTCTTCAGTTTATTAAACAATACAATGTTTCCATTTATATTGATGATGATAAATATGAAATTAGAACTAAACAACAAGCAAGAGATTTTGCAAAGATTATCTTCTACGACATCCTACAACATTTACATGCTATTATGCTTTACCATTATATTGGAGGAACTGACCATGTTAAGCCTCATAAAGAACCCCAATTAAGATCAGATACTTATTCAATTATAGGAGATGATACATTTTGTCATGCATTAATAGATTTCGAAGAGAGACATGATGTTAAAGGTACTGATTTCAAAAATGAAGATTATTCAAGTAATAAAGGTGCTTTTGGGGCTTTTGGAAGTAGGAGGGGCTCAAAGTATAAGAACTATAACATTCAACCAAAGAATGTGGAGGAGCAACATAATTATGACAACCATTCCAGTGTTAATAATAACTTTAGCAATGAAAGATCGCAGACTCAAGGTGATAACAAGAACAGAAACCAGTCTTTACCTACTACTCTTCCGAATTCAGTACTTGATATTTTATACGACAAACCTCTGGGAGATTTAATTAAACAAATAGATACAGCAAGGCGTGGACAAATTACTGAAGAAGAATGGGTTAGATTTTGCGTTGGAATTTATGATAGTAGAAAGAAGATCTTGCGTGCTGCATCTAGTCAGGAAGGTATTGTTCAAGTATTCAGGAGAATGATTTCAATTTTTTCATGGTTTTTCACGGGAATCGTTATTCTTCTTATGGTTGGAATTAATGTCAATACATTGGTTATTTCCGGAGCTGCTATTATATCATCCCTTTCCGTTGGTCTTTCTTATATTTACTCAAATTTTTTCTCTGCAGTAATTTTTGTAATATTTCTTAATCCATATAATGTTGGCGACAGGATTAGAGTAAATAACGGAGGTGCAATGATAGTAAAAAAAATTGAAACATTTTATACGGAGTTTCATACTGTATTTGAGGCACCAGTACTTATTCCACACTCCTGGTTATCTTCGCAAATGATATATAATGAGAGCAGAAGCAAATGTTGTTCTTCTGAAATCCAGTTTTTAATTTCGGATACTACATCTCCATTTTCTATAGAAGCTCTAGCCTCAGCAGTACAGGAATATATATCCGTTAGACCTTCGGAATTTGTTGCATCCAATTTTTGGTGTGGTATCAATGCAATACAGCCCGGGCATTCGGCTACCGTTTATATGTGGATTACTAATACCGATCCGTTTCATAACAGAAGAAAGCTTTTAATAAGCAAAAGCAAACTTCTACTCTTTATTCTTCATACTTTGAGACAATTAGGGATTCAATATACTCTACCAGTTAGTAGGGTCAGAATTGAAAATGACTTCAATAATCACCTTTCTAATAGCAACTAGTTTGCTACATTTCCATAATCCCAATGTGGAGATTAGAGTTTATTATATACATTATTGCTTTTATGATTCGATCCACATGAGAAATAAATCCAATTTTCTTTGGATGACTTAATAAATTTAAATTTTCAGTGGCATTTTATTAGAAATTCTCTATTTTCTATTCGCCTAATTCTAATATTTGTAGCTACGACTTTTTTAGATATCACTACTTAATTAGAACAGACAAACCATTCTGAGTCTAATCGACATTTTTAGTTAAAAAAAATGGACCTACTGAAGTTATTTTCAAAAAAAATAGGAAACAAAATAATATGTAACAATTATGAATTTGTTGTCACTTTTTCCAAAAATATTGATTTTTTATAAAAAGTAAAATTATATAGTAATCTACATTTAATAAAATAAAGGGCGCCAACTTAAAAATTGACAATTTGTCACAATTAACTAAAATTCCAACTTTAAAACTGAAACACTTAGGTTTAAACACAAGAATTAAAGTATTAGTGTAATATTGTATTCAAGGAGTGTAGTATCTATCGATAAAAAATTTTCAAAGCTATAAAAGTGGCATTCCCACTAATTGCTCTTAATGCTAATTAGAATTTGCTATTTAAAAAATAGTAATTTATGTGTTAAAACTGATAAATAATAAATAATTGGTCTTTCAAATAATATTGTGGGAATATCTTGAAAGATGGCAAAGAGAGTTTCTTACTTTTATGACGGAGACATAGGAAGTTATTATTATGGTCCTGGTCACCCAATGAAACCTCAAAGAATTAGAATGGCTCACAACCTAATCCTTTCATACGACCTATATAAGCATATGGAGATTTACAAACCGCACAAGTCTCCACATAGTGAGTTGATCTATTTTCACGAGGAAGACTATGTAAATTTTCTTTCTAGCATTAATCCTGACAACTCCAAAGACTTCGGGCTTCAGCTAAAAAGATTTAATCTTGGAGAGACAACCGATTGCCCAGTTTTTGATGGTCTCTTTGAGTTTCAACAAATTTGTGCCGGTGGCAGTATTGATGGAGCCTATAAATTAAATAACGAACAATCTGACATTTGTATTAACTGGAGTGGCGGACTTCACCACGCAAAAAGATCTGAAGCTAGCGGATTCTGCTACATCAACGATATAGTTTTGGGAATTTTGGAGTTGCTTAAATATCATGCTAGGGTTATGTATATTGATATAGATGTACATCACGGAGACGGGGTGGAAGAAGCTTTCTACCTTTCGCATAGGGTACTTACGGTTTCCTTTCACAAATTTGGAGAATTTTTCCCAGGTACTGGTGATATCACAGATATTGGAGTTGCTCAAGGGAAATATTACAGTGTTAATGTACCGCTAAACGATGGTATTGATGATCATTCATTTTTATCATTATTTAAACCCATTATTAGTAAGTGTGTTGAAGTATACAGGCCAGGTGCAATAGTTCTTCAATGTGGAGCTGATTCTGTAAGAGGAGACAGACTTGGTCGTTTTAATCTATCAATTAAGGGTCATGCAGAATGTGTAGAATTCTGCAAGAAATTCAATATCCCCCTGCTTATACTTGGTGGTGGAGGTTATACAATAAGAAATGTTGCAAGAACATGGACATATGAAACTGCTACAATTTTAGATAGAACTGATCTAATTTCGGATGATATACCATTGAATGATTATTACGACTACTTTGGACCAGATTTTAAGCTTCATATACCTCCTCTTAACCTACAAAATATGAATTCTCAAGAACACCTAGAAAAAATCAAAGCAAAAGTTATTGATAACTTAAAATATCTAGAGCACGCCCCAGGCGTAGAATTTGCCTATGTTCCGTCGGATTTCTTTGATAGAGAAGCTTCAAACCTCCAAAAACAAGATGAAGAGGAGCGAGAAGAGGAACTTTCATCCTGGCAAGGAGGAGGAAGGGCTGCGGGGAGCGTGGATAATCAATGCAGCTATAACGAAAAACCTAAATCATCTAAAAAATTACAAAAAGAACACCCTTCTGAATTTTATTAATTTTTTCTTTACTTTCATGTGTTTTTTTAATTAAAACCTTCTTGTCACTTTGGCGCCAAAGCTATGGCTGTCATTGTTTTTTTAGTACAAATTTCTGTCAAACTATTATGAGGGGCAATAGGAACAACATAATCCAATTCTCAGATAAATAGAAATTTCTGTGGAAAGTTGAAGGTGACAATTAAAAGGCTATTTCAATAGTTATCATTCTATTAGTTAAGACTCTTCTCAATAAAGAGGGGGTTTCTTTATATTAAAAAACAGAAAATTCGGTCATTTAACTTGTAAACAGCATCAAAAAAATTTGTACTTCTTATTATTAAAATGCAAACAATATTCGGAAATCAGCTTGTTAAGGGAATTTTCCTGATTAATTTTATCAAGTATTTACTTTATTTGTATGTAGATTTCAGACAAAAGAAATGTTATGAAATCAAAGAGGTTCCAAAATATATATTAGAGGCTTATAAAGATTGTGGAGAACTTTCCAATAAAGAATTTAAGAAATCCCAATCGTACAGCAATTCTAAAATGGTATTTGGAATAATTAACAGAGCTGTCACTTTTTTTATTAATTGGGTATTCGTATTTTATGTCATATACCCATTAATGTGGGAACTTATTTACACAAAAATTACCTCAAATGAATATTTCTCATCTTTATTATTTTGTGCAGCAGTGATATTATTAGATTATCCGATCAGTCTTGCCTTTCACCTTTATTACACCTTTGTTCTGGAAGAAAAGTATGGTTTTAATAACTCTACATTGAAAATCTATATAATGGACCAAATAAAGTCAGGAATTTTAATTACTGTATTTGGAGTTGTTCTGATTCCTCTACTGATATATATTGCTAACAATACAGGTAAATACTTTTATGTATATATAGCTCTCGTACAGTTTGCTTTTATATTCATTATTTCAATAATATATCCGATTATTATTGTCCCTATTTTTAATAAACTTACTCCCGTTGAGGATAAAGAACTTGCAGAAAAAATTGGCGTTCTTTGCAAAGATGTTAAGTTTCCACTGAAGAATTTATATCAAATGGATGCTTCGCTTAGATCTAACCATGGAAATGCATTCTTTTCAGGAGCATTTAAGTCAAAATCCATTATTTTGTATGACACCATTCTCGATTTTCCTAAAGATGAAATTGTTGCCATTATAGGACATGAAATAGGTCATTGGAAAAATTGGGATAACTACAAATTGCTTTTCTTCTCTTTCATCCAAACTTTTGCAACTCTTTTCATTTTCCACCTAACATTTTCTTGGGATGAACTTTACTTATCATTTGGATTTTCTTTAGACCCAAAACTCGGAGGTAGAAATTTAATTCTATCTCTTCTTGTATTCTCCTATGTATTGAGTCCTTTCAGCTCAATTTTTGAAATTCTCCATTCTATTATGTCTCAACATGCAGAGTACAAAGCTGATGAATTTTCATTCAATCTTGGGTTTGGAGACTTTCTTGCAAATTCACTATTTAGACTCTCAAAGAAATCAAGTTCTTGCATGATTTTTGACCCAATTTATAGTTTTATTCACCTATCTCATCCTAGTGTCTGCGACAGAATAGTCAACCTAAAAAAATTGAAAGATAGAAAGAACTAGCAACACTCATATCTTAATATTTCTTACTATTTCATAAATTTCTACTAAAAACTAAATAACCCAGATTCTAGGTCGCTACTAGACTCTAATTATTTGAATTGTTTCTTTTCTACAAATCCTCTTGGCCCTAATTCATTATTTTGGTGGTGGAGGTGGAGGTGGAGGTGGAGGTGGAGGTGGAGGTGGAGGTGG